>NC_136967.1:16145226-16172726 GCF_032717465.1 Coenobita brevimanus
GAGATGATCATCTTTATAAGAGTTTCTTCTCAATGGAGCCAAACTAACCTGCCTTAGTCTAACGTGAAGGACGATGGGGATATTTTAAGGTAACTTTGAGACGGTCTTATATCGAAATACGTACATATATATATATATATATATATATTATATATATATATATATATATATATATATGTATATATATATATATACAGTATATATATATATATATATATATATATATATATATATATATATATATATATATATATACATATATATATATATATATATAAAAAGTATATATATGGTGATATAATATATATCAGAACACAAGATATATATATATATATATGTATATATATGTATATATATGTATATATCTATATATATATATATATATATATATATATATATATATATATATATATATATATAAAAATATAAATGTGTATATATATATATAATGTATATATATATATATATATATATATATATATATATATATATATAAAATGTATATATATATATATATATATATATATATATATATATATATATAAATAAATGTATGTATACATATATATATATATATATATATATATATATATATATATATATATATATATATATATATATATATATATATATATATGTATATATATATATATATATATATATATATATATATATATATATATATATATATATATGTATATATATGTATATATATATATATATATATATATATATATATATATATATATATTTTTTATGTGAGGAAGAAGGAACCAAAGGCCAAATGATCTACACAAGAGTTCCCTCCAGGAGAAAAACAATATACAAGAGAGAACCAAATTCAAGATCCATTCATTTCGAGATGCCTGGACACACTGCTTTTGAAAGACTGGAGATCATAGGAAGTAGGAAATACAAACAGACGGAGACAGCTCCCGAGTTGACCCATTGCATAAATGAAGGACTGGGAGTAACAGTTAACTCTTGCATTAGAGAGTTGGACAGGAAAGGGATGAGAGTTTAAAGGTTAGACTAAGTTGCTACGCGCTGTCAGAGGTGGAAGAATGCATGTAGACAGTTCAGAGGAGCAGTGATCATTGAAGTAATGATAGAAAAGAGATAAAGATGCAAGAAAGTGTAACAGACAGAGGTTGAAGGGAGTCAGTAGGAGGAGAAGAGTTAATGAGATGAAAAGCCTTTAACTCCACCCTATTAAGAAGAGCTTTATGTGGGGAACCTCCCCACACATGAGAGTTGTACTCCACACAGGGGCGGATAAAACCCCTGTATAGAGTCAACAATTGTGCAGGAGTAAAGAAAGAACAGAGTCGGCTTAGCACATCCAATCGCTTGGAAGCAAATTTTACAAGAGATGTAATATGATCTTTCCAAGATAAGTCCCGAGTAAATGAAACCCCAAGCATGTTCAAGGATGATGCAGGATTAAGTTGAATATTATTAAGCATTAGTGGGTATATCTGTGGAAGATTTCGACAGGTTGATAGGTGTAAGAACTGAGTCTTAGATGCATTAAAAACAAGATTATTTTTACCCCAGTCAGAGATATGAGCCAAGTCAGACATTAGGTGTGCCATAGCCTCATCCCTTGTTTGTTGAAGTAACTGCTGAGATGGGCGTTGCAGGAACCGAATGGAAAGGTGAAGGGTGGAGTCATCAGCGTATGAGTGGATAGGGTTAGATGTACAGCTTAGAAGGTCATTGATGAATAAAAGGAAGAGAGTTGGTGATAGGACAGAGCCCTGAGGAACACCACTGTTGATTGATCTAGGAGAAGAACGATGGCCGTCCACAACAGCGGCTATAGAACAACCAGAAAGGAAGCTAATGATGAAGGCACAGATAGAAGGATAGAAACCATAAGAGGACAGTTTGGAAATTAAAGATTTATGCCAGACTCGATCAAAAGCCTTTCAGATGTCAAGTGCAATGGCAAAGCTTTCACCAAAGTCCCAAAAGGAGGATGACCAGGAGTCTGAAAGGAAGGTGAGAAGAACGCCATTGGAACGTCCCTGACGGAACCTGTACTGACGATCAGAAAGAAGGTTGTGATAGGAAAGATGCCTTAAAATTTTTCTATTGAGAACTGACTCGAAAACTTTTGAAATACAGGACGTTAAAGCATTTGGACGATAGTTGGAGGGTTGGGAGTGGTCACCCTTCTTTGGGACTGGCTGAATCTGAGCAAATTTCCAGCAAGAAGGAAAGGTACAAGTTGACAGACAAAGGCGAAAGAGTTTGCCTAGTCAGGGTGTAAGCACAGCAGCACAGTTCTTGAGAACAACAGGAGGGACTCCATCAGGCCCATATGCCTTGTTAGTATTGAGGCCAGTGATGGCAGAAAATACATCAGCTGAAGAAATTTAAATGTCAGCCATGAGGAAGTTAGAGGCGGGAAATGATGGAGGAACAGCACCGGATTCGTCTAAGGTGGAATCGGAGGAGAAAGTTTGTGCAAAGAGATCTGCTTTATCTATCTATCTATCTATAGCCCGACGCCCTAATCCCGCAAAAGGTGGCTGCAGACAAAACGCCTCTAAGAAGCTCTGTCACCCACCATTTGACTGCTCTCCCCATAACTCACCCCCCCCCTCCCTCATATACCTCTCAACTCCATCCCTCCACCTCATCCTCGGTCTACCCCTCCCTCTACATCTACAACTGGGCCAGTGCATGGAGGGAAGTCCCTGTCAAGCCTCTGGAAAGTGGCTGGTCTTGTCTGCTTCTTGGAGCCAAAGTGGTGCACGACTTTCTAGGTTTTGACATGGATGACTTCCATGCGCATCTTCGTGCAGCTGGCGATGGGGTGGATGCGGATGAAATGCGTGAGTGGTTGGATGACGACAAGGGCGATCCTGGGTATCAGATCATGTCTGATATTGAGATCGCATCTTCAGCTGCAGGTACAAGTACCCAGCTGGAAGATTCTGAAGAGGACAGCGAGGATGATGCGGACTCTTCTCAGCGTGCCACTACTCCAGCCATCCCCAAGCTGAGCGCACTCCGGGAGCACAAAGAGTTCGTTCTGGACTACCTTGAACACCCGGACTATGACCGGGAGATGATGCCCCTGGGACTTGTGGACGACATGCACACTTTTAGGCAGCGCATCATCAATCGCCAGAATCGTCGTTCCATACGTCAAACAACCACTGACACCTTCTTTAGGCCCGTGACCCCTGCCCTGACCAGCCCTGGCTCCACACCACTGTCTCCCCAAGACATGCCTTCCACCTCCGAGCCACAGCCCAGCACATCAGCCACGGTGGAGTCTCCACTGGACGTGAGTTTGCGGCTATCTTCAGGGTCGTCTTCAGTGGGTAGCCTATCCCCAAATTCCAGTGATGCACCCCTCAACCACCTGCAACACCTACTCTCTGGTTCTGACAGTGAATAAACGGCATAAACTCGCCACTAGACCACATGGGAATTTACAGTGTTGTGCAGTGTTATGAACAAAATTTGCAGTCTTAAGAAATTAGAATTCAGAGTGCAAAGGATTAAGTGCAGAGTGGAACACTGGCATGTTTCAAGTGCAGTGCAAGTAAGAAAAGAATGTGCAGTGTTAAGAAATCAGAAGTCAGAGTGCAGAGGATTATGTGCAGAGTGCAACACTGGCGAGTTTCAAGTACAGCACAAGTAAGAAGAGAATATGCAGCGTTAAGAAATTAGAATTCAGAGTCCAAAGGATTAAGTGCAGTGCAATGCTGGATTACTGTACGTGCTTCAAGTGCACTTTCACCACTGTCAGAGCCTGAGAGGAGGCGGGTTAATCTTGACGACAGCCACGGACATGTTGTAAGTACCCTGTACACTGCTAAATATTTTTCATACTCACTTCTGATTTCCCACGCTCTGGTTCCTTTTCATTTATTTCATGGCTTCTGTCCCTTATTTGTGTGCACAGGGGCTTAGATAGGCGCTATGCATGGCTAGTAGGGAGCTATTTAGGTGGCTTTCAAAGTTAGGTTGGGTTGGGGTCCATAGTACCTGTCCAGGGGGCATTTTCCCAAGTCCCGAACATGCCTTTGGTTCTATTACATCGGATCTTGGAGGGACAGCCTGTCCTCGCCTAATGTAGGTATTTGTTTCTGCATCGACCTCGCGTTAGGCAAATATCGCCTTAAAGGGACTCTTGAAAAACCCTATTTCTTTCCGCAATCCTGCCCAAAGTCCACTTTCTCCACCCTTGTGGTGCAAATTTTTTTTTACATCCTTCAATTTAAACCTCCTAAAAGCATTAATATGGTTATAAAAAATACATTAGTTCAATAGGACTTTCTTATTTACTGTACTGTACCTTTTGTGAGTGAGAAAATTAGAAATACACTAAGGTGATTTGGACATGTGGAGAGAATAGAGAATGAAAGACTGACTAAGAGGGTGTAAGTGGGTGAAGTGGAGGGAAGGAGAGGGAGGGGGACACTGAGCATGAGGTGGAGGGATGGAGTCGAGAGGTCTACAATATAAGGGAGGAGGGAGTGAGTTGGGGGGAGGAGAGTCAAATGGCAGGTTACAAAGCGACTTTGAGGTGTTTTGTCTGCGGCCACCCTTTGCGGGATTAGGGTGTCAGGCTATAGATAGATAGACAGATCTTATGTGAGAAGAAGAGCGGACACACGTTGCCGGAGATGAGTTAGAGGGGGAGAATACACACTAAAATCCAACACAGTGAGAAGAAGAGCAGACACACGTTGCCGGAGATGAGGTAGAGGGGGAGAACACACACTAAAATCCAACAAAGTCTATTTCACTAGTAACACTCCAAACATCACTTTCTAGGTCCTCCATAGCTTCTTCATCCTGTTGTCGCTGGATATCCTCTTGTTGTAGACCAGCAGCAGTTTGTCTGCTGAAGTAACGAGTAATCAGTGACTGTCTAAAGCGGTTTACTCGGTCAGCGTGCATCCAATTGTAGACGCTGACTGCATCAACAATCTGCTTAATCACATCATTACCTCTTGCATGGGAAGGGTCGCTGTCAAAGATGAACTCCTTGAAAGACTCAGCTTGACTCATGAATCAAATTATCGCGTCATGCTAACAATGCCCACAACAGAATATTTATTTCCTTCCTCAAAATCGTGCCATATTAGAGCAATATTGCATTACAGCAAACCGCGTTAGGCAAGGACAGACTGTGTGTGTATATTCGTATAAATATATATATATATATATATATATATATATATATACAGGTAAGCCCTTAATTCACGCAAGGGTTATGTTCCCAGACCCTTCGCGAATGTGGTAAATTCACATACAGAATATGTTCTGCTCTTGCGTGCACATAATTACGCATGTCTACTAAGTATATTACATCTGAATAATACTGTTTATGCACTACATACACCTTATAAACTCGCATAAAGTATGAAAAACAACAAAAATGTAAGAAATTTTAACACTGAAACCTGACAAGCACAGGTGTAGATGGAGACACTTCAGCAGTCTGGTGCACAAGCCCTCACTGCCTCCCATATGCTACATTCTGCCTTCTTTATTATCCAAACAGTTGACTCATTCACCCCAAACACACGGTTCCAAGCCAGTTCACAGGCGTAGGTGGAGACACTTCAGCACAGTCTGGTGCACTAGCCCTCGCTGCCTCCCGTATGCTACGTTCTGCCTTCTTTATTATAAGAACAATTGACTCACCCCAAACACACGGTTCCAAGACAATTCACCATGAAGTCAATTCACCATCAAAACATGGACGATTTCCTCTGTCATTCTATAAATATACTTATTATTGATTAATTAATACTTTAATAACTAATTTTCAGGGGGATTTTATAACTCATATAAGTAAAAAACTAGTGTACTGTACTTGCTAAATAAACTGGTATGTAAATAAATGATGGGGAATCGTCCTGACAGAGAACTGTCGTCAACATTCCTCCCTGAAGTTTGTCCAACATTTTGACTATCTCTGTCAGCAACATCACTTTACTAGTCCATTTTGGTGTGTTACCACATGCATCACTAGCACTACGCTTAGGCCCCATGTTGGCAGACAAGGCAAGCAATCACTGGAAGGCAGAAAAATAGGCCACAAGTAACGATACGCAAGTCGCGTTCGGCGCGAAACCACGTAAGTTTTAACTAGTTCTTATTTTGCTCCCTAGATCTCCTAAACGTGGTCTATTGCTGTTATCTGCCATTGGCAATCAATATGAAGCACTTTAAGTGGTTAGAAGGTTTATTTAATGTTATAACTTACAAATACAGTACTGCACATCAAAACTTCAATATACAAATGCCTAAACACAAGGCAACATTCTGATGCCGAAACCAGTCGGCTTCAGAATACTGCCTCTTGTTTACGTATTTGTTTGTCAAAGTTTTGCTGTGCAGTACTGTATTTGTAAGTTATAACATTAAATAAACCTTCTAACCACTTAAAGTGCTTCATATTGATTACCAATGGCAGATAACAGCAAAATACCACGTTTAGGGAGTCTATGGAGCAAAATGGTTTCTGGACTATTCGCTGTCAAGCCAGTTCACCGTCACAACAATAAAAAGACAATATAGACTTTGATGGATCCCCCTGAAATATAGTTATTAAAGTACTGATTAATTAATATTAAGTATATTCATAAAAGTACTGATTAATTAATATATTTATAGAATGACGGGGAATCATACAGGATGCGAATTGTCCTGATGGGGAATCGTTCATGTTTTGACGGGGAATTGACATGATGGCGAATTGTCTTGGAGCCTACCAATTGTGTGTAATCTATAAATGGTTACAAGGCTTTATTTAATGCTTTAACTTTCTTTAACCCCTACACCGCGGGCTTGTTTACCAATGACTTGCGTGTGCCGCGGGGTTATTTGGGCTCCGACAGACTCTCAAAAAATATTTGCCAAAAATCAGTTATTAGTCCTAGAATAATAAAATTACATATGTTTATGGCACATACCTTCAGCTTTCTCCTGGAATGATTGTTGAGCCTTCATCGGTTACCGTAGGACTTGTGGAGACCTCTGAAGTAGGGTAACGAAGAATCCACTTTACACTTCCCGACAACCCGTAATATGATTACCACAGACAGATACAAACACTATAAACACTATTCTACAATTTTCAAGTAGTTTGGGATCCATACTCAAAAAAAAAAACACTGTGAAAGCAATGGAAATTACGAGCGCATCTGATCGTCGCACTGGCACTAGTTCGCTTTTGTTACTCTGTCATTTATTATTCATAAAACCCCTCACACTTTATATTTCTATTACTATATAACACTTATATATATCTACAGTCTTTATCCATAAGTTTCCTTCAGTAGTATTAGTTTATTGTCACTGTAGGGAATCAATTTCTTTCAGTAAAATACGTAGCATTCACTTTCTCGTCCTGTATACTGGCATTGAGAGTGAATGTCACTTTCATCTTCACTATCATAACTCATAGTATTCAGACATGCTAGAGTGAAACTTTCACTTTCATTACTCCTAGGGTATATAATCGTATTCTTATAATACTACTCATTTACATTTCTATTTACGTTCTCTATTTTATTTACGTTATTTACATTTCTATTTTATTTACACTGTGTTGTGCACTGTCACTTGAAATAACTTATAAAACTATTTTCCATTGTTCACGTATATTTACATTCATTACTTTCACTTGCTGTTTACACATTATTTACACATTATTTACAATTCCACTTGCACTGTTTTACTCAATAGAAAGATCGTAGTCACTCTTTATCAATTGTCAGCCCTTTACCTCTTTCCACACGAGGTTTAGTAGGGGGTAAAGGTCACAGAGCCATTTGCATGGGGGTGAAAAAAGGCCTTGAAGTCAGCAAGAAGAAACATACGTCCCCTCACTTCGGAAGATGAGAGTAAACTGATAACGCAGGGCCAGCCTGGAGGCCTGTTTAGGGGTTATTCAGAGTTACCAATATTGGTTCTTGAAACAGCTAAGTCTAGCACTGATATGATTGGCAGGAAATCTAGACAATAAATTATAAATTTGGTAGTTCCAGGTGAATGTAAATATCACTTAGGCTTCTCCCTTCCCTCCTTACATGTATATTTATTATGAAAATAGATTAGAGGCCTACTTAGGAGATATATAATCAGAGCTACCAATGTTAAATCTTGAAACAGCTTTGTGTAGCACTGATATGATTGGCAGGAAATCTAGACAATACATTATAAATTAGGTAGTTCCAGGTGAATGTAAATATCACTTAGGCTTCTCCCTTCCCTCCTTACATGTATATTTATTATGAAAATAGATTATACGGCATATTTCAAGGGGAAAAAAACAGCGAAAATTAGTGAACGAGTGCACGTGAGGTGTTGTCAGGTGATAATTAGCCAATTCCAGGTGTATGGCACTCTCACTTACCTTATTTCTTTCTTCTATATATTATTTGGTATAAGAATACGACATAGGGCTTATTTCAATGGATGAAATCAGTGAAAAATTCCAGGAAAGATTTACTTAGCGTAGCATGGCCGGGCAGGCGAGAGGATAGGGTAATGGAGGGGGGGTAGGGAGGGGAGTCAAGAATGGGGAGAAATGGCTAAATTGTCAACAATGGATGGGAGTACAGATGAGATTAGGAGTGCTGACTAGTGTGGGACATTGGCAGTACTGATAGATGATACAAGCCCCCACTTGGAAGCCCGGGTGAATTCAAAATAACACAGAATCACAAAAGCGACGCCCCGCGGTATGATCCCTTGCTCCCAAGCGTCACGAAAGTGACGCCCCGCGGTTAAGGGGTTAAGTGCTTTAACTTACAACTGCATACCAGAATAGTAAATATTTAACTTACAAATACAGTACTGTGGAAAAGTAGTACAGCAAATATTTAACAATCAAATAAAAAAGGTAACATTCTGACGCCTATCAGAAAACTGGTTATAAGACTATTTCTTGCTTGAACGTTATTTAATAATACTTTAACTTGCACATAAACTTACCAGAACAGTACTGTAAATATTTAACTTACAAATACAGCACTGAGGAAAAGCAGTACAGTGAATCACATCACGTGATCAAAACAAACCGTGCGTGCTGAGCTGATGTTTGAGGATTTGGCCTATCAAAGGCCTCTCTTGCGTAAATATATAGTTTTCGTAATGGTTCTTTAATCTTACGTTATCTTATACATATCTCACCACTAACCGTGTATAATTGCGAGCGCGTTCGGCGAGAATGTGTTCCGGGCGAGTTTACTGTACTATAATTTTATGTTTTAATTATTGTACGAAAAATTCATGGACAACCGAAATCGTGTGAAAAAAGTTCGCGTGAATTAAGGGCTTACCTGTATATATATATATATATATACTGTATAGGTAAAAGAATATATATACAGTACCCTCGCGTCCAATACGCGTTAGTCCAGCATGATTCGGGTCCAGCACGGAGAGCAATCAATTAGTATTATTTAATACGATTTAAATACAGTAATCCCGCATATTTCGCGGTAGTTACGTTCTTGTAACCCCCGCGAAAAGTCAATTCCGCGAATACTCTATTAACAATTGAATCTTACACTTGTGTCCACCATGCTGCCCATCACACAGTCCATGTCCATACTGATTGCGAGACAATTCGCCGTCAGACAATTCCCCGTCAAAACATAGACGATTCCCCTTCAGAACAATTCGCACCCTGGACGATTCCCCGCCATTCTATAAATATACTAATCAATACTTTTATCAATATACTTATTAATTAATCAATAGTTTAATAACTAAATTTCAAGGGGATCCAGCAAAGTTTATGTTCAGTAGCGTAGGTTCTGGATATTATTTATTAGTTGCTCCTTTAGTCAATAATTAACTTGTTTCTTCCTTGCTGTAGTTGCCTTTGAATTATATTCTAGCATCACCCATAGCTATCTTCATTAATGAAGTAATTGTTTTGTGTTTGTTGTGACTGCGAATTGTCCCGAAACCTCCATACTCATCCCGAAATACCTTCTTACAAGATTGAAAGCACATACTCCATTATGAAGGAAAAACGTAAACACCGTACTGTAATACACAGTTATCTACACATTTATTCACAAAACAGTACAAAATAAAAAGATGCATCAACTGGTGATAGCACACACTCGCACGGTCGTTTCTTAGCTTGTCGAATAACACAATTTTCTCTGCTAAGGTCATAACTTTTCTTGATCGTTTTGTCACTTTGGAGTTCTTTCTTATTGTATTATTAGCCTTTGGTGAGGCTGGCTTACGTCCTGGGGCCATGTGGAAAGCAAGTGGAAGGCAAGAGGCTCATATCATAGTGCAGTTACAAGAACAACATACACGTGAGGCAGTCAGGCGTGGACTGAGGATTATGCGGGGCAGAGAGCAGTGTTGCCATATCCAAACAACGAAATTATGCTAGGGCAATGAAAAAATTATGCTAGATTGAGCAAATTTGTTCCAAGTATAAAATGAATTATGCTAACTTGAAGCTAAATGATAAAGTTCTGTACATATTCGTGCTACATATTAATTATTTATTGTTTACTATGAAAATATTAAAATGAACCTACATACAGTAAGAGGATAAATATCGATTTTCTGCCCATACTGCTTTTTCCCACGAAACTTACGTTTTTCTGATGGATTTTGATGTGATTCATTCGATTTTGAGCATCATTTCCGTCGGAAATAACCAGATTTTGAGATTGACCCCCCCCATCCCCCTGCAATAATGGGGGAGTTTTGGGGAATCGGCGGTTATAGAGAGGGGGGGAAACACAGAAAATGGTCATTTCCGACTGAAATGAAGCTGAAACTCGAATGAATCATACCAAAATCCATCGGAAAAACCTAGGTTTCATGGGTAAAATACAAAGCTCAAACTTATCCTAACCTAACCTAACCGAACCTAACCTAACCTAAAACCTAACCTAACCTAACCCAACCTAACCTAACCTAACCTAATCCAACCCAACCAAGCCCAAACTGAAAGTAACCAACTATTCAAACATCATCTTACCTTATCTCTCTCTCTCTCTCTCTCTCTCTCTCTCCCTCTCTCTCTCATTTGTAGCTTTTATAAAATTATTCCAAAAATATTCCATTCCATTCTAAATTATGCTAGAATGATGCTAAAACTTCTAATATGCTAAAAAATATAAAAGACTCGAAAATTTGATCAAAATTATGCTAAAAGAATAAAATTATGCTACATATGGTAACACTGGCAGAGGGGCCGTGGGAAAGGGACAGAGGGTGGCGTGAGTTTACCGCGCTACAATTGGAAGCTGCGGGAATTTCAAATTTTTTGTTTTCTCTATATTCAAGGATATTTTAGTTGAACTTATTAATGCTAAGAAAATCCGCGAGAGGGCAAAACCGTAGACAAAAAATCCGCAAAAAATGCGGGATTACTGTACTGCAACACGAGTGTGTTAGCATAACACGCACAGAGCTCCGAGAAGTGGGCAAAATCCGCAGAGGTCACTCTAGCACGATCACCCCCGGTCCAACACGGTCATACTGGACATTCCCATGATGACGATAGCCAATGAAAAACTTCTGATCAAATAGCCTTCCCCGCCGGCTATCGTGACGTGATCGTGATGCCGCCCAATTAAAAATGCTTCTGGTGTCACGTGATGTTTTGTTTAAATTTCTCCCGCCACTCAGTCGCATAATTGCATTGGAAGGTGCTTTTTTCTTGCTGCATTTTCTGCCCTTGTTACTGCATTTTACCCTGCTCACGATGCCTAGGAAGCCTTCTGAGAACCCCAAGAAGCGTCGGCACCTCCCTTAGGCCACCAAGCTAGAAAGCATCAAGAGGAAGAAGAAAGGGGAGAGGAAAGTTGACATTGCCAAGGCCCACGACATGAATGAAGCCAATGTGATCATAATAAAAAACTTAAGACAAGATCCTGGCAGCCGAAGGCTATCACACGGCACTTCATACCAGGTTTGCCGAAGATACGATGGTAAATCGGAACAGTAACGTGGTAAAATTGCCGACGATACCTCAGGCATTTGGAATTCATCTGGATGGATTCCTGCCGAGCGTACGACGGGGAAAACAGTATGACCAAAACCCAGGCGACTCGACAGAGAATGTATCGTACTACAGCATTGAACATTTAGCCTGACACTAAATACATATTAATATTTTAGAATAAATATCAATCGTTTTGAAACCCTTCTCATCGGCGTGCGTACCAGTTTATAAACAAAGTTGCTTCTCCTTATTCTCTACCGAGTCAGCGACAGCGATCATTTTCCACAGTCACGAGACAGGGCTCTGGCAACAATGTGAGAAGCATGCACTTTCCCGAGGATTACAGTGCTAGGACAGGCAGAAGCAGGACCTTCCATGGCTGTGGACGAAGATAGTGATTCTGAGTGTGATTTCGAAGGATTTATGAGGGAGGTTTGATTTCAAAGGATTTATGAGGGAGGTTTGATTTCGAAGGATTTATTAGGGAGGTTGAGGAGGAGCAACAGCCATTACCCGCTAGTGATGCCAGCAGCCATCCTCCGGGGACCCAGTAGGACTAACTACAGCCTTGGATACCACCTTCCATTCCCAGCAAGCCCACCAACACTATCCTCAAAGGTTAGTTATCATTCATAGCACAGTACCATTTATTAAAATTACAATAGTACCAATATATGTATAGGTATATGGTAGGTAATTAGGGTGACTTTTCCGAGGGTTGCTGACATAATTCATTTTTCCCCATAAGCTCTATTGTTAGTCCAACACGTTTTTGGTCCAACACGTGACCCATGCATGACAATATTACCGTGCTGGATGCGAGGGTACTGTATATATATATAGATATATAGATAGATAGATAGATAGATAGATAGACAGATATATATCTATATATATATATATATATATATATATAGGTAAAAGAGATATCAGAAGTCTTAATGAATGATGAACAGGGTGCCTTTAGGAGTGGCAAAGGATGTGTGGATCAAATATTTGCAGTAAGACAGACAGTGGAGATGGCTTCTGAGAAGAACCATGAGATGTTTATCGTATTCATGGATCTGGAAAATGCCTATGACAAAGTAAAAAGACAAGGATTGTGGAAAGTTTTGCGCATGTACAGTGTAGGTGGTATGCTGCTAGGTACCGTCATTTTTATAATGGTAATGAACCAGGTATAAGGGTAAATGGGCATCGAAGTGAATGATCCACGATCGGTGTGGACATGCAACAAGGGTATGTGATGTCTCCATGGTTGTTCAATATATACAGTGCTCCCTCAACATCCACGGGGGTTAGGTAACAGAGACACCCGCATATGTTAAAAATCCACGGATATTTGCTGCCCCCCTTAAAAACACCCCTTGGCCCCCTTTAACCCTTTGGCTGCAGTGGCTGTGATGACAATGTATTGACTGTGCTCAATGCAGAGAAACAGGAAAAAAAATTGTGTGCTTTCAACTCAAGTTTTAACCCACTTATCGTTAATCTTCAGAGCTAAATTTTTTGTCAGACAAACATCAATCTTTCTACTATCATTTGCAACAAACTGCATGTCCGTAGGCACTCCAAGCACGGAGAATGATTTGAAAGAATACAAGGTGTGTTTTGACTCTGACGCAGGAAAGTGGAAATTTCCACCGAACCACAAGATTCTTTCCATACAAAATAGGGTTACAGCCATGTTACCTCACCACAGTAATTGCAATACAGTACTGTAATAATAAAAATAAAATGCTTCTAGCCAGTCTCCCATTATTTTGTTTACATTAGACTTTAGCAGAACAGTAACGATGTGAGGAAAATCATTACAAACTTTATCGAACTTCATGAAGGACTTTTATTACCACTTACTTTTATAAAGCTTATTGATATAATGTCACAAGTCATTTCACAGCATTGCTGCACAATCTGCAACTGCAAAAATGTTCGCTAGCAAATGTGTTTAGCATCATGACTTCTCTGATTATCGCAAGAGTATCACTAAATCGCATGTATTTTATCACAGTCATTCATATATAATATAAAATAACACTTTCAGCCACTCTCGTATGAGTTCAGTGCATTTTGGGTGTGTATTACTCCATATTATTTACGAGAGCGAGGGAGGGGGGGAGGGTAGGAAACCGGTTTAGACCAGCTCATCAAGGGGTGCGAGAGAGAGGGAGGGGAGGGAGGCAAACTGGTTTAGACCAGCTCATCAACGGTACATTGAAGAAAATAAATACACCCAGCCCGTCCTAACTTTTCCCCTGATGAATTAATGGCATTAATAAATGAAGTGGCCAAAAGGATGAGTGTTTTATTTGATTCACTGGATAATGCCGTCACCAAAACAGCCATGAACTGTGCCTGGGATAATGTTACATTTGCAGTGAACAGTGTCAGCAGAGTTCAACGAGATAAAATGCTTTAGTGAATCCAGCCCCGGTACTGTATCCAACTGCGGATCTTTAAAACTCTTTATGTTACATCTATCCGAGGATATTTAAAACCGTGTATATAAAAAATGTGGATGTTAATGGATGACTGTACATGGATGGGGTGATGAAAGAATAAACACATGAGAAATAGAGAGAGGGATGGTGATGGTAATGAATGGTGATGAATGGAACATCTCAAATCTGTTGTATGCTGATGATGCAGTACTACTCGCACATACTGCACAAAAACTTGGTGGACTGGTGCAGAGCTTTGCTGAAGTCTGTGAGTGTTGTGCCTTGGGAGTAAATGTAGAAAAGAGTAAAGTGATGGTTTTGGGGGGAGAAGGTGAGTCCCAGTGTGATGTTACACTGAATGGAGACAGACTGGAATTTGTGAGAGTTCGAACACCTGGGTACAATGACAGAAAAAAGAAAGTGTGCAAAAGATGTGGAAAGTAGAGTGACACAAGGAAGGAAAGTAGTTGGTGCTATGAAGGCCTTGATATGAAACAGAGGCTTGAATGTTGCGGCTGCACGAGGTTTACATGAAGGAGTGTTAGTGCCAACTTTAACATTTGGATGCGAGACTATGGTGTGGCATGAAAATGAAAAGTCAAGAGTAAGAGAAATGTAGATGGGACTGCTGAGGAATGTATGTGGAGAAAAGAGTGGATGGGTTACAAAATAATGTGATTTGTGAAAGATGTAGAGTGAGGAAGTCTGTGGACACTACAATCGAAAAGAGTGTACTGAGATGGTATGGTCATGTGGGGTGAAAGGATAACAACAGAGTGGTGAAAAAGGTATATCTGAGCGAATCTGAAGAAGGAAAGAGGCGAGGTAGGTCAAGGAGATGTTGGAAGGACATGGTGGATGAGTGTGTCAGGAAAAGATGTAAGGCTAGGAGACTGACAAGAGGCTGGATGAATGTTGTGAAGAGAAGTGCATGATGAGGGATTTAGCACCTTTTTTAACGTGACAGCATCTGGATTGACTCTATCGGATAAGTTTATGTGAAGCTAGAGAATGTGGTGAATGTTTTTGGCATATCAGATAGAGCCAGGATTCCGGGGGGCCTGAACGATGAGTGAGTGGAATCGTGGCCCATTGGATTGGTCAATCTTAGGCTGTCTGGACATGCTACTCCTCACCCTGCCCTAGGGTGAGAAAGGAGGTCTGAGACTGGATAATGATGATGGTGATTAGAAACACACACATAAGTACTGTTAGGCTAACACAAACTGATAAAATGGGTTATGAAGCTAAGGGGTGGAGAGTTAGTGGTCTCCACTGCCTGGAATTAACTCCCTGAGTAGGATCTCATCTTTGAATCCCTCAAAGCCATAAAAAGCCACTATCATCATTGGGAGAAACCAGCTCAAGTGTGTGATAGCAAGGTTTGTTAACTAAAAAATGCATGATAACAGTACGAGTGCTGATCTTATCTAGCTGTGATAACAAAAGCCATTATAACCAGATGCACAACAACCAAGGGATCACTGTACACACACACACACACACACACACACACACATTGGTATATATAAATATATATAAATTCTAGATATCTGACAATTATTTAGATTAAGTAAGATATTCCTGGACTGGGAAAGTATCTCAGTGTAATACCCTACAGTCCAGAATTTTTTGTCCTTATTCTGGCTGAAGTCCATTTTGTTCAGCTAACATAAGATGTTCATGGACTGTACGAGTTAACAGTTAACAGTAATTCAGAAACAGCTATCTGAGTTCAACTGATATGAAATGGAGTACATCATGATAAATAACTCACCTTCTTTAGCTGGGACAGAGGTTATTGTAGCTAGAACATCTGATGCTGATGATGATTTTTTAGGCCTTATTGTTCTGTTCAGAGAGAATATAATGAGAGTAATTTGCAGTTCCTATCACTGCTAAATAATGATGTCCATATCTTTAAAATTATAACATCATTTCTCAATTCAGACCAAAAAAAAAATGGATAGGTATCATCTAGAAACACATACAGTACATGTAGGCAAGAGCATAAAATAAGAACTGTGACCTGAATGTCCAATGGAATAGGCCACAAAATCACCCACATATCAACCGCTGTGTTCAATGGAAAAACCAGTCAGACACCAACACGTCCAAAAGTACCAGTACATACTGTATAGAACAGTGTTCCTCAATTCTTGACTTCATGGCCAAAAACTGTTAGGACAGGAAAGCAGATGGGAACCAGGGCTAAAATCCATGTAAACGGAGTGAAGCCACTGACCTGAGCTATGTCTTGATGTTTTGTAGTGCACAGGTGACTTCACAGTTTGTATTTTTATTTATAGCACTTAACCCTTTGAGATTCCAATGACGATTTTTTTGCATCATTTCAAATCCAGCCTCAGAGATTCCGACGACACATTTATCCGTCATTTTACGATACTTTTCAATGTATATATCATCTCAATATATGTATATGGATGAGGTGATGAGAGAAGTGAAAACACGAGTAATGGAGAATGGGATGGCATTGGTAATGAATGGTAACGGATGGAATATCTCAAACTTGCTGTATGCTGATGATGCAGTGCTACTTGCAAATACCCCTTGGTAGAGTAGTGCAGACTTTTGTTGATGTCTGTGAGCATCATGCCATAAGAGTAAATGTAAAAAAGAGTAAAGTGGTGTTAATCAAGAGAGAGAAGGTGACTCTCAGTGTGATGTTACACTGAATGGAGAGAGACTTGAATTGGTGAGAGAGGTCAAATACCTGGGTACAGTGACAGAAAAGAGAGGGAAATGTACAAAAGAAGTGGAAAGTAGAGTGACACAAGGAAGGAAAGTAGCTGGTGCTATGATGGCCTTGATAAGAAACAGAGGCTTGAGTGTTGCGGCTGTGCGAGGCTTTTATGGAGTGCTAGTGCCAACTTTAACATATGGATATGAGACTATAGCATGGCATGAAAACAAAAAGTCAAGAGTGAAGGAAGTGAATATGGGACTGCTGAGGAATGTAAGTGGAGAAAAGAGAGTGGACAGGATACGAAATATTGTGATACATGAAAGATGTGGAGTGAGGAAGTCTGTGGACACCAGAATCGAAGAGAGTGTACAGGAATGGTATGGTCATGTGGGGAGAATGGATAACAACAGAGTGGTGAAAAAGGTATATCAGTTGAGGTGAGGCAGGCCAAGGAGAAGGTGGAGGGATATGGTGGATGAGTGTGTGAGGCTAAGGGACTAACAAGAGATCGAGCAGGCTGGATGAATGTTGTGAGAAGTGTATGATCTGGGACTTCGCACCTCTCTTTAATGTGACAGCATTCGGATTGGCTCTATTGGATACATTCACTGAAGCTACAGACTGTGGTGAAAGTTTTTTGGCGTATCAGATGGTGCCAGGATTCCAGGGAGTTGAATGATACTGTCTGGACATTGCTACTCCTAACCCTGCTCTAGGGCAGGAGAGGAGGCCCTGATGATGATGATGATGATCATGATGATGAAGATATTATTGTAACATATTCACTATAAATCGCATAAACGCATCATAACGAAATTCGGGCATGATATCACAGAATGCCTGTTTTGTGCATTTTGCATGGTTTAAACCAGATTTATCTTGTATATCTTTATAAAAAAAAATAATAATAATAAATAAAGATCATCATCACCATCTTTATTTTTTTATTTTCATTTTTTTTTGCCAAATATTTTATTAACAGCAAGGAATAAAATTTTTGGTTTTTGCCTAACTTAAACTCGTCACTTTGACTTTTTACTTTCTTTGTTATCCTTTTTTGAACATACTATGATAAAGTACAACTATTCAGCTTCAAAACAGCACCACAACCAGCATCCTATCATAAAAAGTGTATTTACAATGACCGACCAAAGAAGAAGATTGCGAAGCGAACATGCGTCTAAGAATCATTAAAATACTGTGCATTTTCTTCCGTTCACTTTACCATGCAATAAAATGCACAAATAACCACAATTTACATACCATTGTAATGGTAATTTATTGTAATTTTGCACAGTTTAAACCAAATACATATATATATATATATATATATATATCTCCAGTATATATATATATATATATATATTTTTTTTTATCTATGGCAAGGTATAAAATTTTTGGTTTTCACCTAACTTCAACTTGTCATTTCATTTCTTAATTTCTTTGTTTTCCTTTTTTGAACATACTATGATAAAGTACAACTATTCAGCTTTAAAACGACATAAAAACCAACATTCTATCATGAGAAGTGTATTTACACACAGTGATCAAAGAAAAAAATCGCAGTGCAAAGATGTGGGTGAGCAACAGTGGCTGTCTCTAACACAGACATAATCTGCCAGGCCCAGAAACATGACAGGGTTAACTGGTTGTTCCAGTAAAGGCCTCATCTAAACATTCAAAATCTTTGCATTACCTCAAAAAAAAAAAAAATCAAAACTTTTTTTATTTTCTAATAGTTCAAAAGAGGGGGAATGTAAGGGAAGCGAATGACGAGGTGAGAGAGAGAGAGATTGTCCAGGTGCTTGAGGGTGCGAAAGTTGATGTATGCGGAATAACTGAAACAAAATGGAGAGGTGAGAGTGTGAGAGAATGGCAGTATGGATGGGGTATATGTGCAGGAGTAGGTGGGAATGAGAGGGCAAAAGAAGGAGTATGTATAGTCGCGAGTAAAAGATGGAAGAAGAGCACAAGAGAGTATGGATCAGTTGGGTCAAAGATTGTGTGGGTAAGATTGAAAGTTGGAAAACAAATGTGGGCGATTGTGTGTCTGTATGCGCCAAGGCAAGATCGTGCTAGTAGAGTAAGAGAAGAGTTTTGGACAAATGTGGAAGTGTGCATGGAAAAGTTTGGAAGGAATGAGAGAGTGTTTTTGATCAGTGCTATGAATGGTAAAGTAGGGAATGTGAAGGTGGATGAAATAGTTGGTGAGTGGGGTGTGCCTGCTGAGATAGATGAGAATGGCAGTGCGTTAGTGGACACTTGTGCTGGGAGGGGGTTGGTGATAGCCAATACCCTCTTCTGGCACAAAATGATCCACAGGTATACATCGCGAGTGATGAGAAGGGTGGGTGGTGAACTGAATGAAAGGAAGGCAATGACTGATTATGTGTGTGTGGATGAAAGGATGCGAAGATGTGTAATGGATGCAAGAGCTTATAGAGGTTGGGGGAGTGGACTTTCTGACCACTACTTGGTGGTGGCCAGAATCAAAGTCCAATTAGGATGGAGAAATAGAAGAAGGGAGGGATGGGAAGAAGGAGTATGTGTAAGGAGAGTGGAAAGGTTACAAGAGGATGAGAAAAAGGCAGAGTATAAGAGAGAAGTGGAGGAACGATTGGGCAAATATGAATTGGAGCAGATGGGGGACGTGGAAGGTGTGTGCAGGATATTTACAGAAGAAATATGTGCAGAATGTGATGTGGTGTGTGGGATGAAGAGAAGATGGAGGTGTGTGCAAGGAAGAGCATGGTGGAATGAAGAGGTATGACAGGCTGTGGCACAAAAGAAGAAAGCATACAATGAACGGATGAGAAATAGGGGCGTGGAAGAAGTTGAGAGGTGGAAGAGAGAGTTATATGCAGGAAGAAAGAGAGAGGTGAAAAGATTAGTAAGAGAAAGTAAGACGAGAGCAGATGAGGAATTTGGAAGGAACTTGAGTGTAAAGTGGAGGGACCGTAAGAAAATGTTCTGGAAAGAGGTGAAAAGAGTAAGACAGGGTGGAAGTGAAGTTAGCAGGGGAGTGAAAGATAAAAATGGTAGATTACTAGTGGAGAAGGGAGAAAATGTGAGCAGATGGAGAGAACACTTTAAGGAATTGTTGAACATAGAGGATGGAAGTAATGCGAGTATAAGTGGCTGGGGAATGGCTGGGAGGAGGAGGAGGGAGGTGAGAAGACAGGAAGAAATCAGTAGGATAGAAGTTGTGGAAGCAATGAAGAAAGTTAAATTGGGGAAAGCCCCAGGAATTGATGAAGTGTGTGGTGAAATGCTGAAGTATGGGGGAGAGATAGTAGTAGAATGAATGTGGAAAATGTGCAGATTGGCCTGGGAGGAAGGTAGAGTCCCGGAGGATTGGAAGTCAGGTATAATTATTCCCTTGTACAAAAGAAAAGGGGAAAAAGAAGTGTGTGGTAGTCACAGGGGCATCTGTCTTCTTAGTATAATACGAAAAGTGTATGGTAGGATACTTACTGACAGAGTTAGAGAAAGAACAGAGGAATTAGTTGGAGAAGAACAGGGAGGCTTTAGGAAGGCAGGAGGTTGTGTAGATCAGATATTCATTCTTAGATCTTTAGTGGAAAAGTTTCTAGAGAAGGGAAAGAAGTTGTATGCGGCTTTCATGGATTTGGAGAAAGCATATGACAGAGTGGATAGACAAGGATTGTGGAAAGTATTAAGAATATATGGAGTAGATGGGAAGTTGTTGAATGCTGTGAAGAGTATGTATGATGGTGCGAAGGCTGCAGTGCATGTGGATGGTGAACAGAGTGAATTTTTCTTTTTGAAGGTTGGGTTGAAACAGGGATGTGTCATGTCTCCATGGTTGTTCAATCTGTACATGGATGGGGTAATAAAAGAGGTACAAGGTAGGGTAGTGAATGTTGGAGTGGCCCTGGTGAGAGAGGGTAGTGTTTGGAAATTCCCTGTACTGTTGTTTGCAGACGATATTGTGTTGTTGAGTGAAGATGAAGGAGAGCTGCAAGGCTTGGTGAATGAGTTTGGGAGAGTGTGTAAGAAACGGAATCTAAAGGTGAATGTAGGGAAAAGTAAAGTGATGGTCTTTGAGAGAGGTGAAGTCAGTGAATATACAGCGAGGTTGGATGGTGAGGAATTAGAAAATGTGAGTATGTTTAAGTACTTGGGTAGTGTGATGAGTAAGGATGGAGGTTTGGAGGGTGAAGTGCTTGAAAGGGTACAGCAGGGAAGATAGGTTGCTGGTTCTTTGAAAGCAATGATAAGAAGCAGGGAAGTGAGCATGGAAGTGAAAAAGTTACTACATGACAGTATTGTTATACCAACTCTAACGTATGGAAGTGAAGTTTGGACGTTGCTGGAAGGACACAAGTCAAGAGTGAGAGCAGTGGAAATGAGTTATTTAAGAGGAGCCTGTGGAGTCACATGGAGAGACAGGCTGACAAATGAGGATATAAAGGAACGTTGTGGTGTGGTTGTGGATGTGATAGGAAGCGTTAGGAAGAATATACTGAGGTGGTTTGGCCATGTGGAGAGGATGGAGGGTGAATGACTGACAAAGAGAGTGTATGTGAGTGAGGTGGAGGGGGGAAGAGGGAGGGGGAGACCGAGGATGAGATGGAGGGATGGGGTGGAGAGGTATTTGAGAGAGGGGGGTGTGAGTTGGGAGCAGGTCAGTGAAATGGCGAGGGACAGGGCGATGTGGAGGTGATTTGTTTGTGGCCACTCCAAACAGGATTGAGGCATCTGGCAATAGATAGAAAAAGAAGGGGTGCAAACCATGTCATGTCCATCTACTTTCTACAGGTAGACCCAGAGATACGATACCCCTAGATGTGATACCCTGACATAGCAATGGGGGTAGAAATATAGTACCATCATACCCCGCCTACGATGGCCACGCCCTGGTTTGACAATGGGTCCTTCAATGTCTCGTCCAGGAATGACAGGCTAAAATTTTGAATCACGCACATTCCCACAGCTAGCTGAGCCCACCTGCCTCCAAGGATGGCAGAAACGCTCACGCAGCCCCCACAGCCATCGCTCACCATGCACACACCCATATCATTCTTCTCACACTGGCTGTCTCTGAGTGAGGAGCTCTCTTACACTTGCATACCCCGCATCATGTTACATCACCAACTTTACGCAAGCCACTATCGTAGTGCATCGTAACTGTGTCCCAGCACTGTCCTGAGTGGGGCAACAATACTGTGTGTGGAGTGTGATTTTGTGTAAATTTTGGCCTAAATAAATGTGATCATGTCTGGTAAGGGTATTGCAAGTGGCAGTAGTGGTGGCTCTAGTCAAGGTGGTAAGTGGCTTACTAATGCTGTTGCTGGTGATGTTCCCGTGAAACGTGCTTGTAAAACTGTGTCTCTGTATGTGAAATTTGATATTTTTATGTGCCATGACAGAGACAAGGGCGTGTGTGCCTTCACCTTGCCTTTCAACCTGGCCTAGTAAACTGTCTTCACCATTATCAAGAACATGGAAGCCATCAAAGCTGCCGCTGGGGGAGTTGCAACCTTCACCGCCTCCTGTATCACCTGCCATAAAGAGCCTGTGATGGAGGAGCTGGAACGGATGCTCCACACGTGGGTGGAGGACCAGAACAGGAGGAAGGTGCCCATAAGTCAGGCGATCATAAGCACAAAGTAGAGAGGTGGCCTACAGTCCTACCGGACCCAGGTTCAAATCCCCGCTGGGACAGGGAACCGTTTAAGGATTTGAATTTCATGAAATCAGACTTTACTGATCTACCAGAAGACCCGCTGACATGTCATAGAAATACTCCCGCTAATACCAAGACACCAGTCACGTATGAGACAGCCCTAGCATGTATTCAGTATGGATGGTGGGTGTTAGCACCAAAGTGGTGACATGTAGAGAGATGTATGGTATGTAGGAGGGCTACTGGGCCTTGATAGGAGGCTGTGAAGCCTATGCCCAGAGTCCAGGGGGGAGGGGGGGGAAAAGGCTCTCTCGCTGTGGGACGAAATAACGAAATAATGGTGAGGAGGAATCTTGATGCTAGTCAAACCTTTAAGCCTAGCCATGGGTGGTTGACCACTTCAAGAAGCACGCATGCCTGCACCACGTCAAGATCTATGGTGAGGAAGCAAGTGCAGATATGGTGGCGGTGACAGTGTTCCCTGACAGGCTGATGTGCATCATCGCACAGGGTGGCTACAGGCGAAACAAGTTTTGAATTTTGACAAGACTGGGTTCTTCTGGATAACAATGTCCTAAAAGACAATTCTTGCAGCAAAGGAAAAGTTTACGCAAGGGTTCAAGGCCTCAAAGGACCGGCTTATACTGCTGCTGGGGGGCAATGCCAAGGGTAATCTCAAGTTAAAGCCGCTCCTTGTCTACCACTCTGAAAACCCCAGAGCTCTGGTGGGGTATGTTAAGGAGAATTTAGGGGTGATTTGGAAGTCCAACAAGAAGGCCTGGCTGACTTCCAATATCTATTCTTCATATTTCCACTCCTACCCCTCTCATGTTCTCAAAAAGTATGCCTCAAGGGAGAACTTGGCAATCAGATTTTTCGTGGTGGTGGACAACGTGCCTAGCCATTCTCCTGCGATGGAGGATTGGGCAAGTAAGACAGAAGTGGTGTTCCTGTCCCCCAAGATCACGTCCTTGTTGCAACCCATGGACCAGGGGGTGATCACGACACATAAGGCATATTATCTCCTCCTCACTATGCAGCAGTTGGTGAGGGTGTGTGACAGCAACGACAAGACAATGATGCAATCCTTCTGGCAAGGATACAATATAAGCCATGCCATTAAGAACATCATGAATGCGTGGCGGGAAGTAAGCCAGCCCACCATGAACGGTGTGTGGCGGAAACTGTGGCCGGAGTGCGTTTATTCCTTTACCGGCTTCCCCAAGGGCATGCGAGCTCCACCAGTGGAACAGGTGTGGCAGGACATTGTTCAACTGTTGTACGAGGCGAGTTTATGGGAGGTCAATGAGGAGGACATGGAGGAGGTCCTGGAATGCCGAAGGAAGGAGCTCAGCAAAGAGGAGCTCTTCAATATGCAGGTACAGCAGGTGCACAGGAGGAGAAGGTCGTCCCTGAGGTGCAAGCCCTCAGTAAGAAAATTCTGAGGGGGATGGCGACCAAAGTGGACTAGGTCATCGCGCTTATGCACACTGAAGACCCTCTCCCAGGACAATGCAGGGACTCATCAGATTGGCTGGAGGAGGGGATGAAGGTGTTCAGGACAATGCTGGATGAAAAGAAGAGGGTGGCCAGGAAGACTGCAATCACTTCTCCACACAGGCCCCCACCAACTCAGCATCCCACAGAGGATCTCCCCAGCCCTCCACCAGCAGAGCATCTCCCCACCCCTTGACCAGCAGAAAAACACCCAGGGCCTTCTCCCACCAAGGTCATGATCAGCCCCTAGTGCTGGACCTCACCTCCAGCTGATCCCCATCTCGCACGTCACCTGAGTCTCCAATGCAGCACTCTGCCACTCTATCGCTACCTTCTTCTCCCCGGCCTCAATCTCCCACACCACCTCAGCCACTGCCTATATCTCCCTTGCCACAATGTAAGCCACCACATCTGTCTCCCTTGCTACCTCGTCAGTCATCGCAGTGGTCTCCCTTGCCACGTCACCAATCATCACAGCTGTCTCCCTCACCACCTCTTCAGTCACTGCACTGCACCCCATCGCCACCTCCTGAGTCATCGCATCACACCCCATCGCCACCCCCAGAAACAGTGCGTCAGTCTCCCACTACCATCATCCCATGTCACCAAGCTTACTTCCCCCTCTCTGACCCTCCCCCAGAGATGGAGTTTGAGGGTTTTGAGGTAGGTGAGTGAGTGCTAGGGAGCACCACATGTCCCCTAACCTCGGGGGAGATTGCAAGGGTGACCAACAGGACCAGACATGGACTTACAAGAAGCAAGTGATGAGAGGTGTTTGATATTTTCAAACCTATATTTTATGATTTTCAGATTTTATTTCTAGGTTGTGGTGAATTATTTACAGGTATTAGGGTTAGGTTGGCTTCTTTTACAGCTGTTAGGCCATTTAGATTGGCTTTAAAAATTTTTTTTGGACTTATTTGGGTGGGTTTAGGACTTGGTTGAGGGGGAAACCTAAGGCTCAAAAACGCATCCCTGTACTTTACATGTTACGCCTACCCCGAGAAATGATAACCCTCCTAATGATGGGTTTTTACTTAACCAACTGCATCATTAAACCAGGGTATGCCTATGCTTCCTTGGCTTCCTCATCTTTCATTCCTCACTTGCTAATATACCCATATATTGTACAGTAACCACACATTCATTTCTCAGCTTCCTACACCTATTACTGAAGCCACTCATATATACTGTACATATTCCACTTCTATAACATCATAATCATCTTCACCATCATTGCTGGACTGATAAGTCAAGTGTGAAAGAAGTGAAAGTGGGACTATTAAGGAATACGAGGTCTGTTCAGAAAGTAACTGACCACGGACATCTAATTTGTATAAACATAGCTAACCTGCTGAGCCAGGACATTAATCCCCCCCAAAGTGGGCCCCTCCTTACTTGACACACACAGTCCAGCATTCTTTCCACTGCCTGAAACATTTTTAAAAGTCAGTTTTCGGTATCTCCTGCAGGTGCTTCATCGCATTCATCAAGATCTTTTCTTGTATCAAATTGGAAACTCTTCAGTGGAGTTTTGAGCATAGGGAATAACCAAAAGTCACAGGGAGTCAAGTCTAGTGAGTAGGGAGCCTGCTGGACTTACAGGATGTTGTGCTTGGCCAAAAATTCCTGAATCTGCTGAGAAGAATGGGCAGGGGTGTTGTCATGGTGCAGTTTCCAACTTGCTGCTTTCCAAAGGTCTGGTCTCTTCCGCTGAACTGCATCATGAAGATGATGGATGACATTGAGGTAGTAATGTCTGTTGACAGTCTGACATTCTGGTGTGTATTCATGATTCACAACACCATGGTAAAAAAAAAAAAAAATGTCAACATGTGAGTGCATTTCACCTTCCTTTGGACCTGTCATGCTTCTTTTTGGCTGAGAAGACTCAGCATGCATCCACTGGGACAATTGTGCTTTGATTTCTGGATCATACCCATACACCCAAGTCTCATCTCCAATAATAACAGTCTTCAGAAAGTCTGGATCACGATTTGCACACTTCAACATGTCTCAAGCAATGTTCATCTGAGAGAAGAGATACTAAAAACCGACTTTGAAAACGGTTTCAGGCAGTGGAAAGAACACTGGGCTATATGCGTCATCAGAAGAGGCCTACTTTGAGGGGGATTAGTGTCGTAGCTCAACAGGTTAGCTATTTATTGTTTTAAACTCTAATGTTGCATACATTATGAACAGATCTCGTATATGTATGTGTCGTGTATGGTGCCAGATTTGGTAACTTTAAGCTTCATGAAAGATATGGAAGAAGGAAATATATTCATCAATGGATGGAAGAGACTGTACAATGAATGAAAAAGGTCACTTCAGGAAATTTAGTGACAGCATCTGGTGAAAATCCCAAGCTTTGGTGCACTCTGTTTTGTTTCAATCAGACATTTGGTAACAATGACACAAGTTCCCATTTCCTCCAGGTAAAGAGCCTAGATGATGATGATTATGACGATGATAATATACAATCGACCCTCTGTCCTCACGGTTCCTCTGTTTGCGGTTTCAATTGTTCGCGGTTTGTCACCATGGAAACCAAATCACCTTTTTTGAAGTCCAGAGAAAAATGGAAACACATTCAAATCGCACGCCACACGCTGCATACCGCCCACAGCGCCACCCCCGCATTGTTTTGCATCTCTCACAGCAGGCTCTCTCATTCTCATGTTCCGAGATAATTCGCCGTCAAGTCAATTCGCCATCAAAACATGGACGATTCCCCATCAGGACAATTCGCACCCTGGACGATTCCCCATCAGGACAATTCGCACCCTGGACGATTCCCCGTCATTCTATAAATATACTTATTTTTGAATAATTAATACTTTAATAACTAATTTTCAGGGGGATCTATCAAAGTCTATGTTCATTCAATAGCGTAGGCTTTGGATATCATTTATAAGTTGCACTTTAAGCCAATAATTAACGTGTTTCTATTTCGCTGTAGTTGACTTTGAATTATATTCTAGTGTCACCCGTAGCTGTCTTCATTAATTTTCATTGGTACTACAACATCCTGGGTATATTTTAAAACGACTCTGAAGAGGTACAAGTATATATTCATCTCAAATGACAATATCCGACATGTTATTCAGATTCGCCATAGTGGATGCAAACCGTGGGGAGAGATATGGCTGAGCCTCAACAGATGTCACTACATTTATTATAAAAACAATAAACCACCACCACTTTAAAACTCGTATATTTAAAAGACTATTA
>NC_136967.1:16777726-17276801 GCF_032717465.1 Coenobita brevimanus
GAAGCATACTGATGTTACACTCCTGAAATGATAAAGCAGCTTTGTAATACAACACTGCATTTACTTTTTCAATGATTAAGCAAATCAATTATAACATAATGGAGAAGCATAATTTTACTTTATCAAAACTTATTCTATTTATCAGTCTATCTACATCCAGACACCATAATCCCATTAGGGGTGGCCATTCGTAAGTGGTTTTATGTGGATGGGTACCAACCCTCCGCCAACTCACTTGCTGATACATAGGGAACATGTGCAGGTTGGATATATGGTTGCTACCCAGCACTGTAAATGGTTTCCTGATTTACAAGAAACCATTAGGCATTTCACTCAATGTAAAGTCACCTGAAAAGGAAAGAAGAGCAATAAAGTGTGAGAGAAAAGATGGGAGAAACAGGAAGAGAGGAGAGCAGACACAGAAAAAGAATGATAAAGGTGAAGGAAAAAGTAGGCAGCACTACATCAAGTGAAAGGATGATGGAAACAGGAAGGGAGGAGGGCAGACACAGAAAAAAAAATGATGGTGATGGACAAAGTAGGTGGCACTACATCAAGTGGGTGGATGATGGTTGCCACCACCCACCACAACACTTATTCAACTGCAAACATCTGATAAAAAAGGCACGAACATGTTGTACTTTGCAACAGTGGTGTGCTAATAAATCTGAAAGAATGATCAAACTCTCTTCCTCCAACAGCCACATTTAAGCTTATTCTATGCCTGAATGAGTTAAAGTTATGCACCAGACAGTTACTTTCTTCCTTTCTTTCTTTTTTTTTTTAATGCAAGGAACACAGAACCAAAGGCCAGGAGCCTGCAAATTGTTCTTTCCACAAAAAAACAAAAGCAAAATAAAAGAGAGCCAAATTCAAGATCCATTCATTTCGAGATGCCAGGACACACTACGTTTGAAAGACTGGAGATCATAGGAAGTACGACACACAGACAGAGGGAGACAGTTCCAGAGTTGAACTGTTGCATTGATGAAGGACTGGGAGTAACAGTTAACTCTTGCATTAGAGAGTTGGACAGAAAAGAGAAGTCTGTTGCTAGATGGGTGCTATGTGCCTGCCACTGTGGTGGAGGGATGCAAGGAGACAGTTCAGAGGAGCAGTAACAATTGAAAAGAGATAAAGATGCAAGAGCATGGCAAAGAGATATAGGTTGAAGGGAGCCAGTATCAGGAGGGGAGTTAATGAGGCAAAAAGCCTTGGACTCCACTTTGTTGAGAAGAGCTGTATGTAGGGAGCCTCCCCACACATGACAGTTGTACTCTACATAGAGATGAATAAAATCCATGCAGAAAAGTCAACAGTTGTGCTGGAGTAAAGAAGGAACAGAGTCAGCTAAGCATACCCAATCTCTTGGAAGCAGATTTTACAATAAAGGTAATATGATCTTTCCAAGATAAATCTGTACAGAATGAAACCCCGAGTATATTTAAAGATGATGCAGGACTGAGCTGGATACTGTTAATAATTAGAGGTTACTCCTGCAGAAAATTTGGTCAGGCTGAAAGATGTAAGAAATGTGTTTTTGATGCATTAGAAACAACAAGATTACTTTTACTCCAATCAGAGATATGAGCCAAGTCAGATATTAGATATGCCATAGCCTCATCCCTTGTTTGTTGAAGTAACTGTCGAGATGGATGTTGCGGGAACTGAATGGAAAGGTGAAGGGTGGGGTCATCAGCATATGAATGGATAGGGTTAGATGTACAGCTTAGAAGGTCATGGATGAACAGAAGGAAGAGAGTTGGTGATAAGATAGAACCCTGTGGAACACCACTACTGAGAGCTCTAGGAAGAGAAAGGTGGCCGTCTACAACAGCTGTTATAAAACGACCAAAAAGGAAGCCAGAGATGAAGGCATAGATAGAGGGTAGAAACCATAAGAGGGCAGTCTGGAAATTAAAGATTAATGCTATGATATCAAGTGAAACGGCAAAGCTTTCACCAAATTCCAGAAAAAGGACAACAAGGAGTCTGAAAGGTAGGTGAAAAGATCACCAGAGGAGTGTCCCACGCAAAATCCATACTGACAATCACAAAGAAGCTTTTGAAAAGAAAGGTGCTTCAAAATTTTTTGTTAAAAACATACTTAAAATCTTTTGAAATACAGGATATTAAAGCAATTGGGCGATAGTCAGAGGGATGGGATTGATCACCCTTCTTTGGGACAGGCTGAATGAGAGCAAACTTCTAGCAAGAAGGAAAGGTACATTAAGAGACAAAGGCAAAAGAGTTTGCCTAGGCAGTGCATAAGCACAGAAGCACAGTTCTTGAGGACACAGGAGGGACCCCATCAGGTCTATATGCCTTGTTAGTATTAAGGCCAGTTATGGCAGAAAATACAATAACTGAAGAAAGTTTAATGTCAGCCATGAAGAAGTCAGAGAGGAGAAGTGATGGAGGAAAAGCACTAGAATTGTTTAATGTGGAATTGGATATGAAAGTATGAGCAAAGAGTTCTGCTTTATCAGTAGAAGAAATAGCTACAGAGCCATCAAAGCAGAAAAGAAGAAGGATGATGAGGCAAAGTTGCTGGAAAGGTTTTTGGCAAAGTGCCAGATGGAGAGGGAAGAATCTGAGTTGGAGAGTGCAGAGCATTTAGTCCCTCCATCCATCCATCATCTAATCCTGTATTGCTCCATGAAGAGTGTAGAAGCCCAGGGCTAGGCAAGCTGGTCCTGACATTTAAGATGAGTGACCAACCTCACTCATCCCTGAGTGGCATTACATGAGCAATAAACCCCTGCCACCCCTTGGATATAATCCTTCGCAGACTCTATCCGACTGGAGCACGTGAATTACCCACTAATCACCTGGCGACAAAATTTGGTTATATGGTTACCACCCACCGCAGTAAATGGTTTCCTGGTGAAAAGGAAACCATTTGACTTGTCAATCAGTGTAGAGCCACCCACAGGCAGAAGGAAGAGGAAAGAATGAAGGAAAGAAAGACAGAAGAGGGAATGTAAAGTCACCTGTAGACAGAAAGGAGAGGAAAGAATGAAGGAAAGAAAGACAGAAGAGGAGGGATGGAAAGAAGGAAGGGAGGAGAGGAAAGGGCAGGCACCAGAGAGCAGTTTAATATGAATGAAATTATTTTTTGCAGAGCGAAGAACAGACTTAGCACAGCTCCGGGAAGAAAAATAAGAGATGAGGTTCAGAGACGGACTGGCTCCGGTACCTTTTGTAGGCCTTCTTGTTGTGGACAGCATTAGAACAAGTGTGATTAAACAATTTTTTTTTTTCTTTAATTAGTCAGATGATATGAGAAAGGAACGTATGCTTCCATGCCCGTGAGAATAAACTCCATAATGCGCAAGGAACACCCAGATGGCTCATGGCCATGGAGGCAATAATCACTCCAGGGAAAATCAAAGAACTACTACCCGAGAATCCCCAAATCAGCGGCTCCAAAGTGCCACAACCGCTGCTTCTTGGGAGGGTCCACAGGCCTTACTGGAGTGATAGGACAGGTTAAGGTGATAAGGTTGTGATTGGAGGAGCCCAACAGTGAGAAATGATTAACTGCGAAAGCAGAAGGATTTGTTGTAAGGAAGAGGTCAAGTATGGTGCAAGGAATGCATAAGGTGAAAGGATACTTGAATTTGGGGAGGCAATGAATCTGACTGTGTGCAACATACATTTTAGGAAAAGAGAGAATAGGCTGATTACATACGAGTCTGGGAGTAATAGGTGCCTGATCGATTATTTCCTGATCTGAAGGGCCGATATGAAGTTGGTGAAGGATGTTAAAATTGTTGAAATTTGTATGGAGCTATAAAGGTGTACAGCATCATAAGTTACTGATACGTGACATAATGTTGATAAAGCAGGACCTATCCACCCAGGAGGAAAATATGGACATTGAAAAACCAAGAAGAAAGGGATGCTTTCCTTAGCATGAATGAGTAGTTTGGTGGCTGAACAGGATGTTGTAGAAATAAGTGTCAATGAGCAGGACAGAGCTCTCACGAACAATCACTTGAGAGTTACTGATTCAGTGTGTAGCTGGACAAGAGATCCTCCAAGACATAAGGTAACATGGTGGTGGGATGAAGGTGTAGAAGCCACAGTTAAGGAGAAAAGAAGACTTTCAGGAATGGAAATGAGGTGGTAACAGAGAGGAATATTTAGCTACCAGGCACAGGATCAGAAACAAAGAACTGATATACCGGCCCAAATCTGGTTCCCAGAGACTTTTACTGGATAACCTAAATAGGGCCAAAAGGAAACATGTGGTAGTTAAGGTGGGACACTAGATGAAGAGGGAAAACAAGGATATCAGAGGTGAGCAGTGTGTGAAGAATGATGCAGGAAAGGTTGTGGTGGAAAGTGAAAGTATTAAAGATGCCAGGAATGAATATTATAACCAGTTGCTGAATGAGAAGTCTGACTGGAACAGGTAAGGTTTGATGTCAGCAGATCCAGTGTTTGGCCTTTAGTCTCTGATTAGTGTTGCTACTGTGACCAGGACAATAGGCAAGATGCAGTAGGGGAGGGCAGAGGGTATGTCTGGGTTGACTGCAGAAATGCTGAAGGCATTAGAAGATACAGAGATGGGTTTAGTAACTTATCTGCTAAATCTGATTACATATTAGTGTGTTGTCCCATATGACTGGTGGAAGTGTGTGATTGTTAATGTGTATAAGGGGAAGGGTCATACCCTGGGATGAGGATAAAGAGGTATAAAACTTTTCAACCAGATAATGAATGTAACTGAGAGAGTCTTAGAAGGTATTAAATCGGAAAAAATGAATACTGATGAGATGCAGTTTGCGCCTGTTTATGACGGGCAAAGGGACCACTGATATCCATATTCAAGATCCAACACTTTCAGGAAAAATATACTGTATAGGAAAAAAAAAAGCACCTGTAGATTGCTTTATTGATCTGGAGAAGGCCTTTGACATAAGTCCTCTGACAGTGACATGGAAATTATGTCCTATAATATGGACACTGCTAGAGGTTTATATTGCTGTACATATGAAATTTAGGTAACAGTCTTGGGGGGGAGGGGGGGGAACAGCGATATGCAGAATGTTGTCATCACGCTCATCAGCAGGTGAGATCCACACAGTCCTGGAGTGCAATGCTTTCTTTACACTCAGTGGCCCGCCTGCTAACGAGGGGGTTTATTGCATTTCCTGGTATATTAATACTATTGTAGGAACGGGAGACTGCCATATGAAAAAAAAAAAAAAAAAAAAAAAAAAAAAAAAAAAAATGGAAGCAGGAATATTGGGTATATATATATATATATATATATATGGAGCCTCTGTGGTACAGTGGTAGAGTGTGCATTTCACATGCTGGTGGACAAGGGTTCACCTCCCGCCAGAGATGAAAAAACTTTGGGAATCGTTCACTGAACCACTTGCTACTTTGACGGACATAAGGGGTGCTGTGGTTGAACCAGTGTCGCATACTAGTATGCTTGCACCCAATCGGCTTAAGGCAGGCCAATTACACTTGGTTCACAGACTACACACACATCCAAGGCCACTACAACACTACAATTACACTTACAAGCACTTCTCACCCAACATACAGTCTCTACCAGACAGCCTAAGCCACTGGGTAGAGATACTGTACATTGGCTGTATCATCCCTGCTTCGGTAGGGATAGGCCGGTCCTGCAGTGGACCTCAATGGCTGATGATGATAATGATGATGATGATATATATATATATATATATATATATATATATATACACATTAATCCCTGTACTGTCTGGACGCTCACTTTCAGGACTCCCCACTTACCGGACATTGTGGGCCTGGACTTTCGGGGGGGGGGGATCCCACCCATAATTTGAAATTGCCACGCGGTGCCGAACAGGCCAGCTGTGTTTACACACAGCCCCTTCACCCCTTCCTTCCTCCCCCCCCTTACCAGTATCACGAGTAGATGCTCATTGCAGTGAATGCCGCACGTGCTCATTTTTGTGAATAAACTGTGAATAAACTGCAATACCTCACCACTAGACCACATGGGAATTTACAGTGTTGCGCAGTGTTAAGAAATTAGAATTTAGAGTGCAAAGGATTAACTGTGGAGCGTAAACTGGTGGTTGAAACTGGCGTGGTGCAATTAAAAACAGAATGTGCAGTGTTAAACAGTCATAACTTACAGTGCAAAGAATTAAGTGCAGCACAACACTGGATTACTGTACATGCTTCAAGAGCATTTTCACCACTGCCAAAGCCTTAGAGAAGGCGGCCACAGGCGTGCTGTAAGTACCCTGTACACTGCTAAATATTTTCCATAACCACTTCTAATTCCTCATTCTCTGGTTCCTTTTCATTGATATCATGCTTTATGTCTATTATTGGTGTAAATCGGTTTAAATAGGTGCTATGCATGTCCAGCAGGGAGTTATTTACGTGGCTTTCAAAGTTAGGCTGGGTTAGGGTCCTGCAGTACCAGTCCAGCAAGCAGGGGCCCACTTTCTGGATGGGACCACTTTCCGGATATGCCTTTGGCTCTATTACATCGGATAGTGGAGGGATACACATATACAGTATATATATATATATATATATATATATATATATATATATATATATACATACAATATGAATATATATACCCCTGGGGGTAGGGGGGTTTTCAAGAATACTCCCCCAGTATCCCTGCTTGTCGTAAAAGGCGACTAAAAGGGTTGGCGGAGGGTTAGTGCCCCTCCCCGGAAAACAACTAACTAAAAAAACAAACAAGAAGCCTCGGACAAGGACTGACCAAACGATGACGACCCAGGACCGGACAAAGGACTTGGTACTGAGTACATGGAATGTAAGAGGAGCGAATGATGAGGTGAAAGAGAGAGAGATTGTCCAGGTGCTTGAGGATGCGAAAGTGGATGTATGTGGAATAACTGAAACAAAATGGAGAGGAGAAAGTGTGAGAGAATGGGAGTATGGATGGGGTATATGTGCAGGAGTAGATGAGAATGAGAGGGCAAAGGAAGGAGTGTGTATAGTTGTGAGTAAAAGATGGAAGAAGAGCATAAGACAGTATGGATCAGTTGGGTCAAGGATTGTGTGGGTAAAGTTGAAAGTTGGAATACAAATGTGGGCAATTGTGTGTGTGTATGCGCCAACGCAAGATCGTGCTAGAAGAGTGAGAGAAGAGTTCTGGACAAATGTGGAAGTGTGCATGGAAAAGTTTGGAAAGAATGAGAGAGTGTTTTTGATTGGTGATATGAATGGTAAAGTTGGTAATGTGAAGGTGGATGGAATAGTTGGTGAGTGGGGTGTGCCTGCTGAGATAGATGAGAATGGGAGTGCATTAGTGGACATTTGTGCTGGGAGGGGGTTGGTGATAGCCAATACCCTCTTCAGGCATAAAATGATCCACAGGTATACATGGCGAGTGATGAGAAGGGTGGGTGGTGAACTGAATGAAAGGAAGGCAATGATTGATTATGTGTGTGTGGATGAAAGGATGAGAAGATGTGTAATGGATGCAAGAGCGTATAGAGGTTGGGGGAGTGGACTTTCTGACCACTACTTGGTGGTGGCCAGAATTAAAATTCAAGTAAGATGGAGGAATAGAAAAAGGGAAAGACGAGAGGAAGGAGTAGTTGCAAGGAGAGTGGAAAGGTTACAAGAGGATGAGAAAAAGGCAGAGTATAAGAGAGAAGTGGAGGAACGATTGGGCAAATATGAATTGGAGCAGATGGGAGACGTGGAAGGTATGTGTAATATATTTACAGAAGAAATATGTGCAGCATGTGATGTGGTGTGTGGAAGGAATAGAAGACGGAGGGGGGTGCAAGGAACAGCGTGGTGGACTGAAGAGGTGAAACAGGCTGTGGCACAAAAGAAGAAAGCATACAATGAATGGATGAGAAATAGGGGCGTGGAAGAAGTTGAGAGGCGGAAGAGAGAGTTATATGTGGAAAGGAAGAGAGAGGTGAAAAGATTAGTAAGAGAGAGTAAGAAGAGAGTGGATGAGGAATTTGGAAGGAATTTGAGTGTAAAGTGGAGGGACTGTAAGAAAATGTTCTGGAGAGAAGTGAAAAGAGTAAGACAGGGTGGAAGTGAAGTTAGCAGGGGAGTGAAAGATAAAAATGGTAGATTACTAGTGGAGAAGGGAGAAAAAGTGAGCAGATGGAGAGAACACTTTAAGGAATTGTTGAACGTAGAGGATGGAAGTAATGCGAGTATAAGTGGCTGGGGAATGGCTGGGAGAAGGAGGGAGATGAGAAGACAGGAAGAAATCAGTAGGATAGAAGTCGTGGAAGCAATGAAGAAAGTTAAATCGGGGAAAGCCCCAGGAATTGATGGAGTGTGTGGTGAAATGCTGAAGCATGGGGGAGAGTTAGTAGCAGAATGGATGTGGAAGATGTGCAGACTGGCGTGGGAGGAAGGTAGAGTCCCGGAGGATTGGAAGTCAGGTATAATTATTCCCTTGTACAAAGGAAAAGGGGAAAAAGAAGTGTGTGGTAATCATAGAGGCATTTGTCTTCTTAGTATAATAGGAAAAGTGTATGGTAGGATACTTATAGACAGAGTTAGAGAAAGAACAGAGAAATTAGTTGGAGAAGAACAGGGAGGCTTTAGGAAGGGAAGAGGTTGTGTAGATCAGATATTCATTCTTAGATCTTTAGTGGAAAAGTTTCTAGAGAAGGGAAAGAAGTTGTATGCGGCTTTCATGGATTTGGAGAAAGCATATGACAGGGTGGATAGACAAGGATTGTGGAAAGTGTTAAGAATATATGGAGTAGATGGGAAGTTGTTGAATGCTGTGAAGAGTATGTACGATGGTGCGAAGGCTGCAGTGCGTGTGGATGGTGAACTAAGTGAATTTTTCTCTTTGAAAGTGGGTTTGAAACAGGGATGTGTCATGTCTCCATGGTTGTTCAATCTGTACATGGATGGGGTAATAAAAGAGGTACAAGGTAGGGTAGTGGATGTTGGAGTGGCCCTGGTGAGAGAGGATAGTGTTTGGAAACTCCCTGTACTGTTGTTTGCAGATGATACTGTGTTGTTGAGTGAAGACGAAGGGGAGCTGCAAGGCTTGGTGGATGAGTTTGAGAGAGTGTGTAAGAAACGGAACCTAAAGGTGAATGTAGGGAAGAGTAAAGTGATGGTCTTTGAGAGAGGTGAAGTTAGTGAATGTACAGCGAGGTTGGATGGTGAGGAATTGGAAAATGTGAGTACGTTTAAGTATTTGGGTAGTGTGATGAGTAAGGATGGAGGTTTGGAGGGTGAAGTGCTTGAAAGGGTACAGCAGGGAAGAAAGGTTGCTGGTTCCTTGAAAGCAGTGATAAGAAACAGGGAAGTGAGCATGGAAGTGAAAAAGTTACTACATGACAGTATTGTGATACCAACTCTAACGTACGGAAGTGAAGCTTGGACATTGTTGGAAGGACACAAGTCAAGAGTGAGAGCAGTGGAAATGAGTTATTTGAGAGGAGCCTGTGGAGTCACGTGGAGAGACAGGCTGACGAATGAGGATATAAAGGAGCATTGTGGTGTGGATGTGGATGTGATAGGAAGCGTTATGAGGAACACACTGAGGTGGTTTGGCCATGTGGAGAGGATGGAGGGTGAAAGACTGATGAAGAGAGTGTATATGAGTGAGGTGGAGGGGGGAAGAGGGAGGGGGAGGCCGAGGATGAGATGGAGGGATGGGGTGGAGAGGTATATGAGAGAGGGGGGTGTGAGTTGGGAGCAGGGGAGTGAAATGGCGGGGGACAGGGCGACTTGGAGGCGATTTGTTTGTGGCCACCCCAAACGGGATTGAGGCGTCTGGCAATAGATAGATAGATAGATGTATATATAGTCGACCCTCGATTCTACGGACCCCAAAATCAACGGCTTTCGGACACAACAGACAATATCTGCTGGCATAGAAACACTCTGGATGCCGGTCATTTGTCCGTCATTTGAAAGTTTGTCATTTCTAACTACATACAATATTTCTCTTTACAGGTAGAAAAATAAATGATAATGTTGTTGAACATAAAAATTCACTGTAAAACAGTACTGTACTTTACCCACGTGACCCATGTCCCATACCACCTGCCACTGCCTGCAGCAGTGTTGTGTGTAACGTCGCTGTGATGAGAAGCGTTTTTTTGCTTATTTCCTTGCTCCTCATTTCCTCTCAGAACTCTGAGCACGTGGCTCCACACTAGCTAATGTTATGCCTAAGCACCCTGAAAGTGCTATGAACACAAGAAAAGCATTTATTCCAAAGAAATACAGAGATAGCCCAATTATCCGGGCTATATGGTGTTAAGGGGTGCCTGATTAGTCTGAAAGCACGATTAATCCGGCGGAAACACAAGTACTGTACTGTTAGACTGATTTATTTACCGGTAAATGTATACTTTAAGTACCAGAAAGACCTTACCAGTTCAATGTATATTCCTCCAGCTTGTTTCAGTATTTTTCAGACTATATTCAGTTCGGTAAATCATGTTTTCTGACTGAAAGATTTCCTCCCTGTTAGTATCGTCTTGTTCTAAAGCTGTACCTACGATTGTTTCCAGCACAATGGATGAAACTCATCGTACTCAAATGTAGACTTCGTTTCCCAACTTCCCAACTGAAGATTAGGTTTGGTTACATTATTAGGTGCAGTTAAGCTAGGGTAGGCCAGGTTTAAACACTTAGATTAGAACAGTGTCTTCTGCCATTACGTTAACAAATCAAAGAGTCGTCACACCAGAACAGCGAAAAACAGCGGGGAAAGATTTAACAAGAAATGTTTATTTACCAACCCAGAAATAATCAGAACAATATAACAGACTATCAGGATGAACTGATTTGGTAAGGTGCTTTTACTGCTTACAGCAAAGCGTATGTTTACCCCCCTCAAATCCTCAATGTTCGTGAGTTCAGAAATTTGTGTGCTCCCGTGGCAGACCTTGAAACCATTTTTTCAAAGCTATAAAGTCAGTTTCTTTTTCTTACAGATTTGAAAAGACTCGTCTGGTACACCTGGCTTTTTCCCCTCCTCCCTAAACCCATCTTGTGATTTGCTATGATTCGTGAAAGAAAATTAGGGGGCATGTTACATTAGAATTTAAACATAAAGTTAGGGTGCATGTTACTTTAGCATTTAAACATATCGACGAAACATCTGGGATGAAAGGACCGTCGAGCTGTTTGGGATGGTAGAGTAGGGTCGTGTAAACATACCAGTAACAGTTCCCTTCCCATAATTGTTCACAGTTTTTATGGCTCTCCCTAACTTAACGTTACTGACACCGGTACAGTAAAGCATTGTTCAAGGCTAGCAGCCATAAGGGGTTAATGGAAAACATTATTGTTTGTATCAATACTCTCTCTTTCACACATACATGAACGAACAAAAGAATATGAAATAAATGTACACTTAACTGTAAGGAGCAGAAATAACTGTATGCTCTGTCGGTCCGAAATGTGTTGGGAAGCGACATCGAACAAAGAATGTGGAACTGAATGCCACCTTACGAGAACACGAGATGAAAGTATTTTTTCTTATTAGTAAACATAATTGTTCCATTTCGTCCCCTATAATTGTGAAACTCGTAAATTTTCTTCCAAGCATACACCCTAATAACCTTACCAATTCAATTCATATTCTCTAGTTTGTTTTCTGTATTTTTCTAGTTTGTTTTCTTATTATCATAACGTTCCTTAAGCCTTACCTACGATTGTTTCCGGCACAATGGAAGAAACTTACTCATAATTAGGGTGCATGTTACATTAGCATTTAAACATATCGGCGAAAACATCTGAGATGAAGTGGCAGGCTGCCTGACTGTTTGAGATGGTAGAGGAGGGTCGTGAAAACATACCAGTGACCTTCGTTCCCTTCCCATAATTGTTCGCAGTTTTTATAGCTCTCCCTAAACCAACATCCCTGACACCGGTACAGTAAAGCATTGTTCGAGGCTGGCATCTATGATGGCGTTATTGGAATGCATTATTGTTTGTATTAATACTCTCTTTCATACAAACAGTACACTGAAGAATGAACAAAAGAGTGAACAGTAAATGTAAGACGAAGAAATAACAATGCTCTGTCGGTCCGAAATGTGTTGGGAGGCGCGATACCTAACGAAGAATGAAGAACTGAATGCTAACTTACGAGAACACATGAGATGAGTAATTTTTTTTTTTTTCTGATTAGCAGACAGTCTTGTTTCATTTCGTTCCTTAAAACTAGGAAACCCATTACTTTTCGTTTAAGCATACAGCCTAAAGACTTCACCAATTCACTTCATATTCCTCCAGTTTGTTTTCTGTGTTTTTCTATTTTGAGGGTAGTAAATTACCTTCTCTTGCTGAAAGATTTTCTCTTTTATCACGTTCTTTAAGCTGTACCTACGATTGCTTCGGGCATAATGGAAGAAACTCATCGTACACAAAAGTGGATTTAGTTTCCCAATTTCCCAACTGGAGCCCAGGTTAGGTCAGGTTAGGTTAAATTAGGTTAAATTATTAAGAAATTAAGCAAGGTTAGGCTATGTCTGGAGTATCAGTTGCCTCACCAAACTCCACCCTACCACCCTTGTGATCGAGTTGTGAGCAGGAGGTGTGGGTGGGGGCAGGGTGAGCAAGACTCTCTCTGGTTTATCCATGCCTCTCTCCCTAGCAACTGGATGCTTCCTGTTTAAACCGAAGCATTCGTACGGATAATTCTATGAATTACTGTACCACTGAACCATCGGGTCATGGCCCGGATATACCGAAAGCTGGATAATCCGAGCCTGGATAATCGAGCTTCCACCGTAATGTAAAATTGTAAGACGAAGTGGCGTGTGTTGTGGATGCTTACATGCAAACGAACAGACATAAAATGATTTGGGTGTGTTTGTGGATAGTTTCTTTGTTGGGGAAAAAAAAAAAAAAAAAAGTTGATGATGAAGGAGCAGTAAAATTCATGCTTTTGCCTTGGGTGCAACATGCCCCCCCCCCCCCCCCAAAAAAAAAAACTTTGTGCCCGACCTTTGCTACGAACTGACAGTCTTTGGTAGAGAAAATTTAACTCTTATGGTATGTGATGACGCTACGTGTTGACGTAAACAGATAAGATCATTATGTGAGTTTAGTTCTTGTGAATTACTGTATACTGTATTGTCATACAAATTATACTGCTAGGCTGACTTGTTTACCATTCACGATTACTACACTCGTGTGTATCTGAGAAGTGAGAAGTACACAGTCACTCCATGTTGACGACTTCAGTAGAGTTTTGTTTTCCTTTATTGTTGACTGATGACTCAAAAAGTTTCACACTTTTTTGTTTTCTTTTTGAAATGAGTGGGCCAAAAGTGATTCTTGGTCAAATATGCATGATTCTGGGAGGCCATTATTCACATGTTGATTAGGTCAAAAGTTTTTGCTTAAGTGGTAATGAGGACTTTCAAGAGGCTTTGTGGCAATCCTTGGTGGTTTAAATTTTTATTAAGAGTATTAAGAGGCAAAACTAGTTGGTTAGGTTAGGTTACAATGCACTGATGTGTCAAGTCGGCGAGATCGTAATATACACACACGTCTTGGATGTCTTCTAGCAGACATTTGCAATAACATATCTTTAAATATACAGTATTTTCAACAAATAATATGGGGCTCCTAGAACCTAACCCCGTATTTTACATGTAAATATATGTCACATTTTGGCGAGAAACTGATTTTGCACGAGGTTCTCCATAACTTATCTCATTTTGTATGAAGACTCTACTGTATGCCATGAAGCACGTCGTTATATAATGGGTCCATAGAAAATGGGGTATTGTGAGGTAAACTAGGCCGCGATAGCATTGCTGCACCTGATCTTCGATACCATTGTATTTCTTTTGCTATTTTTTAAATTTTAGGCTATTTTTCCCTTCATTTTCAAGCAGCGGACTTTTTCAAGCACGGACACTCGTCCCCCCCATTAGTCCATTGATTCGAGGGTTGACTGTGTATATATATGGCATGCATGCAAACACATGGATAAAAAGATGCCTAACTCAAGAGGAATTGAGAATACTAACTGAGAAGGAGAGGCAAAAACAAAGAATGAGGGAAGATCAGAATACTTTTTTTTACAAAGTAATTGGACTACAGGTAAGAAAGTGGTACATAACCAACAGGGAACAGAATGAAGGAAGGTAGTCGACTCAAGTCATGGCAAGTATGTAAACAAGATGGTTAGGTTGATGTACTCAAATACAGATGGAATGATGTCTAACTTATTAGAGATAGAAGACTATAAGAAAAGGAACCACAAATTGTCTGCCTAACTGAAACAAAATTAACTCCAAAGATATCAAACAAAACCCTAAAATTAGAGGAATACAACATATGCAGAAAGGACAGAAATTAAAGAAAGAGAGGAGGAAATATAATCTTAACAAAGAAAAATCTACAAGTCAGAGAAATAAAACTAGATATACCCTCACAAGTAGAACTGATTGCAGTAGAGATTAGTACATCTGAAGGGAAAGTAATTGTGGCAAATTTATACATGCCACCTAAAACAAACACCTGGGAAAGAGGGGAATATGAAGACCAGGTAGAAAGTATAATTCAGATAAGAACATCATTATATAGAATGAAAGAGAAATCTAAAAGAACTGTTTTAGCTGGAGACTTCAAGTATAAATTGGAATACTCTAGATGTAAAAAGCCATGAAAGCAGTTGGGATCAAAAGCTCTTAGATCTTGTGCAGGAGTTCTTCCTAACAAAGTATGTAAAGGAAAACACCAGAAAAAGAGGACCTGATGATCCATCTGTACTAACTCTTATATTTACCAAGCAAGAAAATGAAATTGGCAATATACTGTATCACCCCCCACTCTGCAAATGCAACCATGTAGTATTAAATTGTAACTTCCGGAGTGTATATACATTACCAGCAATAAGGAGTAGTTGCAAGGAGAGTGGAAAGGTTACAAGAGGATGAGAAAAAGGCAGAGTATAAGAGAGAAGTGGAGGAACGATTGGGCAAATATGAATTGGAGCAGATGGGAGACGTGGAAGGTGTGTGTAAGATATTTACAGAAGAAATATGTGCAGCATGTGATGTGGTGTGTGGAAGGAAGAGAAGACGGAGGGGGGTGCAAGGAACAGCGTGGTGGACTGAAGAGGTGAAACAGGCTGTGGCACAAAAGAAGAAAGCATACAATGAATGGATGAGAAATAGGGACGTGGAAGAAGTTGAGAGGCAGAAGAGAGAGTTATATGTGGAAAGGAAGAGAGAGGTGAAGAGATTAGTAAGAGAGAGTAAGAAGAGAGTGGATGAGGAATTTGGAAGGAATTTGAGTGTAAAGTGGAGGGACTGTAAGAAAATGTTCTGGAGAGAAGTGAAAAGAGTAAGACAGGGTGGAAGTGAAGTTAGCAGGGGAGTGAAAGATAAACATGGTAGATTACTAGTGGAGAAGGGAGAAAAAGTGAGCAGATGGAGAGAACACTTTAAGGAATTGTTGAACGTAGAGGATGGAAGTAATGCGAGTATAAAGTGGCTGGGGAATGGCTGGGAGAAGGAGGGAGGTGAGAAGACAGGTAGAAATCAGTAGGATAGAGGTTGTGGAAGCAATGAAGAAAGTTAAATCGGGGAAAGCCCCAGGAATTGATGGAGTGTGTGGTGAGATGCTGAAGCATGGGGGAGAGATAGTAGTAGAATGGATGTGGAAGATGTGCAGATTGGCCTGGGAGGAAGGTAGAGTCCCGGAGGATTGGAAGTCAGGTATAATTATTCCCTTGTACAAAGGAAAAGGGGAAAAAGAAGTGTGTGGTAATCATAGGGGCATTTGTCTTCTTAGTATAATAGGAAAAGTGTATGGTAGGATACTTATAGACAGAGTTAGAGAAAGAACAGAGAAATTAGTTGGAGAAGAACAGGGAGGCTTTAGGAAGGGAAGAGGTTGTGTAGATCAGATATTCATTCTTAGATCTTTAGTGGAAAAGTTTCTAGAGAAGGGAAAGAAGTTGTATGCGGCTTTCATGGATTTGGAGAAAGCATATGACAGGGTGGATAGACAAGGATTGTGGAAAGTGTTAAGAATATATGGAGTAGATGGGAAGTTGTTGAATGCTGTGAAGAGTATGTATGATGGTGCTAAGGCTGCAGCGCGTGTGGATGGTGAACTAAGTGAATTTTTCTCTTTGAAAGTTGGTTTGAAACAGGGATGTGTCATGTCTCCATGGTTGTTCAATCTGTACATGGATGGGGTAATAAAAGAGGTACAAGGTAGGGTAGTGGATGTTGGAGTGGCCCTGGTGAGAGAGGATAGTGTTTGGAAACTCCCTGTACTGTTGTTTGCAGATGATACTGTGTTGTTGAGTGAAGATGAAGGGAGCTGCAAGGCTTGGTGGATGAGTTTGAGAGGGTGTAAGAAACGGAACCTAAAGGTGAATGTAGGGAAGAGTAAAGTGATGGTCTTTGAGAGAGGTGAAGTCAGTGAATGTATAGCGAGGTTGGATGGTGAGGAATTGGAAAATGTGAGTACGTTTAAGTATTTGGGTAGTGTGATGAGTAAGGATGGAGGTTTGAGGGTGAAGTGCTTGAAAGGGTACAGCAGGGAAGAAAGGTTGCTGGTTCCTTGAAAGCAGTGATAAGAAACAGGGAAGTGAGCATGGAAGTAAAAAGTTACTACATGACAGTATTGTGATACCAACTCTAACGTACGGAAGTGAAGCTTGACGTTGTTGGAAGGACACAAGTCAAGAGTGAGAGCAGTGGAAATGAGTTATTTAAGAGGAGCTTGTGGAGTCACGTGGAGAGACAGGCTGACGAATGAGGATATAAAGGAGCGTTGTGGTGTTGATGTGGATGTGATAGGAAGCGTTGTGAGGAACACACTGAGGTGGTTTGGCCATGTGGAGAGGATGGAGGGTGAAAGAATGACGAAGAGAGTGTATGTGAGTGAGGTGGAGGGTGGAAGAGGGAGGGGGAGACCGAGGATGAGATGGAGGGATGGGGTGGAGAGGTATATGAGAGAGGGGGGTGTGAGTTGGGAGCAGGGTAGTGAAATGGCGGGGGACAGGGCGACTTGGAGGCGGTTTGTTTGTGGCCACCCCAAACGGGATTGAGGCGTCTGGCAATAGATAGATAGATAGAAGTTATAAAAAGTCTAAACTACAAAAAGGGCAATTATAATGACCTGAAGATGTAATTCTTAGAAACTGACTGAGTAATGGAACTTAGAGGACAACATTTAAATATTATACATAGAAAATTGTGATCTTTATGAAATAGGAGTCCAAAATTACATCCCACAGCACAAAGCAGCAGAAATGTACATAAAGAAATGGTTTAATATAGAATGTAAAAAAGCAAAAGAAAAAACAGATTTGCTGTGGAATAGATACAGAAGACATAATAGTGAGAGGGCATATAACAACTATAAACAGACAAGAAATGATTATACAAAAATAAGGAGGGAGGCTCAGAGACAGTTTGAGGAGGACATTGTAAATAAAAGTGATGATCAACCTAAGCTTTTTTACAGCTACATCCAAAGCAAACCCAATGGTAAAGATGAAATTCAGTCCATTACGGATGAGGGGATCACCTATACACAAGAGAAAGGTATTTGCGAAGCACTAAATAAAACCTTTCAATCACTTTTTGCTAAAGAAAGAAATTTTAAGAGAGATATGCTATGGAATATGCATCCCCACAGGTAGTACAAGATACACAAATCTCAGAAAAAGAAGTACAGGAACAGTTACGTAAATTGAACAAAGGAAAAGCAAATGGTCCTGACAGAATTTCAGTTGGGTGCTACATGAATGTGCAGATGAGCTACGCAGACCATTGTATTCAATATTTAAGGAACCCTTAGGTCAAGGTAAACTACCTGACATTTGGAAGAAAGCAAACATTGTTCCCCTATTCAAGAAAGGGAATGGACAAAATTCACTCAACTACTGACTAGTGTCACTGACCAGTGTTGTAAGAAAGATACTAGAAAAGCTGATACGGAAAGTTTGGGTAAAGCATCTAGAAGAACACGGTATAATAACAGAGAGGCAGTTTGGTTTTAGGAAGGGAAAATCATGTGTTACTAATCTGTTAAGCTACTATGATAGAGTTACAGAAACATTAGAGAAAAGAGAAGGATGGGTGGACAGTATCTATTTAGATTTTAAGAAAGCATTTGACAGAGCACCACACCAAAGATTTCTATGGAAACTGTACCATCAAGGAGGTATCCAAGGCAATCTGTACTGTTGGATGCAAGACTTCCTCAGAAAAAGGGAAATGAGAACAATATTAAGGGGAAATTACTCGTCATGGAGGGAAGTGACCAAAGGAGTGCCACAGGGCTCAGTGCTGGCACCAATTGTGTGTTTAGTATATATAAATGACATAGACAGTAACACTGGAAATAGAAGTTATCTAAACATGTCTGCGGATTATGCAAAAATTCAAGGGAAAATTACTAACACAGATTCCTGCAAAGAGCTGCAAGAAGAACTGAACAAGTTTCATGAATGGAGCAATAAATGGCAAATGGAATTTAATGTGGAGGAGGCCGTAGCACGGGCCGAACAGGGTAGTACTCCCGAGGGGAATGGGAATGCTGGTGATAGGGAGAGCTGGAGCTCCTGTTTCACTAGCTATCTAACCATCCCCCTTTGCTGACCTTTTCAGTGTGACAGTAACACGGAGAGGAGGCCAGCATACTCTCCCAAACATTTTCTCTAACTATCTATGCACTACACCACATGCACTTTACATTTCACACAACGTATCCCACTACGTTACAGGGGTTGGCGCCAGCAAGGGCATGCGGCCAGAAAACTTTGCCCCCGCTACCTAGTGGCGGACTTCTGGGGGGAGGCGTGGCGGGGGTTCCGCCGGCATAGATCATGGGTCCAGGGCGAGATGGGGCTCGGATCTGTGCTAGAGGGTACAGGGCATTGCGGTTCCCAGGCTGCCGCTTCCGCCCAATAGAGAGGGGCCCGAACCTGGGAGTAGCGCCCCAGGAGGCTGCCCTATCAGTGGGTGTATAATGGCGGGATCGTTGCAGTGCCAAGACGCGCTTGGAGGGTGTCCCTGCAGCTGTCCTGGCAGGGTGCCCCGAGGCCACTACCACAGCCACTGGTAAGCTGGTGGGCTAGGGGTCCAAGATCCATTGCCTGGACCTGGGATTGTGCAGTGAGTGGGACCTGTGCTGTGTCTGTCCCCATTTATTAATACTGAAGATGACAAAACAAAAAAGGTTTCAAAGCAAGCCTGAGGACAGTAAATCACCCATGGGGATGAGGGTGGGTTCATGGAATGTGGGAAGTTTGAGGGGAAGAGCAGGGGAAGTCGTTGAGGCATTCAGTAGGAGGTGGGTGGATGTGGCATGTTTGCAGGAAGTCCGGTACAGGGGTGGATCAGCCAGAAAGATTGTTGGGAAGGACTGTTGCTATAAGTTGTTTTGGCAGGGGGGGACAGACGGATATGGAGGTGTTGGTGTGATGGTTGCAGAGAAATGGGTGGAATATGTTATGAATGTTTTGAGAGTAAGCGATAGGATATTGGTAGTGAAAATTCTGTTGGGAAGAAAGATAGCTGTGATTATATCGGCATATGCTCCACAGGCAGGATTGGATGAATCAGAGAAAGATAGATTCTGGGATGATTTAATACGTGTAGTGGGTGGTATGCGGGATGATGAAATAGTGATTTTGGGAGGGGACTTAAATGGTCATGTAGGTGAAGCAGCACAAGGTTATGAAGGAGTGCATGGGGGATGTGCATATGGTCTAAGGAATGCAGAAGGGGAAAGGATACTCGAGTTTGGGGAGGCAGTGGACATGATTGTGTGCAACACATATTTTAGGAAAAGAGACAGTAGGTTAATTACGTATGAGTCTGGGGGAAATAGCAGTCAGATAGATTATTTTCTGGTTAGGAGGGCCGATAGGAGGTTAGTGAGGGATGTTAAAGTTATAGGAAGTGAGGAGTGTGTGCAGCAGCACAAACTATTGATTTGTGATATGGTGCTTAAAGAACAAGTGATGAAAAAGAGGACTTATGTACCTAGGAGGAAAATATGGAAGCTGAAAAACCAAGTAGTAAGGGATGCCTTCTATAGCGAGTTGAGGAGAGTGGTGGCTGAACAGGAACCTATAGACAGAAGCGTTAATGAACAGTACAGAGCCCTCAAGAACAATTTCTTGAGAGTTACTGATGTAACATGCGGCTGGACAAGAGGACCACCAAGACATAAAGTAACTTGGTGGTGGGATGAGGGTGTAGAAGCTGCAATTAAGGAGAAAAGAAGGCTTTTCCGGGAATGGAAGAAGGGTGGTAGCAAAGAGGAATATTTGGCTGCCAAGCGTAGGGCTAGGAGAGAGGTATACAGGGCAAAGTCTGAGTCACAGAGACAATTACTTGATAACCTAAATCATGGGGAAAGGAAAAATATATTTAGGGTGGCAGGTCAGATGAAGAGGGATAATCGGGATATCATAGGTGAGCAGTGTGTGAAGAATGATGAAGGAAGGGTAGTGGTGAACAGTGAGGATATTAAAGATGCATGGAGAGAGCATTATAACCGGTTGTTGAATGAGGAGTTTGACTGGGACAGGGAAGGTTTGGAGCCAGCAGATCCAGTGTCTGGCCCTTGGCCTTTGATTGATACTGCTACTGTGAATGAGGCAATAGGCAGGATGAGGGTGGGGAAGGCAGCAGGTGTGTCTGGGTTGACTGCCGAAATGTTGAAGGCCTCAGGCGATATAGGGGTGAGTTTAGTCACTGACCTGATAAACAGGATTATTTATGAGTGTGTTGTCCCAGATGATTGGCTGAAGAGTGTAATTGTAAATGTGTATAAAGGGAAGGGTGATGCCCTGGAAAGAGGAAATTATAGAGGTATAAAGCTTTTAGATCAGATAATGAAGGTAATGGAGAGAGTTTTAGAAGGTATGATTAGAGAAAGAGTGAATATTGATGAGATGCAGTTTGGGTTTATGCCAGGTAGGGGGACCACTGATGCCATATTCATTGTTCGACAGCTTCAGGAAAAATATATTGGTAGGAGAAGGGATCTTTATTTTGTTTTTGTTGATTTGGAAAAGGCCTTTGACAGAGTCCCTAGAGAGGTGGTGATGTGGGCAATGAGAAAGCATGGCTTGGAGGAGTGGCTGGTTAGGGTGGTTATGGCCATGTATGTGGGTGCTCACACCCAGGTGAGAGTGAATGGAGATTTGAGTGATGAGTTTTCCGTGAATGTTGGTGTGCATCAGGGGTCAGTCTTGAGTCCCGTGTTGTTTATCATGGTACTTGAAGCCCTTTCACGTGACTCTAGAAACAGACTCCCGTGGGAGTTGTTGTATGCTGATGATTTGGTGTTGATTGCAGAGAATGAAAGGGAGGCGGAGGAAAGGTTTAGGAAGTGGAGAGATGGTATGGGGCAAAAGGGTTTAAGGGTAAATGCAGATAAAACAAAAGTGATGATATCTAGGGTTGGTGGCGGTACTGTCAAAGACAAGGGAGAGTGGCCATGTGCAGTTTGCCACAAGGGCGTGGGAAGTAATTCCAACTTGTGCAGTGTGTGTGATAAATGGGTGCATAAGAGATGTAGTGGTATCAGAGGTAGACTGCGAGATAATGCTGATTTTATGTGTATGGCGTGCCGGGGTGAGCAGGTGGAGATTGTCAGACGTGAAAGGATTGAACTTGCTGGTGAATCTCTTGAGTGTGTGGAAGAGTTTTGTTATTTGGGAGACATGTTGTGTGCTGGAGGTGGGGCTGGAGCTAGCTCTGTGGCTAGGGTGAGAAGTGGTTGGAAGAAGTTCAGGGAGCTCTTGCCTCTCCTGACATTGAGAGGGCTCTCCCTACGTGCTAAGGGGTCTTTGTATGCAGCATGTGTTAGGAGTGTAATGCTGTATGGTAGTGAGACCTGGGCAGTGAAGGAGGAAGACATTCGCCGGCTCAGACGTACTGAAATGACAATGATTAGGTGGATGTGCAGTGCGTCCCTGCGTCCAAGGCCTGGAGGGGTTGGGTTTACAATGGAAGAGTTGAGAGGTAGGATGGGACTGGAGTGTATTGGTGTTGTGATGAGGAGAGGTAGATTGAGGTGGTTTGGACATGTGGACAGGATGGGGGATGATAATTGGGTGAGGAAGGTGAGAAGTGTTAATATTGGGGGTGGGGTTGTGAGGGGTAGACCGAGAAAGACATGGGACGAGGTCATTAAGTGTGACCTTAGGGTTAAGGGACTGAACAGGGAGGCTGCAATGGATCGTGCAGCGTGGAGAGCCGCCATTAGGTGACCAAGGCCGACACATGCAAGCATGTTGGAGCCTTTAAAAACGAAAACGAAAAGGAAAAGTGAGAAACGACCAGACTGGGATTATAAGTTAGGAAGATCAACCCCACAAATATCAGAAAGGGAGAAGGACCTAGGAGTAATTATCAGTAACTGACTATCTCCACATGATCACATCAGTGAGAAGGTTCATAACATGTATACAATGCTTGCTAATATGAGGAGAACATTCACATACATAAATGAAGATACGCTGAGAAAGATAATAACCTCATTCATCAGACCAACCCTGGATTATGCATCAGTAGTCTTGAATCCTCATCTCAAAAATACATAGATAAGACTGAAAAGGTACAAAGGGCAGCCACAAGATGGGTACCAAGCTTAAGGGATCTAAGTTACAAAAAGGCTAGAAAAACTGAATCTACCAATGCTGTACAAGAGAAGAGGAGACATGATTATGTTATATAAATGCATCTTAGGAAAAGAGAAAATAGACATAAATGAATATATATCATATGGGGAAGCATCAGCAGGAGGACATTGCAAAAAACTGCATAAGAAGAGAGCTGATAAAGACATATGGAAATATAGTTTCCCAAATAGAGCAATTGATCAGTGGAATGCACTACTGAATCATATAGTGTCTGCCAAAACTATTCATAAATTCAAGGATATGTATGATAAAAATGGTTTAATACATGGGACAGTACGAGCTTGACCCATTCCAGTAAAGATACAATTAGGTAAGAACATGTGCGCACAGCAGATATCAACAAATCTAAACTAATCACGGTACAGATAAAGAAGAAATTTAAAAAAAAAATTTGAGACAAAAAGGAGATGGCAAATAAAATGAGCACACTGAAAGAAGTATCAGAGGAAATCTGTGATAAAGACATACAGGAATACGATATAAGCAATAGGTCAAGACCCATAAAAGCCCCCAGAGTGTGAACACTGTGAAGGAAATACTAAAAAATGCAAACAAACTCACGGAGAAAAAAGAATTTAAAAGCATGAATAAAAAGGTGCTTTACTCAAGAGGAACTGGGAATAGTAAACGAGAAGTGGGAGGAGGCAAAAACAATGGATGAGGAAAGATCTGAGGAAGAGAAATTTTCTTTACAGAGTAATTGGACTGCAGGTACAAAAGTGGTACATAATCAACAAGGAATAAAATAAGGAAGGTAACAGACTCAAGTTATGGCAAGAAACAAAACAAGATGATTATGTTGATGTACTCAAATGTAGGGGGAATGGTGTCTAAATTATTAGAGATGAAAGACTATGATAAAAAAAAAAAAGGAATCACTTATCATTTGCCTACCTGAAACAAAATTAACCCCAAAGATATCAAATGATACCCTGAACTTAAAGGAATACAATATATGGAGAAGAGACAGAAATTTAGGAAATGGAGGAGGAATTATAATCTTAACCAAGTGAAATCAACAAGTCAAACAAATAGAACTAGATATACCCTCAAAAGTAGGAATGATTGGAGATTAACACATCTAAAAGGATATTAATAGTGGCAAAATTTATACATGCCACCAAAAACAAACACCTGGGAAAGAGGCAAATATGAAGATCTGGCAGAAAGTACAATTCTGAGTTTAAGAACACTACTACACAGAATGGAAGAGAAATCTGAAAAAATTATATTAACTGGAGATTTCAATACAAATATAAATTTGAATGCTCTAGATGTAAGACGCCATGAAAGCTGTTGGGATCAAATGCTCCTGGATCTTGTGCAGGAATTTCTCCTAACACAGCATGTAAAGGAAAACACCAGAAAAAGAGGACATGATGATCAATCAGTACTAGACCTTTTATTTACTAAGCAAGAAAATCATACTGACAATATAATGTATCACCTTCCATTCAGCAAAAGCGACCATGCAGTATTATTGCAACTTCAGAATTGCACATGATATAGTTACCAGTAACAGTCTAAACTACAAAAAGGGCAATTATCATGACCTGAAGAAGTAATTCTCAGAAATAGATTGGGAAAAGAAGCTTAGAGGACAAGATTTAAATGTTATATATAGAAAATTCTGTTATTTTTATGAAATAGGAGTCCAAAATTACATCTCTCAGCGCAAAGAAACCATCCATCCATCCATCATCCAATCCTACATTGCCCCATGAGGAGCATAGGAGCCCTGGGCTGGCAAAGTTGGTCTGACATTTAAGATGAGTGATTCAGAAATGAAAAATATAAAATGGTTTCATACACAATGTAAAAATTCAAAAGAAAAAAAAAGAGATCTGCTGTGGAACAGATACAGAAGACACAACAGTGAGAGGGCATATAACGACTATAAACAGGCAAGAAATTATTATACCAAGATAAGGAGGGAGGCTCAAAAACAGTTTGAGGAAGATTTAATAAATAAATGTAGTAATCAACCTAACCTATTCTACAGCTACATCCAAAGCAAAAATAAAAGTTAAAGATAAAATACATGCCATTACAGACGAGGGGATCATCTATACACAAGAGAATGATATTTGTGAAGCACTAAATAAAAACTTCTAATCAGTTTTTATAAAAGAAAGTAATTTTGAAAGAGATATGGAACATTGATGCTCACAAATATTACCAGTATACAAATGTCAGAAAAAGAAGTACAGGAGGAGTTAAGTAAATTAGACAAAGGAAAAGCATATCGTCCTGACAGAATTTCAGGTTGGGTGCTACATGAATGTGCAGAAGAGTTAAGCAGACCTTTATATTTAATATTCAAGGAATCCTTAGGTCAAAGTAAACTACCTAATATTTGAAAGAAAACAAACAATGTTCCTCTACTCAAGACTGGAATAGACAGAATCCACTCAACTACCAACCAGTATAACTGACCAGCGTTGTATGTAAGATACTAGAAAAGCTGATAAGAAAAGTTTGGGTAAACCAACTTGATGAACATAGTATGATAACAGGAAGGAAGTTCAGTTTTAGAAAGGGAAAATCATGTTACTAATCTATTAGGCCACTATGACAGAGTTACGGAAACATTTCAGAAAAGAGGAGGATGGATGGACAGTATCTATTTAGATTTCAAGAAGGCATTTGACAGTACCACACCAAAGACTTCTATGGAAAGTGTACCATCAAGGAGGTATCCAAGGCAACCTGTACTGTTGGATGCAGAATTTTCTCAGAAAAAGGGAAATAAGAACAGTATTAAGGGGAAATTACTCATCGTGGGGGGAAGTGACTAGCGGAATGTTGGCACCAATTATATTTTTTGTATATATAAATGACACAGTAACACTGGAAATGGAAGCTATCTAAATATGTTTGCTGATGATGCAAAAATACAAAGGAAAATTACTAACACAGATTCTACAAGAAGAATTAAATAAACTTCATGAATGGAGCAATAAGTGGCAAATGGAATTTAATGTGGACATGTGTCATGTAATTAAGTTTGGTAAAAGTGAGAAAGTCAGGGATTACAAGTAAGGAAGATGAACCCTACACATATCAGAAAGGGGGAAGGACATAGGAGTGGTTATCAATAACAGACTATTTCCACCTGACCACATCAGTGAGAAGGTACATAACATGTATACACTGCTTGCTAATATGAAAATATCATTCACCTCTATAAATGACATGCTGAGAAAGATAATAACATCATTCATTAGACCAACCCTGGCCTATGCATTAGTAGTCTGGAATCCTCATCTCAAAAAACACATAGAAAAGATTGAAAAAGTACAAAGGGCAGCTACAAGATGGGTACCAAGATAAAGGGACTTAAGCTATGAAGAAAGACTGGACAACCTGAATCTGCCATCACTACAGGAGAGAGGGAAAAAAGGAGACATGATAATGCTATACAAATACATCTCAGTGAAATAGAAAATGGACATAAATGAATATATAACCTATGGGGAAGCATCAGCAAAAGGACACTGCAAAATAAACTACCCGGTACATAAAAGGAGAGGTGATAAAGGTGTAAGGAAATTCAGTTTCCCAAATAGGGCAATTAACCAGTGGAATGCACTACCGAATGAAATAGTGTGTGCGAAAACTATTCATAAAATTAAGGATATGTATGATAAAAATGGTTTAATACACAGGACAGTATGACCATGACTCATTCCTGTAAAGATACAATTAGGTTAGAACACACACACACACACACACACACACACACACACACACACACAAACTCATGATGCAAGTATTAACTATTCAGTATACAAACACTCACTCGGTGTGTCCTTGAAAGACAGAGACAGAGTGTATGGTCTCCCGAAAGTCCCACAGCCTGAAAGTTGTATCTTTACTGGCAGTGACTACAAGGCGTTGTGTTGGGTGAGAGGCACAGTGAGTTAGTTCTTGGTCATGACCTATCAGCTGAGACAGGAGGTCCCCAGTGTGAGTGTCATAGAGGTTGGCAGTGCGGTCCCAGGCTGCAGTGATAGCTTGGTCACCCCCAGGCAGCCAGTCTGCAGCCATTACTACACTGGTGTGGCCTGTCAACTCTCTAAGGGGGGTCCGCAGGGTGGCCCCAACCCCACTTTCACCTCGTCCACCACCTTGGCAGAGATCGTCATCATCCTCACGATCACTTCCATCTACTTCATCCTCGGAGGAGTGCACACGCTGTAGACATATCAGAATGAGCATGTAGAATGATAAAAGACTAACCACAAGAAACTGCATCAATGCTTCATATGAGTTATAATGAATTGCTGTACTTTCACTCTAGAAGAAGTATGTATAGTCACCCTCAATATTCAGAGGGATTAGGTTACCAAAAATACTGTGAATAGGTAAAACCATGAATACTCTTCAAGAATTAAACATAAACCCCTCATGAGATACAAAGCCAGCCGCCCCCACTGTATCGTATGCAAAATATAAAGTTGAACAGACAATGAAATAACAGCAAGTGCAGTGAAAATTAGTTTTGAATCTAGATTAGTACACAAAATGAAAATGAAATGGATATGAAGTAAGAGTACAGCACAGTAGTACGTAATCTATATTCTTGTTACTCACCATTGCATTCTGTCAGGACTGTCGATACTGGTCCAGAATGTGAGCTGTTTGCAGAATCATTTAATCTCATGCAGGTGGTAAGGCAACCAACCAGAATACCAGGTAATCCTGACCATAATGCCTATCTCTTGGATCTATTCCTGACAAATAATCCAGATCAATACAGGATAGAAGTACTGTCACCACACGGATCCTCCTATCACAATTTCAACAGTAGTCAGCTCCCCCAAACCTCTCCGTTCTGAACCTGTCAGGGTGACCCAATGGCACTTTGACAAGGAAGACTGGAATGGGCTTAGAAATTGTAGGCATAATATAACAAAATACTATATGTAACAATTATATATAGCTAGAGGTAACAATATGTAGAACAGGCAGTTATGTCGGAGTCCTCCAGGAAGAGTTAAAGAACACATCCCCTTGCCTAGATGAACCAGGAATGTCAATTCACATAATGTATATCCACAATCCTTGTTGTCCCAGACCATCAAGAATTCTTAACCATATGATGTATTTCAAACTTCCTCGTAGGCCAGACAAACAAGAATTTCATGACGTATCCACACACGTGGAGTAACCAGCCCTAGTCAGTTAGTCCATGTAATAGGAAATTTACCATACACATCCTCCCCAGGCTGTATATAATGTCAGAGAAGAAGGGGTTGGAGAGTAGGACTGTTAACACGAAGGTCAGATACAATGAGAAGGAGTTAGAAAGAGAAAGGGAAGAGAAGGGCTAGTGAGAAGGTCTGACGTTAGGGTCACTCTCTGCTAAACTGTAACTCATTCTTATTAACTGTGTGCAAGAAACTTAGTAATCCAAGAGTGCTGTAACTCACCTCGTTGACATTACATCTCACTACTTTATTCTGGCTGAGCTTAACGATCCATAATTGATTGCCCTATCTCCCTACAAGTACTTAAGACCACACTATAGAGATTGGTGAACAGATAACCTTCTCTGTATAATTACACCCCTCGGCTATGTCTACTTACATTGATTGAGACAAGAAACTATATCACAAATACACGTAACGGACCCGGTTTGTTCGGGAGCAATTTTAGGCAACATTTTTGGACTAGCTACAGAAAATGATCTAAAGGAAATAAATAACAAATTTAACAAAATAGCACAAATACTCTCATACCAGCATAAGTTAGCTGATACTCAGAACACCTTAATGCTGACGATTGTAAAGAACCTAAGGAAGGCAGAAGCATCAACTCTAGGAATTGTGGAGAAAGTAAATGCACTAGAAGGTAACAATACACTATTCCAACACCTCTCTGTGATCACAGAACATACTGATGTAATAATACTACAGTTAGACAATACTAGAGCTCAGTATCAGGCCTTCATGAAAGGAATTGCTAATGCTGATAATGGAATGATCACCATTAATTTACTACCACAGTGAGGCAGGAGGTCAGCATTGTCATCATTTGCTAAGATTCATAACCCATCAATCAGTCCGAGTGCCTGACAACACCAACCTGCCATCCTACACCTGATGCTGTCATACCAGGACCTGACCTACCTCAACCAAACCCTAAGTGACGTATGGGACATCTGACCTCCACCACCAGGAAGAGGAGAGTGAGTGTCTTGACCCCAGATGTAATCAACAAACACCACAACTGTATCTCCACTGCTATTCTAGTGAGTTGATTTATTCTAACCAAGGTTGTATTAGTTAACACTTCACCACTTACATAACTATCCATAAAATACTATCACTTAGTTTACAAACCAAGCAATTACAGTGCTTGTCAGAAGTATCGAGCGCCTATGGCAGGGCGCGCAATACTTTTGGCAAAAAAAGAATCACCCATTTTTGGTACTAAAAATTAAGCCAGATGTTTGGGCTGCTAACATGACGTCATGGCAGCTTGAGGCCTTACTGCGCGCTGGTTGGCTCCCGCCTTAGTTGCCTACGGGCTGCGTGAAAGAGAGGAACTCCGCCGCGCCTCCCTCTGTCCTTGCACCATTTTTTACCTAGTGTCCCGCAGTGTTTTGGTTTTTGCCACTTTGTTATGGCCCCTACCCGTGAAATCATATCACAGATCATTGCTCTAAAGGAGGCAGGCCACCCCACGAAGGAAATTAGCGAATTGGTTGGTGTGGCTCGATCGACAGTGCATAGGTGGTGCGCCTGTTTTTGAGTGGAAAATAGTGGTGATGTTCCAACAAAGAAATCACGGTCTGGTAGGCCCTGGAAAACTTCCCCGAGGTCTGTTAATGTTTTAAAATGTGCAGTGGAGTCTAATCCTCGTATGAGTGCAAGGAAAATTAAGGAGAGCAACCTGGAAGTGTTTGGTGAGGTTTCTGTGTGCATGGTATCTCAAAGAGTCCATGAACTTAGTTACATAAGTCACAGGCCTATGAGAAAGCCTCTTCTTACACGTTACCAGCGACTTCGTAGGCTTGCCTTTGCTAACAAGTACCTGTACCTTAACTGGGGTGAGGACCAATGGTTGTCAGTGTTGTGGTCTGATGAGGCAACGTTTAATGTTACCTGTAATCGAGAAGCGCGTGTGTACCAGCTCAAAGGTAGTGACCCGCTTGACCCCCGTTACGTGGAGAGCACAGTTAAACACCCTGATTCACTCATGGTATGGGGCTATTTCTCTGGGAAAGGTTTAGGGAAGCTTGTTGTGCTTCCCAAGAACTACAGAGTGAATCAGGACGTTTATCTGGAGCTTCTTTGCGATCATTTACCTGAGTCCTTCGAGCTCACAGGTGCACGAGTCTTTCAGCAGGACGGTGCACCTGCTCATAAAGCCAAATCGGTCACCAGTTGGCTTCGTGACTGCGAGGTATCATTCATGAAAGACTGGCCAGGCAACAGCCCAGACCTCAACCAGATAGATAACCTCTGGTACCTCGTAAAGAAGAATCTCCAAGGGAAGGATGTGAGCTCTCTGACTAAGCTGGAGGCAGCCATTCGTGACTCCTGGGAAAAAATACCACTCCAGCACCTCAGGAACCTCACCCTTTCACTTCCACGACGTCTCAGGTCCATGAAGAAGTGTAAAGGATACCCTACCAAGCATTAAAGGTAAATAAAATGCATTATTTATATGTTTTTCCAATGTTGAGAGGTTTGTTTCATAGGGGCGACGCAGGGCGCTCGATACTTCTGACGAGCACTGTTATATATATGTATATATATATATATATATATATATATCCATCATCATAAATATTACAAACTACACAGTGAAAGACAATGACACAATTTACACTTACATATGTGTTTTATAATTTTAATTTTATAAGCAATCAAGAGAAAAGTAAAATATGATTCACTGCGTAATCCCATTATGCTAAGTAAAGTTCCACAATTAGTGCCCAAAGGATCAACATTGACAAATACCCTTACACAAACACCAGAAAATGATCAACAAAATATAAATTCCGAAACACCATCAGAAGCACAAGAACAAGCAGAAAACCAGACTCAGGAAACAAAACACACTCTAGATAAAGAACAGCAAACAGATGCAATTTACACTGAAGTAAGTGACGATGACACTTGGTCAGAAATTTCAGATGCAGAGTGAGTGAACTTTATACAAATTTGCTTCCATTTTACTATAACTTAGACCATAGAGTATTAAGATCAGGAAAAACATATAAATTGCCTGTAAATGACAATTGCGAGAAAAACACAGTAAAGATGGCTAATGTAGATGAAGCAAGTACTAGTGCAGTACCTTCTCCACAAAATTCCAGTAATACTCCACTTCCAGTGTATATTTGTCATGAAGACAATGAACTGCCAAAATTCTCTGGTACGGAAAGAGATAAGATTGACATAAACACACTTATTGAACAATGTCAGCAGTATTTCATTAGGAGACACATTACAGATGAGAAAGGAAAAATAGCTGTTCTTTCAGCCAGAATAAACCAAGAACAATGCCCAGCGGGCAATCTGCTACAGTCAGACAAGCTGTTGGGAGCTTCAACATTTGGGCAGTTTAAGACAGAATTCCTTAAGAAATTCTCGAGAGGAAAGAATTTTCTTGGTGGTACAATCCTAGAATTACACAAAATTGTAGACCTACTTACGTAAACACACTCAGGCTCAGATCTAGGAGAGATTACAGCAGATATTTCCACCATTAAGACCCTTTTATCTACCCTAGAAAACTCAGACTGGGTCACAGGGGATGGTAATATATCAACAGTGCATGTCGTTGACATCATTGCCTATATATCACCTCCATGCCAATTTCCTAACAGGATATAACAAATTTCAAAAACTATCCCACATAATCCAGGGATGAGTTTACTTGAATTTATTTATGAGGTGGAATTAAACTGCAATAAAGCTGGTGTGACTGACACATCACAGGCAAACAGGACAGGGATCAAAGTGTCAGAAATCGTAGCAGAGATAAATAAGTCAAGTCCTGGCAAGAACCAGAGACAATCTCGACTAATTCAGAAACAAGTACAAAGTCAGGTTAGCTCAAGGACACCAGGTAACAGGGCTGGTACAAAAGCCTGGCCAAAGTCCCAGTAGACATCGATTGGCACAAAGACAAGCAAATGGATGATCACCTCATAGGTCGAACTCAAGTAACACTCTCTGTTATTACTGTGCAAAGCCTGGTCACACAAAATTGGAGTGTTACATTAAAAAGAACGAAGATAGGCAAAAGGCTTTGAGGCATTTTGCAGATATCATAGGTCCTCCAGTCATTGGACCTCAGATTGCTTAATGATAGAAAAATTGTTACCCATCTATGTGTTGGGGGAAGATCGTACCAGCACAAAAGACGACAACACATAACACACCCAAATAAACAAATAGTCAACACAGGAAGTCTCTTTGGAAATGAATGCATTTTGGTCTCTGCTTTATGTGAGGAGGAAGAGATTTCATTATTTTTGGATTCTGGCTCACCAGTGAATTTAATAATGCAAGATGAGTTAGCAAGAATTTTTAGAAATAGAAGAAAAGTGATGTTTTTGGAAAACTCAGACTTAAATTTATACACAGTGGATGGTAAAGAAATACCAGTTATTGGTATGACAGAGTTAAACATGAATTTCACAGACACCACAAAATCATTCACTACCACCTTTTATGTAGTAGAAAAATTATCAATTGGAGAAGATATGCTGCTTGGACTTAACACAATGAGAACACAAAATATAATATTGATGCCACATTTCAATGGAATTCATTATGACAGCGAATTCATAGAGGAAATTTCATCTTATGATAATACAACCAGCAATTATGGGAAAACTAGTGTCACAAGAACGATTACACACAAAACCAAAATGAGGGAGTCCGATGCACAACTTCTCAAAGAAAATGAGCGCATAGACCAGCTGCCACAACCCAAACCCCACTCATGACTCACTCACTCACAGTGCAAATGTGACTCATCCACTTACCCAGCCAGCATTAATTATGATATAAATTTACCACCAAAATCACTCATGCAAGTTACGATTAATAGTAAATTGAGAAATTGTAATGTCACTGCATTAGAAGAGACAGTTAGAATAAATGGCTTTTTGATAGAGAGTGCCCTGTGCTAGATGAGTGACAAGAGTGAGACGAATGTCATTTTAGCTAACACCATGAATGAAGATAAGATTAAGAATGGAACCTATATTTGTAGGTTAGAAATTTGCCCAGCTCCTATACGCGAAGTGACAGTAGCAGCGGCGTCAAGCAGAGTCAACTCATCAGACAGAGAGTGCATAAAAGGAGAATTTGATTCACTCAGGTCAGTTCAACGTAGACAAAGATCTCTTAGATCTATTAATGAAACACAGACAAACGGTAGCATTACCTGGAGAACAATTAGGGTGTGCTAACTTGATTACGCACAAGATTAACATACACCCAGACACACAACCAGTATATATACTGGCTTATAGGGTCGCGCATTCTCAACACACCCTGGCAAAACAGTATGTTGAGGAAATGTTAAAACTAGGTATTATTGAACCATCTGTCTCCCCGTGGAATGCCCCATTATTTTTTGTGCCCAAATGAAATGGAAAAATGTGTGTGGTAGTAGATTACCACAAATTAAATCACCACACAATCCTTGACAGGTTTCCTATGCCACTGTCAAGTGACGTCTTACAAAATATTGGACCAGAAAATAATGTATTTTCCACAATCAATTTGCTCAATGGCTATTACCAAAATAGCCTCGAGCAAGAATCACGCAAATACACTGTTTTCTCCATGAATACAGGGCACTACCAATACAAACGAATGCCTATGGGATTGAAGACAACACCAGGCACTATCCAAAGACTGATGAATTATGTATTGTCTGGAATGCTGGGAAAAGGAATACTTGTCTATCTAGATGATATACGAACATCTACAGAAACTAGACCAGCTCCTATAAAAGTTTGCTGATGCTGGCTTAAAAATTAAGCTGTCTAGTGCAAATTTTGCTTTAAGGAAATAAAATTCTTAGGCCACAGACTAGATGACCAAGATATTCACATGTCAGAGGACAAAATACACACGGTAAGGAATTTTCCAAAACCAACAAATACAGATGAAGAAAGACAATTTGGGGGGCTTGCGGGATATTACCGCTCCTTTATTAACCAGTTCTCTCATATAGCACAACTGCTATTCATTCAACTGAAAAAGGATTCTGTATTCCAGTGGGAAGAGGAACAAAACTAGCATTTCATGAATTAAAAGATAACCTTACATGTGCACCATGCCTTGCCTATCTTAATTACACAAAACCATTCATAATTTGCACAGATGCTTCCCTCAAAGGTTAACGTGCTGTACTGATGCAAGAGCATAAACAAGGAAAATATCAACCCACTGCTTTGCCAGTAGACAAATAAAAGGAGCAAAGAAAAATTACTGTACAACAGACTTACATGCGCCTAGCAGTAGTATTTGCTCTACAGAAATCTTGTGACCTCCCGTACGGATACGAAATTCACCTATACACAGACCACAAGTCTCTCATGGGCATGTTCTAAGAAAAGCTCCTCTCTAGGAGGAGAGGACGATGGAAATGTAAAATCCAGAATTACAATGTAAACATTCACTACATAAAAGGTAAGGTAAATTTAGCAGCAGATGCCATATCACGAAATCCGTTACCCAATGTTGCTACAATAACTCCATGGGAATCACTCGCCAACAATGATGAAACAATCCCCTCAAATCAAGAAATTTCACAGGCACAAAGACGAGACCCAGTATGGTCTAAAGTAGTGATCCTCCAATATCCGACATAATAGAGCCATAGGCAGGACTGGATAGTGGTACTATCTGGATATTGGGCCCCAGCTTATGGACTTGTACTTATGGACCCTAACTCAGAGAAACACCTATACAACTCCCTCTGGACATGCATAGCACCTATTTAAGACCCAAATCACACCAATAAGGCACATAAAAGACTGAAATAAATGCAAAAGAAGCATAAAATGATGTTTTTGAGGTAGGTTCATACAATATTCAACATTCTGGGTACGTACAAGTCCCTGGCTCCTGGACTGGTAGTTATGGACCCTAACCTAGTCTAACTCAGAAAAACACCTTCCTACTGCACATGCATAGCACCTAAGACACAGCATATTCACACCAATAAGGGACATAAAAGAGTGAAATGAGGTGTTTGAGGTAGGTATAGTATGGAAAATACAGTAGAGTACAGTATGAAACATTCTGCCTGCTTACAGCAAGTCCATGGCCATCTCAATGAATAACCGCCTCCTCTCGGACTCTGACAGTAAAAAGGATTTCCTGAAGCACTTGCAGTACACTGTTCATGAACTCTTGCACTGAACATAGTCATTCCACTCAGAAGTCCATTCTCTTCACAGTGAGCACTCTTGTCTAACTTATGCTCCATTGTAATTTAATAAGTGTTGCACTCTGCACTTTAACTTTTTCCACTCTTATAACCATTTTCAAAGCAAAAACACACAAGTCTATTTACGTTAAGTTTACTTCAAAAATTGTCTTTTCACTCACAACTGTAAATCCTTAACATAATGCACTGTTTTTTTCACTGCACAACACTGTAAAGTCCTGTGTGGTCTAGTGGAGAAGCTCTTGGTGTCTATTCACTGTCAGAGTCTGAGAGTATCACTGGCAGGTGACATAGGGGTGCGTCGCTGGGTCGTGGTGATGGCGTACCCACTGCAGACGACTCTGAAGACAGCCGCAAACTCACGTTGAGCGGTGACTCCATCGTGGCTGATGTGCTGGGCTGTGGCTCAGAGCATGAGGGCATGTCTTGGGGAGGCAACGGAGTGGAGCCAGGTCTGGGCACACCGGGGGTCACGGGCCTGAAAAAACTGTCAATCACTGATTGACGCAAGGAACGATGATTCTGACGATTGATGATGCGCTGCCTGAAAGCATGCACTTCCTCCACAAGTCCCAAGGGCCCCATCTCCCTGTCGCAGTCCGGGTGTTCCAGGTAGTCAAGAACGAACTCTAGGTGTTCCCGGAATGCGCTTAGCTTGGGGATGGCTGGAGTTGTGTCATGCTGAGAGGAGTCCGCATCATCGTCACCATCCTCGTCGGAATCTTCAAGCTGGGTACTGACACCTGCAACTGAAGATGTGATCTCGATATCAGACAAGGTCTGATACCCAGGATCGCTCTCATCGTCATCCAACCACTCACGCACATCGTCCACATCAACATCGTCGCCATGCGTATGTAGACGTGCATGGAAGTCATCCATGTCAAAACCTAGGAAATCGTACTCCACATCCGTTCCGAGAAGCAGACGAGACCAACCATTTTCTAGAGTCTTGACAGGGACTTCCTTCCATGCACTGGCCCAGTTGTACATTGCAGACTTGATGATGTTGCGGCGAAGGTTTCCCAAAGTCCACTGGCCTCGCGTGTCCCGTCCCTCCCTGCGCTCATCCTCGTCCTCGAGAACAACCATCACCTCGTCCAGGAACTTCGTTTGGTATAGGAGCTTTGTTGGCACGATCACTCCTTGGTCCATTGGTTGGATGAGACCAGTCGTATTAGGTGGCAGAAACATGCACCTAATCCGGCCATTCTCAGCCACCAAGTCCTTGTCTCACGGGTGGGCAGGTGCATTGTCGAGGAGAAGGAGGGCCTTTACCTGGCCACGTGGGATTCCCAGTGTCCTTGTCTGGTAATGTATGACCTCTTTGATGAAGTGGCGGTGGAACCAGTCTTTGAAGATCTGGGCTGTAAACCATGCCTTCAAAGAATGGTACCAGATGACAGGAAGGACATCCATCACCCCACGAAGACACCGAGGCTGCTTTGCACGGCCAACAATAACAGGCTTAAGTCGGTGCATGCCGTTAGCATTGGCACAACACAAAGCAGATATCCGTTGCTTCCAGAGCTTGCGGCCAGGTACACGCTTCTCCGTCTCCTCGGCTAGAGTGTTCGTTGGCGAAGAGCTATAGAATAGACCAGTTTCGTCAGCGTTGTAGACTTGACCGAGAGTGAGGCCCTCCCTGTCGATCAAGCCCTTCACCTTGTGCCGAAACTCGTCAACTCCATCCTCGTTAGGGTCCAAAGCTTCGTCATGAGCTTTACGGTTGGTAGGGCCATGTCGTAACTTGAATGCGAAGAGCCAACCCTCGGATGCCTTGAAGTCTAGCGCGTCGTGAAGCCTGGCGAACTTCTCAGGAGCAGCCTTCGGCTCCATGCCATGTACCATCGCACCAGCAGCACGTTGCTGTTGATACCAAATCAACGTGGAGAGGACTACTTCAGCAAACTTGGGAGTAAACATCACCTTCCTCTCCACGTTGCGTCTGCTTCTCGACGAGAAGTCAGCCGTGTACTGCATGAGTTTGTCTCGGGATCTCTTAATATCAAACAAAGTAGATCAGGCCAGGATGAACTCGCGGAGGATGCGGGAAGAAGACCACCCCGCATCTACTTTCTCCAATATCTCCCTCTTCTTCTCCAGAGTCAACACCACTCTCTTCCTCTTCTCAGGCGGCGGGGCCATCATCACACACATGAAGGAGAGGCATGAGAGAAGCAGGAGTGCCTGCAGCAGGTAAGGCACCACCACAAATGCGAGAACGTGGGCAGCCATGAAGACGAGCGTACACTTACAACGAGAGACAGGCGGAAAGTGGGGAGGATGCATGGGCGCCCTAGCGGACGTCTGAGGAATGACGGATATTAGAGGGATTACTGTATATCATCTCGAGTCAGGCGATGATGTACCATTACCCAAGTTACATGTACCACTTAAACAATTCACACTGGTAAACAATGCCTTATACAGGTAAGCCCTTAATTCACGCGAGGGTTGGTTTCCAGACCCTTCGCGTATGTGGTAAATTCGCGTATATGTTCTGCCCTTGTGTGCACATAATTACGCATGTCTATACGTATATCACATCTGAATAATACTGTTTATGGACTACTTACACCTTATAAACTAGCATAAAGTATTAAAAACAACAAAAATGTAAGAAATTTAAAACTGAAACCTGACATGCACAGGTGTGGGTGGAGACACTTCAGCAGTCTGGTGCACTAGCCCTCACTGCCTCCCGTATGCTACATTCTGCCTTCTTTATTGTATGAACAGTTGACTCATTCACCCCAAACATGCAGTTCCAAGACAATTCACAGGCGTAGGTGGAGACACTTTAGCACAGTCTGGTGCACTAGCCCTCACTGTCTCCCGTATGCTACGTTCTCCTTCTTTATTGTATGAACAGTTGACTCACTCCAAACATACGGTTCTGAGACAATTCACCATCAAGTCAATTCACCGTCAAAACATGGACAATTCCCCGTCATTCTATTAATATACTTATTTTTGATTAATTAAAACTTTAATAACTAATTTTCAGAGGGATTTTATAACTCATATAAGTAAAAACCTAGTGTACTGTACTTGCTAAAAAAACTGGTAAGTAAATAAATGACAGGGAATCGTCCTAACGGAGAATTGTCGCCGACATTCCACCCTGAAGTTTGTCCAACACTTTAACTTTGTCAGTGACACCACTTTACCAGCCCACTTTGGTGTGTTACCACATGCATCACTAGCACTACAATTAGGCCCCAAGTTGGCAGACAAGGCAAGCAATCACTGGAAGGCAGAAAAATAAGCCACAAATAACGATTCTCGGTCTCGAGTCACGCATGACTCGACCGTCAGATTCAAACTGACTGTGTGGTGCGTGGTAGACCGACCTCCCAGGCTCCCACACACACACACACATACATATATGTGTGCACACGGGCAGCAGGTAGGCATGTTTTACATTTTATTATTTCTCTTGTATATTGAAATTACTTGTTTTGAATACTATAATTTTGTTTTAATTATTGTACGAAAAATTTGTGGATAACCGAAATCGCGTGAAAAAAGTTCGCGTGAATTAAGGGAAAACCTAGGGTAAATCCAGGACAAACAAATCACTGAAAAAGTATTAGGCAGTTAAGTTATTCCTAGTATACAGTAATCAATCTAATATCCAGACGCCCAATATCCGAACAACCCTCTACCCGGACATATTCGTCCGGGGATCCAATATTCCCAAAATGGTCCAAAAACCCCAAAAAATTATTAAAAAAAAAACGAATTTTCCCCGCCCGTACTTTAAACTTACTGCGCGTGGTGCGGGAGAGCATTGTTGTGGTGCGTCATTCCTCCGACGTCCGATAGAGCGCCGCTGCATCCTCCCCACTTTCCGCCTGTCTCTCGTCGCGAGTGCACACTCGTCGTTATGGCTGCCCACGTGATCGCTTTTGTGGTGGTGCTTTACCTGCTGCAGGGCCTCCTGCTGCTCTCGGGCCTCCTCTTAGCGTGTGTGATGATGGCCCCGCCACCTGAGAAAAGGAAGAGAGTGGTGTTGACTCTGGAGAAGAAGCGGGAGATATTGGAGAAAACAGATGCGAGGTGGTCTTCTTCCCGCATTCTCCGCGAGTTTAACCTGGCCCAGTCTACTTTGTTCGATATCAAGAGATCCCGAGACAAACTCATGCAGTACACGGCTGACTTCTTGTCGAGAAGCAAATGCAACGTGGAAAGGAAGGTGATGTTTACCCCCAACTTTGCAGAAATTGACCGATCCACGTTGATTTGGTATCAACAACAACGTGCTGCTGGTGTGATGGTACGTGGAACGGAGCTGAAGGCTGCTGCTGAGAAATTCGCCAGGCTTCAAGATGCCCTAGACTTCAAGGCATCCGAGGGTTGGCTCTTTGTGTTCAAGTTACGGCATGGCCTTACCAACCGTAAAGCACATGGCGAATCATTGGACGCTAACGAGGATGGAGTTCATGAGTTTCCGCACAAAGTGGAGGGATTGATTGACAGGGAGGGCCTCACTCTCGGTCAAGTCTACAACGCAGACGAAACTGGCCTATTCTATCGCTCGCTGCCAACGAACACTCTAGCCGAGGAGACGGAGAAGCGTGTACCTGACCGCAAGCTCTCCAAGGAACAGATATCTGCCTTGTGTTGTGCCAATGCTAATGGCATGCACCGGCTTAAGCCTGTTGTTGTTGGCCGCGCAAAGCAGCCTCGGTGCCTTCGTGGGGTGATGGATGTCCTTCCTGTCGTCTGGTACCATTCTTTGAAGGCATGGTTCACAGCTGTGATCTTCAAAGACTGGTTCCACCGCCACTTCGTCAAGGAGGTCATCCATTACTAGACGAAGACACTGGGAATCCCGCATGACCAGGTAAAGGCCCTCCTTCTCCTCGACAATGCACCTGCCCACCTATGCGACAAGGACTTGGTTGCTGAAAATGGCCGTATTAGGTGCATGTTTCTGCCACCTGATATGACTGCTCTCATCCAACCAATGGACCAAGGAGTGATCGTGGGAACAAAGCGCCTATACTGTCGGAAGTTCCTGCACGAGGTGATGGTTGTTCTCGAGGACGAGGATGAGCGCAGGGAGGGAAGGGACACACGAGGCAAGCGAACTTTGGAAAACCTTCGCCGCTACAACATCAAGTCTGCGCTGTACAACCGTGCTAGTGCATGGAAGTCCCTGTGAAGACTCTGGAAAATGGTTGGTCTCGTCTGCTTCTCGGAATGGATGTGGAATACGATTTTCTAGGATTTGACGTGGATGACTTCCATGCATGGCTACGTACGCACGGCGACGATGTAGATGTGGACGATGTTCGTGAGTGGTTGGATGACGACGAGGGCGACCCTGGGTATCAGACGTTGTTTGATATCGAGATCGCGTCTTCGGTTGCAGGTGTCAGTACCGAACTTGAAGATTCTGACGATGAAGGCGACGATGATGCAGACTCCTCTCAGCAGGACACTACTCCAGCCATCCCCAAGCTGAGCGCACTCCGGGAACATCTAGAGTTCGTCCTAGACTACCTGGAACACCCGGACTGCAACAGGGAGATGGGGCCCTTGGGACTTGTGGAGGAAGTGCGTGCTTTCAGGCAGCGCATCATCAATCGTCAGAATCGTCGGTCATTACGTCAATCAACCATTGACAGTTTTTTCAGGCCCGTGACCCCCGCTGTGCCCAGCCCTGGCTCCACTCCGTTGCCTCCCCAAGAAAGGCCCTCATGCTCCGAGCCACAGCCCAGCACATCAGCCACGGTGGAGTCACCGCTCGACGTGAGTTTGCGGCTGTCTTCAGAGTCGTCTGGAGTGGGTACGCCATCACCACGACCCAGCGATGCACCCCTAGGCTGCCTGCTAGTGATACTCTCGGACTCTGACAGTGAATAAACAGCAAGAACTTCTCCACTAGACCACATGGGAATTTAGAGTGCTGTGCAGTGAAAAAAACAGTGTGTTGTGTTAAGGATTTACAGTTGTGAGAGAAAAGACTCAATAGAAAAAAAACTTAACGTAAATAGACTTGTTTGTTTTGGCTTTGGAAAATTATAGGAATGGGAAAAGTTAAAGTGCAACACTTAGTAAGTTACAATGGAGCATTAGTTAGACAAGAGTGCACACTGTGAAGAGAACGGACTTCTGTGTGTGACTGACTAAGTTCAGTGCAAGACTTCAGGAACAGTGTACTGCAAGTGCTTCAGGAAATCCTTCTTACTGTCAGAGTCCGAGAGGAGGCGGTTATTCATCGAGGTGGCCATGGACTTGCTGTAAGTAGGCAGAATGTTTCATACTGTACTTTTTTCCATACTATACTTACCTCATTTCACTCTTTAATGTCCTTTATTGGTGTGAATAGGGTGTTAGGAGCTATGCATGTGCAGTAGGAAGGTGTTTTTCTGAGTTAGGCTAGGTTAGGGTCCATAAGTACCAGTCCAGGAGCCAGTCAACAGAATGTTTATTAATGTATGAACATACTTCTAAACCCTCATTTTATGTTTCTTTTGCATTTATTTCAGTCATTTATGTGCCTTATTGGTGTGATTTGGGTCTTAAATAGGTGCTATGCATGTCCAGAGGGAGTTGTATAGGTGTTTCTCTGAGTTAGGGTCCATAAGTACAAGTCCATAGGCTAGGGCCCAATATCCGGACAGAACCAATATCCGGACCTACCTATGGCTCTATTATGTCGGATATTGGAGTGATTACTGTACAATGATACTTCACATTTTAAGGGTAATACACGAGAGTCCACATGCAAGGCATCCTAGCAGGGACGGGACAGTCAGGCAGGCCCGCATGTCATATTATTGGCCAACGTTACGCAAAGACATACATAATCACACAGACAGATGCGAGTCATGTGCGAAACATAAAGGTTACACGTTATCACCTGCATCTATAGGACAATATCCTGTACCTAGACAACCGTGGGACACTGTTGTGGTTGATCTACTTAAATTACCCGTAACTACCAATCACAATCAATATCTCTTCATTGCAACTGATCACTTCTTACGATACGTGATCTTCGTTCCAACTGAGGATAAAACAACAGAAACAGTCGCATGGGTATTCACTGATAGTGTGATCTGTAGGTTCACAACACCAAAGCTGCTAATAAGCGACAATGGTGGTGAATTTAACTCCAAAATTTTACAAGAAATATGTAAACAACATAGTATAAAGAAAGTTAATATCTTGGCCTACCATCCAGCTTCCAATGGATTGGTGGAAAGACAGAATAAAATAATATCAGATGTACTACGGCACACTGTCAATGAAAATTACGCAAACTGGGATGACTGGATCCCCAGAGTTGAAGCTAGGATGACTGGATCCCCAGAGTTGAAGTTGGGATGACTGGATCCCCAGAGTTGAAGCATTACTTAACTATCCAATTAATAAATCAATAGGAGATACACCTCATTTCATCATTTATGGGTCAGACAAACGTCTCCCTTATGAGACATTAGAGGGCGAGCAAATTCCCATATAAAATTATGGCGATTATCCTAAACTTCGCTTACGTGAATTTCAAGAAATACACACAAAGGTAAAGAGACAGTTAACTATGACCAAGGACAAAATGACAGAATCATTTAATAAGAAGACAAAAGAATCAAATATCAGCATAGGTGATATTGTCTATAACCCCATTCACACTAGAAATAACAAACTGTCACCTAAGTTTGAAGGCTCATACAGGGTAATCAGGAGAAGAGACAATAAGGTAGTGATTAAGTCACTATCGAGTGATGAAGAAAAAGAAACACATATTGATCACTTAAAAAAGGTCTCAAGATATTTAGCTTGTAACTATAAAACACCAGAAACGATCAAAAACCCTAGTACGCAAGGTGAAAATAAGCCTGAAGCACTCAACACATATCGGAATAAATTGCAGTCGCATACCAAACAGACAAACATAGGTGCAACCAATACAGATCTCACCATAACAAGGCATTTACAAGACCTAGTAATTGATTTAGACTCCTTTTATAGGTAACAGGATTAAACAGGCCAAGATATCTGTATTATTCATCATCACTATCATCACCCTTAGCATAACTTGCTAACAACAGTGGATTAGATCTCTAATACAGTTGTTCTTTCGGTAGGTAAAGATGAGGAGAATAATTCCATGGATCACATTCCTGTTGATATCAAGAGGATCACCTCACTTACATCCTCAACATGTAGTCCAACAGGGGTGCCTGATAGCCCCAACAACCTCAACAACAATAGTGCAGGACATAATAAGTATATACCGAAGTTAGTTTGGACATACTGCAAGACATACCAATAATGTTACAGAAGATATCAGGACCACTTAGAACTCTGGAAGCGGTATTAAAACACCCTTCTTCACATGATTACCCCACAGAGGAAGTGGCTGATTTAAATAAATTAACTGACTGGAAACTAGAACAGGCTAAGCACATAATGATCACCATGATCCAGGATATCCCATCAGCTGGGAGTAACACACTTGAGACAAAACTGAGTAAATACTGTAAATATTGTGTACATATCTTATACATATAAATTAACAAAATTTGGGTTACACATAATATAGGCTTACTTTAACCCCTTAAGACCGCAATTGTTTCAGGCAGGGTACCTCCCACAACCGCAATTCTGGAGTGTTTTGGCGACTTTCATAAAGTTCAAAAAAAGTTTATGATAGTTACCCCTCGAAAACAATAAAAAACATGAAAATTTTTTTAACTACATATTTTTCTTATTGAAACAGGTAATTTCAAAGTGTTCTGTCACACCAACCATGAAAACAGGTGTATGTAGGTGTGAGGAGATAAAGTAGGCTGTGGAGAGTAGGCCTATAGGTACGGAGGTTGGAAATGACCAGCTTTTCGCATGAAAAGAAAGCACTTCAGTGTGTTCTGTAACATCTACCATGAAAACAGGTGTGTATGTAGGTGTGGGGAGTAGGCCTACAAGGCCTTGGTGGAACTTGGGGAGAAAAATTTTGGCAACAACCAAATTTTCTTGTGGAAACCCTCCATTTCAATGGGATTTGTCATACCAGCCATAAAAACAGGTGTGTATATAGGTGTGGGGAGATAAAACAGGTGTGAGGAGTAGCCCTACAAGGCCTCAGAGTCATTCCAAAACTAACACAGATGCATATAAACGTTTATAACCATCAAGGACATCAAAATAAAGCTGAATAATGCTATAAATGCATGAATAAGAAAGGAAAAAAAAAAAAAAAACAATAATTTGATTCTGATTTCTCTTTTTACTGTCCCAACTTCTCGTTACACATTTATCATATTATCATTAAACTTCATCACACTTATCATTACAGTTTCGGCAACAACCAAATTCTCCTGTGGAAACTCTCCATTTCATTGGTATTTATCACATCAGCCATGAAAACAGGTGTGTTCGTATGTGTGGGGAGATGAAACAGGTGCGGGGAGTAGCCTTACAAGGCCTCATAATCTTTCGAAAACTAACACAGACGGACACTACTCAGAGGTGCTAATCTGGACAGGCAGGGCAAATGAAAAAAATAAAAAAATAAGATGCATCATATGTAGTACAACATACAGCATTCTCCAACTACGTACGTATAGAAACTGGTAGGTACGAAGTGAGAAATGAACAGAGTGAGGTGTAAAAATTTGGGAAGAAATAGAAATAATATGAAACAGGTACGTACATCAGGCCTGACACTTGGGGGCCTGTTGGGGGTTGAAAGGGTAGTGAGGGACAAGGAGGGAGAGATTGGGTGGGGTTTGAGGGGGGAGACAAGGCTAGCAGGGAGGGAGGAGGGGCAAGAGAGGGTGGGAAGGGATGCAGGTTGTTGTGGGAGGAGAGATGCAGTTGCGTGGAGGGGTGGGAGAGTGATGGGGGACAAGGAGGGCATGAGGGAGTGGAGAGAGGGTGGCATGGAGGCGGCCGAGAGGGGGGTGCCCCCCCACCGTCTGGGTTGATCTGATCCCCCCTCACGCCACATCAGGGGTGAGTTCTCATTGGCCTGAAGCCATGTACGTCATAATCAGGGTGGAGCAAGCACTCTGCAGTTTATTACAGGCCAAGTCAATTGATGTGATTAGGCATTTTGGCATAAAACTCAAATCACATCAATTGATGTGATTAAGACTTAAGGGGTTAATTATACTATCATATCTCATTCATATATATATATATATATATATATATATTATACACTCAATCCTCATAAATCGGGGCAATTTGGGTCTGGACCACTGCCGTGATTTATGAATAATAACTCTTATGTGAAAAATTAATTTGGGTCTGGACTTTGGCCAACCCGCCCTCACAGCACCCTACCTACACCTATCTTGGCACCATCAAACACAAACATACAAATTTAGGAATATTCAGTTCAATATATTAAATAGAAATAAGCCATGTTAAGGAATCTCACCTTAATCCAATGACAAAATTACTTAAGTGAATGGAGTGGGGTGGTGTTGCGAAGAATTTAGAACCTCTCAGCACTTGTTCTTCCCAAACTCTTTCGCCAGCTTTGAAAACTTCTCTCCCCTCTCAACACGACGAATGAGCACCAAACGTTGACTGTACAACAACTGCGGCAGCTTCTTGACACCATACTGCTTAAAGTGCTTCATCGGGGGTCAGGAGGAGCCATGGCAGGTTGGAGGTGGGGGGAAATTGCACAAAAAAGGCAGGTAACTCTCGTACTCCACGATGATGGTCTGTAGTGTGCAGACTGGCAGGACAAGAACAACAACAACATGGCAGCATTAGTATGCACATATGCCACCAGGGACGCGCTGTGATTGGTTGTTGGGTTGCGATTTTCAGTTTGAATGCAGCGGTTTACACTTCTCCTCGGAAAAGGCCCACTTGGGTGCCTAGATCAGCGATTTTCTTGACTTAACAGTGATTTAAGGTTGGCGGCAGTCTGACGGCCACCTAGCCGTGATTACAAATCCGGGATTTATGAACACGCGATTTACGAGGATTGAGTGTGTGTATATATACAGTATATATATATATATATATATACAGCAAGTCCTTCTCATATATATTGTATAACTGACTATAATGGACTTGTCACTGTATTATTTAATATTACTACATGTACAATTTTATAACTACATTATCCTAATTATGTAACCTTCACAATATTATGTATTTCACTTACAAACTGATTGTAATGTGTCTCTAGTATCCATTAATATGTTATGACTATTTACTGTCAATGGTACGCCAGTTTCGTGCGACCGAGCGATATGTAGGCATAGTATAACACAATACTATATGTAACTACTGTATACAGCTATAGGTAACAATATGTAGAACAGGTAGTTATATCTAAGTCCTCCAGGAAGAGTTAAAGAACACATCCCCTTCCCTAGACGAACCAGGAATGTCAATTCACATAATGTATATCCACAATCCTTGTTGTCCCAGACCATCAAGAATTCTTAACCATATGATGTATCTTGAACTTCCTCGTAGGCCAGACGAACAAGAATTTCATGACGTATCCAAACACGTGGAGTAACCAGCCCTAGTCCGTTAGTCCACGTGATAGAAAATTTGCCATACACATCCTCCCAACGCTGTATATAATGTCAGAGAAGAAGGGGTTGGAGAGTAGGACCATTAACACGAGAGTCAGATACAGTGAGAAGGGGTTAGAGAAAGAAGGGGGAGAGAAGGGCTAGTGAGAAGGTCTGACATTAGGGTCACGCTCTGCTAAACTGTAACTCATTCTTATTAACTGTGTGCAAGAAACTTAGTAACCCAAGGGTGCTGTAACTCACCTCGTTGACACTACATCTCACTACTTTATTCTGGCTGAGCTTAACGATCCATAATCAATTGCCCTATCTCCCTACAAGTACTTAAGACCACACTATCGAGATTGGTGGACAGATAACCTTCTCTGTATAATTACAGTGAGTCCTCGGTATACGAAAACTCAAAGTACGAATTTTCGATGGTACGAAGCGAATGTAGGACAAATTCCACAATATGAAAAGCCTCTGTCTCGATGGTACGAAAAGCGATACGGGAGGAAATAAAAAAAATTCAAAATGGGTGTGCTGCACAGCGCTGCGCTCACTTCCAGCGAGAAAACGAACTAACCCCTCTCTGGTAAACACATTTTTGCACGCTTCTCAGTCGTCACATCCGTCTTCTCCTCTCAGCTTCGCTGTACGTTACGCTGTTTTTTGCTGTTCTTCACCTTTTCATATTTTCACCGTGCCTCCCAAGCGCCATGCATCATCTCCAGCATCCGGGGACCAGCTGCAAGGAAGAAACAGCATCGTACTCTCACTCTGGAGAGGAAATTGGAAATAACAAGATGCCACGAGAAGGGGCAGGAAGTCTTACAGATTGGGAGAGCTTTTGGCCTTCCACCATCTAATACTACAGTACTAATACCACAGTAATTAGTTGTATGTTTTATTTTTTAATGTTTGTACAATAGTATAGTATTGTATACATGTATTGCATACTTCAAAATAGGAGGGGTAAAGTTTAAGTGGGGGGTCCAATGGGATCCTGGAATGCATCCCCCCTTTTCTATGTATATTTCAATGGGGAAAATCATTCCGATATAAAAAAATTTCACATTATTAAATTTTTTTTTTGGTCTCTATCCTTTTCGTATATCAAGGACTCACTGTACAACCATCGGCTATGTCTACTTACAAAATTACCTTTCTGACAATCGATGGCAGTCTTTCTTCTCTACTGTCATCACTTCTACCCCCTCCCACATTAACGACTTAAAACAAACTGGTATGGAACTGTTCATACCAAGTCAACAGTTCACCAAAAGATCGGACTCCCCAAAATGGTTTGATAGCAACTGTGCGACAGTAATGGCCCGAAAGTCATTAGCATATAACTCTCACTTAAAATAAAAAACATCTGAAACAGTCAATTTAAAATTGCTAGAAACCATGCAAAAACAGCAATAAGTCTTCCTAAATCAAACTTTCTTCAAAACCAAGCATCCAAACTACTAAACAGTCCTAATGACAATTGAATATTCTGGTCAACTCTCAATTCTTTCAATAATAACTTTAACAAGTCATCACCCATTCCCCCACTAAAATCTTGAGATAGTAACATTACAAATGACCCACGTGGCAAAGCGAATATCCTTGCCAGTGCCTTTGCCAGAAATTCTACGTTAGAGGAAGCCAACCACAATGTTCCAGTACTAGAACTTGATTCTCCCAAAATTACTCCACTTAATATACAGACCAGACACTTAAAATCCATCCTAGACAATTTATCAACCAATAAAACTCCAGGCCCAGATAGAATTCCTCCAATTGTTTTGAAAAAGTGCTCCCTAGAACTTGCTTCTATTTAAGCTAAATTATTCGGACTATGCATAGGTGCTCCTTCATTCCCTAATTCTTGGAAAGAAACTAATATCCACCCAATTCTGAAGAAAGCAAGTTCCTCTGACCCCTCTGATTACACACCAATAGCTACCACATCTCTTGGTAAAGTAATTGAATTTGAAATGAATAATCACATAGTTAAACATCCTGAATACAACTACTTAACCCCTAGGGTACCCAATTCTCCAGCCTCAACTGTCCCCCAGGATGCAAAAACAGGCCTATTTTTCAACTTTCTCAAAGGTTAAAAGTTTTATGCCCAATTTATAGAGCTTGAATTTACACACCTGAAAACGCAAACCCCACCCTCCTAGACCCAATAGTTACCGAGCTATGGCCCATCAAAGTTTATAATAGTTACCCGTCACGGCCCCAGCGAGAAAGAAAATAAGCCGCTCGCACCTGTTTTCTTCACAAAAATACATACAAAAATCACCAAAATCACATTTTTTTGGTGTGTATTGATGTTATAAACCATTGTAATGTGCTCAGAAAAAAATAAAATGGTGACAAACTCCCCTAATAAATATGATATCTAGTAAAAATTATCCTCCCCTCCTCATACCTCCAATCCCCTCCTTCCCCTTCCCTTCCCTCCCCTCCTCTTTCATCACCTCCCCTCGCCTAACTTCCTCTCCCCCCTCCCCTCCCCGCTGAGCTGTCAAATCTAGCTAGGGAAAATGGTCATGAACCTCCCAATAGAAATATGATACATAGTAAAAATTATCCTCCCCTCCTCTCCCTCCCCATACCTCCAGTCCCCTCCCTCCCCTTCCCTTCTCTCCCCTCCTCTTTCCTCCCTTCTCTTCCCTCCCCTTGCCTAATCTCCCCTCCTCCCTTTCTCCTCCCTCCTCCCATCCTCTCCGAGCTGTCAAATCTAGCTAGTTATCTTTTCGTTTCTTTTCGTTTTTGAAGGCTCCAACATGCTTGCATGCGTCGGCATAAAATAAAATTTCTTTTTTGAGTGAGTTTCGAATAAAGACAGCTAAAATAATTGTGGTGTGCATATCTGTATGCAAAGACACGAATAAAAATTACAGGTAATGATTCAAGAACACGCCACAAAACGTAAAAAATATGCAATATTCAAGGCTAGGGAGGTAAAGATACTGCGTGCTAGGGGGTGGGGGTGAGGGTAGGGGTTGGGGTGGGGGGTTGGGGGTGGTGGTGGGAGGTGATAATGCCAGGAAGGGGAGTATGGGGTTGTAGGGATGGGAGGAGATCACCACCAGGCACAAAGGAAGGGCCCCAGTGAAGTACGGGGACATGGAGGGAGAGTGGGGGCGAAATACCCTCCCCCAGTCATGGGGGGATCCACATGGGAGGGGGGGGATACATGAGGAGGATGCAGCAGTGGTGGTGGTGGTAGTAAGAGCGGTGGGAGGTAGGGTAGCAACAAGGTAGTGGGGTAGAGGGATGTGGCGAGAGGGAGGTGGGGGATACACCCCCCACTGCCTGGGTATGGGCATGGGTCCCCCCTCCGATGTGTTCAACACTTAGGTTCTGATTGGTTAGAAGCCATCTGCATCACAGTTGGAGTGGAGCCAGCTGCCGCCAGTTTTTTGTGGATGTTGCACGATCGGTGTTGCTCATCCTTTTAAGAAATTGCGCAAAAAGCCCGACCGATGAGATTAGTACTTTAGGGATTAATTAGTGATAGACATGGATTTTGCCATGAAAGATCCACCACTGATATACTCAACCTCATGATTCATACCATCCATCATCATTCAAATGACCAACATGGAGAAACTCATACAGTAGCACTTGATATTTCTAAAGCTTTTGATTCAGTGTGACACTGTTCCCTGCTATCCAAAGTCCCTTGCTATGGACTAACGTCTTTTGTTCCTCTGATTTCCCCACATCTAAGTGACAGAAAAATATGAGTTAAAGTAGATGATGTACATTCCAATTTCCACTCAGTTAACATTGGCATGCCATAAGGATCAGTTCAGGCTCCAACTCTATTCCTAATTCATATTAATGATCTATTATTTGTCGCCCACAATCTCATCCATACATATGCAAATGACTCAACACTTCACAATTTCATTCACACTCAAACACCCATTCACAAAGTTTAATATCTCTTACTCACAACTCAGTACAGTCACCTCCATAATTCAAGACTTATCTAAGATCACCGAATGGGGACAAAATAACCTTGTCTAATTGAATGCAAGTAAAACCAAATACTGCATATACAATTTACAACAGACAAATATTGTCAGATTCTTATATTACCTTCAATTCTACTAATATTCCTATCTCCAGAAGTATTGAAATTCTCGGTGTTTCCCCTAACAGTGCCCTCAGCTGGACCTCTCATGTCAGATCGCTTGCTAGAACTGCCTCAAAGTAACTTGAATTATTGTACAAAGTTCATAGCTTCTTCACCGACGAGCAGTTAGCTGTAGCTTATAAGAGTCATGTGCACTCTCAGTTGGAATATTGCTCATCCTTGTGGAATGGATGTGGAGAGGCTGCATTAAAACAACCAGACAAAATTCTGAGCAAAGCTGTTAGAATTATTAATAACCCTGCTATTACAAATACATTACCTCCTCTACAGGTAAGAAGGAATGTTGTCTCCTTTGCATTATTTTACAGATACAGTCACCTCTCACATAACGCACGAATATTGTTCCTGGTAGGTCCTGCTTTATGAAAATTCCACATTATACAGTCATATGTTTACATGTTAAAGGGTTTCATGGTACCAAAGCCAGCCCCAACATCAACTTCTGGGGCAATTTTCCAGGATTTTTCCCAGGACATTTACTTACCTAAAAATGACTTCAGTACCCACAAACACTGGAGGATTTCTCAATTTGAACTGAAGAGTTTGTGTGTGTTTATAGAGTCGATTGGAACTTCTTCCCTCTCCTGTCGGTTGCAGTACATGACCAGGTGCCATTCCATCATGACAAGCGCTGGGTCACACGAACAGATGACTCTTTGACTAGGACCTTTTTGGCTATGGCACAATTACGTTCTCCTCTCTTTCCGCTTGATCACATCAAGCTTCTGCTCCTGGATCAAACTCTTCCACCGACTTGCTCAGTCACGGTAGCGCGGCATGGTTAGGCTGGGTCAGGTGGCCAAAGAAAGGGAGCAAAGTTAACACACAGCACATGTGGAGGCAGAGAGCAGGCAGAGGGTTAATTGGGGTGGCACATGAATCAGGGCTGCCAACTCACATCTCCAAATGTCACTGTGCTCATGCCTAAAAGTCGCTAAAATGTCGCTAACCATTCTATCAAAAGTTGCTAATAGAGTATTACTCCCCCCTCCCCACATTTTTGTAATCAAGTTATAGCAGTTTTTTCTGCACAATATTGACAAAATAGGTCATTGTTAATCAAGAGGTCAAACATGGCCAGAGTTCCCTCCACTTTTTTTTGCTTCACCAAGTTTCTTAAATGGGAGAACTGTGTGTTGCACTCTACTAAGTCTCTGCAGTTGTCTTATGTTTGTTTGTGTTTCAGTGTTTCTCAAGGTTGCACAGTTTTGCAAAGTACACTTGCAAATTATGCAAAATCCATTTCTATCATCTCCAGGGACTTGAGAAGCCAGTTTTTGTACTTTTCATCTTTTAGCCACGCCTTTCTAAATTTCTGTGAATATTATGGCATCCCCATTTTTAAGTAAATCCAAGCACTTTCTTCTGGGTTCGTAGTAGACTCATGACTGAGTGCGTCGTGTGCACTGTGTAGGTCAAATGCGTCCTGAAGTTTCGTTAAGACAAGTCCTGTATGGATGCTGGTGTCACTCCATAAATAAACAGCTTATTTCTATTATATTATGCTCATCACAGATCATTAACAAAAAATTGGTTGGCATTTTTTTTCTAAGTTGTACCAGATGTACGGTACTTAGCACTACCAAAAGTACCAAATCTCATGCATGCATTTTAGTACCTAGCAAAATCAGCATAACCTGTGGCTTGGTCTGGGCAACCGCCAAGAGGCAGGGAGAATCAGGGGATATGTCACAGGCAGATGCAACGCGCACTATGACTAAATCTGTCCGCGTTTTGTTTGTTTTTTACCGTGTTTTGACCAGTTGCCTCGTGTAATAACTAAATATTCCAAAATTTTTGGCCTCAAGCCATGTTTAGGAAATGGGCAATTTCTCTACCCGCGTAATATTTGTCAAAATAGCGTTTTGACCATATCCTGGACCCAAAAGAAAAAAAAGAAAAGAAAAAGAAAAGGGGGGGGGGGGGGCATGCTATGACTGTTTCTGCGCTCCCTGAGCGCACGTTATGTGGGAGGTGAGTGTATAGTACTTTTATGACAAATGCTCAGACGAGGTTGCATCCATTGTGCCACCTCTCCATGTCTTCCCCTGTGCTTCACAGGCATCTGGTAGGATTCATGACTGGAATGTCACACCGTCAAAGTGCAGAACTTTTGCCTATCAGATATCTTTTATTCCCTATATTGCATCTCTTTGGAACTTGCTTCTCCAGAGTTGTTTTTCCCCAAACTTCAACTTACAGCTGTTCAAGTCAAACTGTTACAGATATTTTATGAATGGAGGACACCAGTGGTCTTATGTATAGACCATTTTTTTTATGCATTTTGCTTTTCCTTCCTCTGTTCTAAGAAAATAAAAAAGCATCAAATGCAGTTAATTTGTCTCACTCCTCTTTCATATCTCGTTCCTCTTCCCCACCTCCCCTACTCTTTGTGCCTTTGATGATGATAATGATGATGCAAAATTTGGTGGTAATAATAATAAAATGATATGATAATATGATGAAGATAATCAAGCAATGCTGCCTTTTCAACTAAGTTAGGGCCATAACTCTCCAGTAGAATGACTCTACCCATTTGCTTTTCACTGTTTGTTTGCTTTCTATATTTTCTTATTATTCTTGTGGTGGTAAATAAATGATATATGGTGAGTTTTTTTCCCCACTGTTTTTGTCCACAATCTGCTTTCCTGACCCATGTCATTTCTCTTTTCCACTAATGAAAACCTATTTTAATTTACCAACATTCATTTACCTGTACTTCAGCAACTAGGCAGGTAAGACTGTGAGGTCAGATTAAATTAGTTTAGGTTAGGTTCAGATTAGTTTATGTTGTTGGAGTAGGTGTGATTAGGTTGGGATGTTAGGTCAGGATACATAATTGCATTAGATTAATTTTAAGTTTGTTTATATGAGCTCTCATTAACTTAATTTAAGTAAGGTAAGACTAGATTCTTACTTATTGATATGGAAACCACACAATGAATTTCAGTTGATTTAAGTAGGTTTTAGTAAGTCACATTCTGCATGCTTGAGACAACACATGCTCAAAAAACAATACATGGATTAAAAAACAAACACTAACTTACTACCAAAAAATTATAAGAAAAATACAAACATCCAGGAAGAAGAGGAACTAAACTGATTACTTTATCCTTTCTCCCTAATTTAGACACTTTTGCAGCACCACTAGGCTTTTCTGAGGCAAGCTGGGGATGGTTTAGATCCATAATACCTCAATAAATGTATATGAAACACTGGCTAGAGCTCACAATAAAGCAACAAGTTTTAGAAAGCATGGCAATTTGTGCATGAGAAACAAAACAATTGGGTGCAAAAAGTTTTGTGGTGACTGTGTATTTACCTATTTATAGTATACAGGAATTGAGCAATGCTCGTGTTGTCCTGTCTCCAAATCCACATTTATCAAGTCAACCTTTACACACATGAATGTTTTTCTCATGCACCACCTCCTCGTCTAAGTCGTTCCAAATATTTATGTATTTACCTGATATACCTAATTGTGATATACCAGGAATGTGCTATGCTCGTAGGCTTCCCGTCGCTATTTCTCAGTAAGTCAAATTTAGCTTTAAACTCATTTAAGTTTTTAGACTGGACGACCTCTTTGTCCAGGCTATTCCATAAGTCTATACTTCTGTAGGGAAAGCTATATTTCTTGATATCCTTCAAGTAGCTTTGCTTTTTCAATTTCATTCCGTGTCCTCTTGTTGCTCTCTTATCCCATACAAACAGATCTTCTTTGTCAATTTTATCTACTTACACCATGGTCCTGAACACTGCAATCATGTCTCCCCTCTTTCTCCTTTCCTCTAAGGAAGGCAAATCCATCTCTTCCAGCCTCTCTCTGTATGACAGGTCTGCCAGACGGGGGACCATCTTGGTTGCTGTTCTTTGTATTCTCTCAATCTTGTTTATATCTTTCTTTTTGTGTGCGGACTACACTACTGCTGCATATTCTAACCTGGGGTGGATCATGGCCACTATCAATTTTTCATCATCTCCTCATCCATATAATGAAATGCTACTCTTATGTTAGTCAAGAGTTTATAAGTCTCTCCAACTATCTTGTTAATGTGCTTTTCCGGTGGCAAACTATCTTGGACCAGCACTCCCAAATCTTTCTCTCATTTTTGTGATTAATTCATTACCCAACAAATAATTCAGTCATGGCCTCCTGGTACTTTTACCCAATTAAAATATTTTACATCTCTTTACATTAAATTTCATTTCCCACGTCCGGCTCCAAACATGTATCCTATCCAGATCCTCCTGCAGTATCTTACAATCCTCCTCAACCTCTATCTTCCTCAAGATCTTTACATCATCAGCAAAACAGACTTGCATAACTGTTCACTCCATCTACCATATCATTAACGTAAATCAGGAACATTACTGGCGCCAACACCGACCCTTGAGGGACTCCACTTGTTACTTCCCTCCATCCAGACATCCTATCCTTTATTACTGTCCTCATTTGTCTGTCTCTCAAAAAGTCTCTCATCCATTCCAGAAGTTTCCCCTTCAGTCCTCCTATATATTCTAGTTTCTATATTAGTCTCTTGTGAGGTACCTTGTCAAAGGCATCCTCTAAGTACACACAATCCACCCAACCATCTCTCTCCTGTACCACGTCAATCACTCTTGAGTAAAAGCTCAACAAGTTAGAAACACATGACCTTCCACTTCTGAATCCAAACTGACAATCAGCCAAAATATTCATCTCTTCTTGATATTTTATCCGTCTGTCTTTCAGGGTTCTCTCCCATAATTCTGCGACCATGCTGGTTAGAGACACTGGTCTATAATTCAGGGGTTCTTTCCTGTTTCCTCCCTTATAAATTTGTAACACACTGGCCCTCTCTCATTCTTGTGGCACTTTCCCCTCTTCAAGAGAACACACGATTAAACTGTGAACTTTATCTGCCAGTTGTTCTCTGCATTCCTTCAGTACCCAATTAAAAATTCCATCAGGTCCTGGGGCTTTCCTTACATCTTGAGTTTCCAGTAATTTATACACTTCCTGTACCTCCACTTTTATATCTTTTATCACTGGTACATTTCTAGTCACTCTCTCCCCTTCCACAAACTCTTTTTCATTAGTGAAAACCGATTGGAAACATTTGTTCATTATTTCAGCTTGCACTGCTGCATCTTTATAGACCTCTCCTTTTACTTTCAATTTGGTGATTCCTTCCTTTTGTTTCAGTTTGCCATTAACAAATCTATGAAACAGTTTGGGTTCATCCTTGCATTTGTCTATTATACTTTTTCCAAAATTCCTTTCTTCATCTCTACGTATTCTTGTGTATTCATTTCTAATTCTTTATATTCTTCCTTTGTTCTGTTGTTACCTCTCTTTCTCCAGTTGTTCCACGCCTTATCTCTCTTTTTTTGCTATCATACACCTTCTATTAAACCACTCTTTTTTCCTGTTTTCTTTCCCTCTTACTCTTGGTACAAATTTTTCCACTCCCAAATTATAAAGGTCTAGAAAGATATCCCACTTCCTCTGTATCTCTCTTGTTTCTCTGAAGTTTCTCCAATCCGCATTTTCAAAAAAGTTTCTCAATCCTGTAAAATTTGCTTTCCCATAGTTGTATCTTCCCTGTCTATGAAGCTCGTCTCTTGGCTCGACGTTCCCTATTATCATCTGGAACTCAATGACCACATGATCACTTTTTCCTAAAGGACAGAGATATTTCAATTATTCTATTACATCGGGTTCTTTGGTAAACAGTAAATCTAACCTTGCTGGTGTGTCATCACCACGAAACCGTGTCTCTTCTTTGATCCATTGCATCATCACATTATTCATTATTAAATATAATGACATAGTGCCCCACGAATCCTCACCGCCTTCTGAATACCATTCCTCCCAGTTCACCTCTTTACAGTTAAAGTCATCCACCAAAATTATATTATTGCTTTTCTCAATTAATTTTTGTAAATAGCTAGCTATATCTGACAACATCTCCTGGTATTCGTCATCATTCCATGCTCTCGTCTTAGGGGGAACATACACTACCGCCATATCTCTCTTAACATTCTCTCCAGTTTCTAATTTCATATATATCACTTCAGCCTTGCATTCTCCCATTTCCACGGTATCTACATTTATGTTGTTCTTCACTGCTATCATCACTCCTCCTCCCGTTTTTTCTTTTCGGTCTCTTCTCCACAGATTGTATTTACCGTCTCCCAAATGAGCATCAATATCCTCTCTTAATTTGGTCTCTACAAAGCACTTGGCATCAGGTTCATATTCTCTCAATAAATCATTAATTTCAAGCTTTCCCGATATTAAACCATTAACATTAGTGTATATCACCTTTAAATTATTTTTAATGTTTTTTATACCCTCTTCTCTCTTTCTCTCCGTCAGTACCACTTCCTCAATTTCTGATCTTTCACAGCTATCCCCCTTAGTTTCCTTCGCTTCTATTTCCTTGTATACCACTTCCTTACTTTCATATCCATTACTCTTCAAAAAAAAGTATTACATTCTTCCTCTGTCCTCTTATCATTTTTTTCCTTTACTTGATCCTTCAATGATTTTAAAACTTCTCTTTCTTCTTCATTTAAATCTTTTCTTATTATGATATTATCCATCCCTGCCTCTTTGCTTAATTTCCAGGTAATTTTGAGTATATCATCTACTAAACTTTCTGATGTCAACTTGACTCTCATTGGTCTTGTTTCCCCTTTCTTATAAGGCCCTATCCTCCTTACTTCCTCAATTTCTTTTACCCACTTGTCTCTTTGGGGTCAATTTTGCCTAATATACCTCTCACCAGATTCGTGTCTTTCTCAAGTCTCACGAGTCTAACCTTTTCTTCCTCCTCCCTGTTTCCAAATATTGCCACGCATCAGTTCCTTTCTACAGGTTCTCTCACTATTTTCTCTTTTGTCTTCAGTATTTTCACTACATTTTCTTCCATCTTTTTCTTGTTCATTTCCCTTTCTTCCTGGATGATTTCTCCTAAGCTGACCAATTCTTTCTGTTCTTCTTCTATGTGTGCCTACTTTGCCTTATGTTCTTCTAATACACTACTCACCTTCTCTGTTTTATTAGTACTCTCTTCTAGTTTCCTCCTCAATTCAACATTTTCACGCTTCAAATTTCTGGATTCCTCATTTGCCGTCTCATTGGACCGGATCAGACTCTGTGTAGTAATCTCTGTATTCTCAGACATGTCCTTTAACACTAAATTCTCCATTTTCTTTTCAAGTTCACTAATCGTCATTATCAATGTTTTAACTAGATCCATGATATTAGTGTTTCTATCAAATCCTGGAAATTCGAGTCCCTCAGTGTTTACATTTTCGGCCATGTTGGATGTTGCTTACTGTAGCAAAAACAGCTGTTACCGAAAAATACTGCAAAACATTCATGTATATTCTTCCCAATAAATCTTTACATTTTTGGTAAACTATATTAACTTACAATATTTTAAACTTAAAACAAAACCATAGGAGACAGGATAAACATAATTCCTGGAAACTAGTTAAGGTATGCAGCTTGGGCCTGGGAGCTGTGTGTGTGTGTGTGTGTGTGTGTATTTACCTATTTGTAGTATACAGGAATTGAGCAATGCTCGTGTTGTCCTGTCTCCATATCCACATTTATCAAGTCTACCTTTACACAAATGAATGTTTTTCTCATGCACCACCTCTTTGTCTAAGTCGTTCCAAATATTTAAGTATTTACCTAATATACCTAATTGTGATATACACGGAATGTACTATGCTCGTGGGTTTCCGTCACTGTTTCTCAATAAGTCAAATTTACCTTTAAACTCATTTAAGTTTTTAGACTGGATGATCACTTTGTCCAGGCTATTCCATAAGTCTATACATCTGTAAAGAAAGCTATATTTCTTGATATCCTTCAAGCAGCTTGACTTTTTCAATTTCATTCCGTGTCCTCTTGTTGCTCTCTTATCCTATACAAACAAATCTTCTTTGTCAATTTTATATACTCCCATCATGTTCCTGAACACTGCAATCATGTATCCCCTCTTTCTGCTTTCCTCTAAGGAAAGCAAATCCAGTTTTTCCACCCTCTCTCTGTATGACAGGTCTGTCAGACTGGGGACCATCTTGGTTGCTGTTCTTTGTATTCTCTCAATCTTGTTTATATCATTCTTTTTGTGTGGGGACCACACTACCGCTGCATATTCTAACCTGGGGCGGATCATGGCCACTATCAATTTTTTCATCATCTCCTCATCCATATAATGAAATGCTGCTCTTATGTTACTCAAGAGTTTATAAGTCTCTCCAACTATCTTGTTAATGTGCTTTTCTGGTGACAAACTATCTTGGACCGGCACTCCCAAATCTATCTCTTCTCTCCTTTTTGTGATTAATTCATTATCCAACAAATAATTCAGTGATGGCCTCCTGATACTTTTAACCATTTCCAATATTTTACATTTCTTTAAATTAACTTTCATTTCCCATGTCCGGCTCCAATTGTGTATCCTATCCAAATCCTCCTGCAGTATTTTACAATCCTCCTCAACCTCTACCTTCCTCAAGATCTTTACATCATCAAACAGATTTGCATAACTGTTCACTCCATCTACCATATCATTTATGTAAATCAGGAACATTAATGGCGCCAACACCGAGCCTTGAGGGACTCCACTTGTTACTTCCCTCCATCCAGACATCCTATCCTTTATTACTGTTCTCATTTGTCTGTCTCTCAAAAAGTCTCTCAGCCATTCCAGGAGTTTCCCCTTCAGTCCTCCTATATATTCTAGTTTCCACATTAGTCTCTTGTGAGGTACCTTGTCAAAGGCCTTCTCTAAGTCTAAGTACATAAAATCCACCCAACCATCTCTCTCCTGTACCACATCAATCACTCTTGAATAAAAGCTCAACAAGTTAGAAACACATGACCTTCCACTTCTGAATCCAAACTGACATTCAGCCAAAATATTCATCTCTTCCAGATATTTTATCCATCTGTCTTTCAGGATTCTCTCACACAATTTTGCGACCATGCCGGATAGAGACACTGGTCTATAATTCAGGGGTTCTTCCCTATTTCCTCCCTTGTAAATTGGTACCACATTTGCCCTCTTCCATTCTTGTGGCACTTTCCCCTCTTCCAGTGAGCAAACGATTAAACTGTGAATTTTATCCGCCAGTTGTTCTCTGCATTCCTTCAGTACCCAATTAGAAATTTCATCAGGTCCTGGGGCTTTCCTTACATCTTGAGTTTCCAGTAATTTATACACTTCCTGTACCTCCACTTTTATATCTTTTATCACCGGAACATTTCTAATCACTCCCTCCCCTTTCACAAGCTCCTTTTCTTTAGTGAAAACTGACTGGAAACGTTTGTTCATTATTTCTTCTTGCATTGCCGCAACCTTAAAGACCACTCCTTCTACTTTCAGTTTGGTGATTCCTTCCTTTTGTTTCAGTTTGCCATTAACAAATCTATAAAACAGTTTGAGTTCATCCTTACATTTGTCTATTATACCTTTTTCAAAATTCCTTTCTTCTTCTCTACGTATTCTTGTGTAATCATTTCTTGTTCTTTTATATTCTTCCTTTGTTCTGTTGTTACCTCTCTTTCTCCAATTGTTCAACACCTTATCTTTCTCTTTTTTTGCTATACTACACCTTCTATTAAACCACTCCTTTTTCCTGTTTTCTTTCCCTCTTACTCTTGGTACAATTTTTTCCACTCCCAAATTATAGAGGTCTAGAAAGATATCCCATTTCCTCTGTATCTCTCTTGTTTCTCTGAATTTTCTCCAATCCGCATTTTCAAAAAAGTTTCTCAATCCTATAAAATTTGCTTTCCAATAGTTGTATCTTCCCTGTCTATGAAGCTCGTCTCTTGACTCGACGTTCCCTATTAACATCTGGAACTCAATGACAACATGATCACTTTTTCCTAAAGGACAGAGATATTTCAATGATTCTATTACAACGGGTTCCTTGGTGAACAGTAACTCTAACCTTGATGGTGTGTCCTCACCTCGAAACCGTGTCTCTTCTTTGACCCATTGCATCATCACATTATTCATTATTATATTTAATAACATAGTGCCCCACGAATCCTCGCCGCCTCCCGAGTACCATTCATCCCAGTTCACCTCTTTACAGTTAAAGTCACCCACCAAAATTATATTATTGCTTTCTCAATTATTTTTTGCAAATAGCTAGCCATATCTGACAACATCTCAACAGACCAACCCTGCAGGTATGTGTCTGTGTGTGTGTGTGTGTGTGTGTATTTACCTATTTGTATTTACCTATTTGTAGTATACAGGAATTTAGCAATGCTCATGTTGTCCTGTCTCCATATCCACATTTATCAAGTCTTCCTTTACACACATGAATGTTTTTCTCGTGCACCACCTCTTTGTCTATGTCGTTCCAAATATTTAAGTATTTACCTAATATACCTAATTGTGGTATACACGGAATGTACTATGCTCGTGGGTTTCCGTCGCTGCTACTCAGTAAGTCGAATTTAGCTTTAAACTCGTTTAAGTTTTTAGACTGGACGATCTCTTTGTCCAGGCTATTCCATGAGTCTATACTTGTGTAAGGAAAGCTATATTTCTTGATATCTTTCAAGTAGCTTGACTTTTTCAATTTCATTCCGTGTCCTCTTCTTGCTCTCTTATCCCATACAAACAGATTTTCTTTGTCAATTCTATCTACTCCCACCATGGTCCTGAAAACTGCAATCATGTCTCCCCTCTTTCTCCTTTCCTCTAAGGAAGGCAAATCCATCTCTTCCAGCCTCTCTCTGTATGACAGGTCTGCCAGACGGGGGACCATCTTGGTTGCTGTTCTTTGTATTCTCTCAATCTTGTTTATATCTTTCTTTTTGTGTGGGGACCACACTACCACTGAATATTCTAACCTGGGGCGGATCATGGCCACTATCAATTTTTTCATCATCTCCTCATCCATATAATGAAATGCTACTCTTATGTTAGTCAAGAGTTTATAAGTCTCTCCAACTATCTTGTTAATGTGCTTTTCTGGTGACAAACTATCTTGGACCAGCACTCCCAAATCTTTCTCTTCTCTCCTTTTTGTGATTAATTCATTACCCAAAAAATAATTCAGTGATGGTCTCCTGTTACTTTTACCCATTTCCAGTATTTTACATTTCTTAACATTAAATTTCATTTCCCATGTACGGCTCCAATTGTGTATCCTATCCAAATCCTCCTGCAGTATTTTACAATCCTCCTCAACCTCTATCTTCCTCAAGATCTTTACATCATCAGCAAACAGACTTGATTAACTGTTCACTCCATCTACCATATCATTTACGTAAATAAGGAACATTGTTACTTCCCTCCATCCAGACATCTTTTCCTTTATTACTGTCCTCATTTGTCTCTCTTTCAAAAAATCTCTCATCCATTCCAGAAGTTTCCCCTTTAGTCCTCCTGTATATTCTAGTTTCCACATTAGTCTCTAATGAGGTACCTTGTCAAAGGCCTTCTCTAAGTCTAAGTACATAAAATCCACCCAACCATCTCTCTCCTGTACCACATCAATCGCTCTTGAGTAAAAGCTCAACAAGTTAGAAACACATGACCTTCCACTTCTGAATCCAAACTGACATTCAGCCAAAATGTTCATCTCTTCCAGATATTTTATCCATCTGTCTTTCAGGATTCTCTCACACAATTTTGCGACCATGCCGGATAGAGACACTGGTCTATAATTCAGGGGTTCTTCCCTGTTTCCTCCCTTGTAAATTGGTACCACATTTGCCCTCTTCCATTCTTGTGGCACTTTCCCCTCTTTCAGTGAGCATACGATTAAACTGTGAATTTTATCCGCCAGTTGTTCTCTGCATTCCTTCAGTACCCAATTAGAAATTCCATCAGGTCCTGGGGCTTTCCTTACATCTTGAGTTTCCAGTAATTTATACACTTTCTGTACCTCCACTTTTATATCTTTTATCACCGGAACATTTCTAATCACTCCCTCCCCTTTCACAAGCTCCTTTTCTTTAGTGAAAACTGACTGGAAACGTTTGTTCATTATTTCTTCTTGCATTGCCGCATCCTTAAAGACCACTCCTTCTACTTTCAGTTTGGTGATTCCTTCCTTTTGTTTCAGTTTGCCATTAACAAATCTATAAAACAGTTTGAGTTCATCCTTACATTTGTCTATTATACCTTTTTCAAAATTCCTTTCTTCTTCTCTACGTATTCTTGTGTAATCATTTCTTGTTCTTTTATATTCTTCCTTTGTTCTGTTGTTACCTCTCTTTCTCCAATTGTTCAACACCTTATCTTTCTCTTTTTTTGCTATACTACACCTTCTATTAAACCACTCCTTTTTCCTGTTTTCTTTCCCTCTTACTCTTGGTACAAATTTTTCCACTCCCAAATTATAGAGGTCTAGAAAGATATCCCATTTCCGCTGTATCTCTCGTTTCTCTGAATTTTCTCCAATCCGCATTTTCAAAAAAGTTTCTCAATCCTGTAAAATTTGCTTTCCAATAGTTGTACCTTTCCTGTCTATGAAGCTCGTCTCTTGACTCGATGTTCCCTATTAACATCTGGAACTCAATGACCACATGATCACTTTTTCCTAAAGGACAGAGATATTTCAATGATTCTATTACAACGGGTTCTTTGGTGAACAGTAACTCTAACCTTGATGGTGTGTCCTCACCTCGAAACCGTGTCTCTTCTTTGACCCATTGCATCATCACATTATTCATTATTATATTTAATAACATAGTGCCCCACGAATCCTCGCCGCCTCCCGAGTACCATTCATCCCAGTTCACCTCTTTACAGTTAAACTCACCCACCAAAATTATATTATTGCTTTCTCAATTATTTTTTGCAAATAGCTAGCCATATCTGACAACATCTCAACAGACCAACCCTGCAGGTATGTGTCTGTGTGTATTTACCTATTTGTATTTACCTATTTGTAGTATACAGGAATTGAGCAATGCTCGTGTTGTCCTGTCTCCATATCCACATTTATCAAGTCTACCTTTACACACATGAATGTTTTTCTCATGCACCACCTCTTTGTCTAAGTCGTTCCAAATATTTAAGAATATACCTAATTGTGATATACACCGAATGTACTATGCTCGTGGATTTCCGTCGCTGTTTCTCAATAAGTCGAATTTAACTTTAAACGCGTTTAAGTTTTTAGACTGGACGATCTCTTTGTCCAGGCTATTCCATAAGTCTATACTTCTGTAAGGAAAGCTATATTTCTTGATATCCTTCAAGCAGCTTGACTTTTTCAATTTCATTCCATGTCCTCTTGTTGCTCTCTTATCCCATACAAACAGATCTTCTTTGTCAATTTTATCTACTCCCACCATGGTCCTGAACACCGCAATCATGTCTCCCCTCTTTCTCCTTTCCTCTAACGAAGGCAAATCCAGTTTTTCCAGCCTCTCTCTGTATGACAGGTCTGTCAGACTGGGGATCATCTTGGTTGCTGTTCTTTGTATTCTCTCAATCTTGTTTATATCTTTCTTTTTGTGTGGGCACCACACTACCGCTGCATATTCTAACCAGGGGCGGATCATGGCCACTATCAATTTTTTCATCATTTCCTCATCCATATAATGAAATGCTACTCTTATGTTAGTCAAGAGCTTATAAGTCTCTCCAACTATCTTGTTAATGTGCTTTTCTGGTGACAAACTATCTTGGACCAGCACTCCCAAATCTTTCTCTTCTCTCCTTTTTGTGATTAATTCATTACCCAAAAAATAATTCAGTGATGGTCTCCTGGTACTTTTACCCATTTCCAATATTTTACATTTCTTTACATTAAATTTCATTTCCCACGTCCGGCTCCAATTGTGTATCCTATCCAAATCCTCCTGCAGTATTTTACAATCCTCCTCAACCTCTACCTTCCTCAAGATCTTTACATCATCAGCAAACAGACTCGCATAACTGTTCACTCCATCTACCATATCATTTACGTAAATCAGGAACATTACTGGCGCCAACACTGAGCCTTGAGGGACTCCACTTGTTACTTCCCTCCATCCAGACATCCTATCCTTTATTACTGTCCTCATTTGTCTGTCTCTCAAAAAGTCTCTCATCCATTCCAGAAGTTTCCCCTTTAGTCCTCCTATATATTCTAGTTTCCACATTAGTCTTTTATGAGGTACCTTGTCAAAGGCCTTCTCTAAGTCTAAGTACACACAATCCACCCAACCATCTCTCTCCTGTACCACATCAATCGCTCTTGAGTAAAAGCTCAACAAGTTTGAAACACATGACCTTCCACTTCTGAATCCAAACTGACATTCAGCCAAAATATTCATCTCTTCCAGATATTTTATCCATCTGTCTTTCAGGATTCTCTCACACAATTTTGCGACCATGCTGGTTAGAGACACTGGTCTATAATTCAGGGGTTCTTCCCTGTTTCCTCCCTTGTAAATTGGTACCACATTTCCCCTCTTCCATTCTTTTGGCACTTTCCCCTCTTCCAGTGAGCATACAATTAAGCTGTGAATTTTATCCGCCAGTTGTTCTCTGCATTCCTTCAGTACCCAATTAGAAATTCCATCAGGTCCTGGGGCTTTCCTTACATCTTGAGTTTCCAGTAATTTATACACTTCCTTGCACCTCCACTTTTATATCTTTCATCACCGGAACATTTCTAATCACTCCCTCCCCTTCCACAAGCTCCTTTTCTTTAGTGAAAACTGACTGGAAACGTTTGTTCATTATTTCTGCTTGCATTGCCGCATCCTTAAAGACCTCTCCATCTACTTTCAGCTTGGTGATTCCTTCCTTTTGTTTCAGTTTGCCATTAACAAATCTATAAAACAGTTTGGGTTCATCCTTGCATTTGTCAATTATACCTTTTTCAAAATTCCTTTCTTCTTCCCTACGTATTCTTGTGTATTCATTTCTTGTTCTTTTATATTCTTCCTTTGTTCTTTCGTTACCTCTCTTTCTCCGATTGTTCCACGCCTTATCTCTCTTTTTTTTTGGCTATCATACACCTTCTATTAAACCACTCCTTTTTCCTGTTTTCTTTCCCTCTTACTCTTGGTACAAATTTGTCCACTCCCAAATTATAGAGGTCTAGAAAGATATCCCACTTCCTCTGTATCTCTCTTGTTTCTCTGAATTTTCTCCAATCCGCATTTTCAAAAAAGTTTCTCAATCCTGTAAAATTTGCTTTGCCAAAGTTGTATCTTCCCTGTCTATGAAGCTCGTCTCTTGGCTCAATGTTTCCTATTAACATCTGGAACTCAATGACCACGTGATCACTTTTTCCCAAAGGACAGAGATATTCCAATGATTCTATTACATCGCGTTCTTTGGTGAACACTAAATCTAACCTTGCTGGTGTGTCCTCACCTCGAAACCGTGTCTCTTCTTTGACCCACTGCGTCATCACATTATTCATTATTATATTTAATAACATAGTACCCCACGAATCCTCGCCGCCTCCCGAGTACCATTCCTCCCAGTTCACCTCTTTACAATTAAAGTCACCCACCAAAATTATATTATTGCTTTTCTCAATTATTTTTTGCAAGTAGCTAGCCATATCTGACAACATCTCATGGTATTCGTCATCCTTCCATGCTCTCGTCTTTGGGGGAACATACACTACCGCCATATCTCTCTTAACATTCTCTCCAGTTTCTAATTTCATATATATCACTTCAGCCCTGCCTTCTCCCATTTCCACAGTATCTACATTTATGTTGTTCTTCACTGCTATCATCACTCCTCCTCCCTTTTTTTCTTTTCAGTCTTTTCTCCACAGTTTGTATTTACCATCTCCCAAACGAACATCAATATCTTCTCTTAATTTGGTCTCTACAAAGCACATGACATCAGGTTCATGTTCTCTCAAGAAATCATTAATTTCGATCCTTGTCGATATGAAACCATCAACATTAGTATATATCACCTTCAAATTATTTTTGACATTATTAATACCCTCTTCTCTCCTACTCTCTGTCCGTACCACTTCCTCAACTTCTGATCTTTCACAACCATCCCCCCTAGTTTCCTTCACTTCTATTTCCTTAAATAACATTTCCTTACTTTCATATCCAATACTCTCTAAAAAAAAGTATTACGTTCTTCCTCTGTCCTCTTATCATTTTTTTCCTTTACTTCTTCCTTTAATGATTTTAAAACTTCTCTTTCTTCTTCATTCAGATCTTTTCTTATTATAATATTTTCCATCCCCGCCTCTTTGCTTAATTTCCAGGTCACTTTAAGTATCTCATTTATTACACTTTCTGATGTAAACTTGACTCTCATTGGTCTTGTTTCCCCTTTCTTATAAGGCCCTATCCTCCTTACTTCCTCAATTTCTTTTACCCACTTGTCTCCTTCGGGGTCAATCTTGCCTAATATTCCTCTCACCATGTTCGTGTCTCTCTCGAGTCTTGCGAACCTAACCTTTTCTTCCTCTTCCCTGTTTCCAAATACTACCACACATCTGTTCCTTTCTACAGTTTCTCTCACTATTTTCTCTTTTTTCTTCAGTATTTTCACTACATTTTCTTCCATTTCTTTCTTGTTCATTTCCCTTTCTTCCTGGATGATCTCTCTTATGCTGACCACTTCTTTCTGTTCTTCTTCTACGTGTGCCCACGTTGCCTTGTGTTCTTCTAGTACATTACTCACCTTCTCCGTTTTATTAGTACTCTCTTCAAGTTTCCTCCTCAGTTCAACATTTTCCCTCTTCAAATTCTTAATCTCTTCATTGGGTGTTTCGTTGGACTGGATTAGACTCTGTATGGTGGTTTCCGTATTTCCTGACACATCCTTTATCACTAGATTCTCTACTTTTTTTTCGAGTTCACTAATCCTCATAATTAATGTTTTCACCAGGTCCATGACATTAGTATTAGCATCAAATCCTTGAAATTCCATTCCCTCATTGTTTACATTTTCGGCCATCTTTAACGTACCGGTAAAGTACCTAAACAGCTGTTACCGAATAAGCCACAAACATTCATGTATACTATTGCCAACAAATCTTTACATTTTTGGTAGTCTACCAACTTTCATTATTTTAAATTTAAAGAAAGACCCTAGGAGACAGGACAGACAAAATTCCTGGAACTACTCAAGGTTAGGAGCGATGCCTGGGACGACCTCTCTCTCCGGCGGTTCGTGTGTGTGTGTGTGTGAGTGTGTGTGTGTGTGTATTTACCTATTTGTATTTACCTATTTGTAGTATACAGGAATTGAGCAATGCTCGTGTTGTCCTGTCTCCATATCCACATTTATCAAGTCTACCTTTACACACATGAATGTTTTTCTCATGCACCACCTCTTTGTCTATATCGTTCCAAATATTTAAGTATTTACCTAATATACCTAATTGTGATATACACGGAATGTACTATGCTCGTGGGTTTCCGTCGCTGCTACTCAGTAAGTCGAATTTAGCTTTAAACTCGTTTAAGTTTTTAGACTGGACGATCTCTTTGTCCAGGCTATTCCATAAGTCTATACTTGTGTAAGGAAAGCTATATTTCTTGATATCCTTCAAGTAGCTTGACTTTTTCAATTTCATTCCGTGTCCTCTTGTTGCTCTCTTATCCCATACAAACAGATCTTCTTTGTCAATTCTATCTACTCCCACCATGGTCCTGAAAACTGCAATCATGTCTCCCCTCTTTCTCCTTTCCTCAAAGGAAGTCAAATCCATCTCTTCCAGCCTCTCTCTGTATGACAGGTCTGCCAGACAGGGGACCATCTTGGTTGCTGTTCTTTGTATTCTCTCAATCTTGTTTATATCTTTCTTTTTGTGTGGGGACCACACTACCACTGCATATTCTAACCTGGGGTCGATCATGGCCACTATCAATTTTTTCATCATTTCCTCATCCATATAATGAAATGCTACTCTTATGTTAGTCAAGAGTTTATAAGTCTCTCCAACTATCTTGTTAATGTGCTTTTCTGGTGACAAACTATCTTGGACCAGCACTCCCAAATCTTTCTCTTCTCTCCTTTTTGTGATTAATTCATTACCCAAAAAATAATTCAATGATGGTCTCCTGTTACTTTTACCCATTTCCAGTATTTTACATTTCTTTACATTAAATTTCATTTCCCATGTACGGCTCCAATTGTGTATCCTATCCAAATCCTCCTGCAGTATTTTACAATCCTCCTCAACCTCTATCTTCCTCAAGATCTTTACATCATCAGCAAACAGACTTGCATAACTGTTCACTCCATCTACCATATCATTTACGTAAATCAGGAACATTGTTACTTCCCTCCATCCAGACATCCTATCCTTTATTACTGTCCTCATTTGTCTCTCTTTCAAAAAATCTCTCATCCATTCCAGAAGTTTCCCCTTTAGTCCTCCTGTATATTCTAGTTTCCACATTAGTCTCTTATGAGGTACCTTGTCAAAGGCCTTCTCTAAGTCTAAGTACACACAATCCACCCAACCATCTCTCTCCTGTACCACATCAATCGCTCTTGAGTAAAAGCTCAACAAGTTAGAAACACATGGCTTTCCACTTCTGAATCCAAACTGACATTCAGCCAAAATATTCATCTCTTCCAGATATTATATCCATCTGTCTTTCAGGATTCTCTCACACAATTTTGCGACCATGCTGGTTATAGACACTGGTCTATAATTCAGGGGATCTTCCCTGTTTCCTCCCTTGTAAATTGGTACCACATTTGCCCTCTTCCATTCTTTTGGTACTTTCCCCTCTTCCAGTGAGCATACGATTAAACTGTGAATTTTATCCGCCAGTTATTCTCTGCATTCCTCCAGCACCCAATTAGAAATTCCATCAGGTCCTGGGGTTTTCCTTACATCTTGAGTTTCCAGTAATTTATACACTTCCTGTACCTCCACTTTTATATCTTTCATCACCGGAACATTTCTAATCACTCCCTCCCCTTCCACAAGCTCCTTTTCTTTAGTGAAAACTGACTGGAAACGTTTGTTCATTATTTCTGCTTGCATTGCTGCATCCTTAAAGACCTCTCCTTCTATTTTCATTTTGGTGATTCCTTCCTTTTGTTTCAGTTTGCCATTAACAAATCTATAAAACAGTTTGGGTTCATTCTTGCATTTGTCAATTATACCTATTTCAAAATTCCTTTCTTCTTCTCTACGTATTCTTGTGTATTCATTTCTTGTTCTTTTATATTCCTCCTTTGTTCTGTTGTTACCTCTCTTTCTCCAATTGTTCCACACCTTATCTCTCTCTTTTTTTGCTATACTACACCTTCTATTAAACCACTCCTTTTTCCTGTTTTCTTTCCCTCTTACTCTTGGTACATATTTTTCCACTCCCAAATTATAGAGGTCTAGAAAGATATCCCACTTCCTATGTATCTCTCTTGTTTCTCTGAATTTTCTCCAATCCGCATTTACAAAAAAGTTTCTCAATCCTGTAAAATTTGCTTTCCCAAAGTTGTATCTTCCCTGTCTATGAAGCTTGTCTCTTGGGTCGACGTTTCCTATTAACATCTGGAACTCAATGACCACGTGATCACTTTTTCCCAAAGGACAGAAATATTCCAATGATTCTATTACATCGGGTCCTTTGGTGAATTGTAAATCTAACCTTGCTGGTGTGTCCTCACCTCGAAACCGTGTTTCTTCTTTGATCCATTGCATCATCACATCATTCATTATTATATTTAATAACATAGTGCCCCACGAATCCTTGCCGCCTCCCGAGTACCATTCCTCCCAGTTCACCTCTTTACAATTAAAGTCACCCACCAAAATTATGTTATTGCTTTTCTCAATTATTTTTTGGAAATAGCTAGCCATATCTGACAACATCTCCTGGTATTCATCATCCTTCGATGCTCTCGTCCTTGGGGGAACATACACTACCGCCATATCTCTCTTAACATTCTCTCCAGTTTCTAATTTCATATATATCACTTCAGCCCTGCCTTCTCCCATTTCCACAGTATCTACATTTATGTTGTTCTTCACTGCTATCATCACTCCTCCTCCCTTTTTTTCTTTTCTGTCTTTTCTCCACAGTTTGTATTTAACATCTCCCAAATGAACATCAATATCTTCTCTTAATTTGGTCTCTACAAAGCACATGACATCAGGTTCATGTTCTCTCAAGAAATCATTAATTTCGATCTTTGTCGGTATGAAACCATCAACATTAGTATATATCACCTTCAAATTATTTTTGACGTTTTTAATACCCTCTCCTCTCCTACTCTCTGTCCGTACCACTTCCTCAACTTCTGATCTTTCACAACCATCCCCCTTAGTTTCCTTCACTTCCATTTCCTTAAATATCATTTCCTTACTTTCATATCCAATACTCTCCAAAAAAAAGTATTACATTCTTCCTCTGTCCTCTTATCATTTTTTTCCTTTACTTCTTCCTTTAATGATTTTAAAACTTCTCTTTCTTCTTCATTCAGATCTTTTCTTATTATAATATTTTCCATCCCCACCTCTTTGCTTAATTTCCAGGTCACTTTAAGTATCTCATTTATTACACTTTCTGATGTAAACTTGACTCTCATTGGTCTTGATTCCCCTTTCTTATAAGGCCCTATCCTCCTTACTTCCTCAATTTCTTTTACCCACTTGTCTCCTTCGGGGTCAATCTTGCCTAATATTCCTCTCACCAGGTTCGTGTCTCTCTCGAGTTTTACGAACCTAACCTTTTCTTCCTCCTTCCTGTTTCCAAATACTACCACACATCTGCTCCTTTCTACAGTTTCTCTCACTATTTTCTCTTTTTTCTTCAGTATTTTCACTACATTTTCTTCCATTTCTTTCTTGTTCATTTCCCTTTCTTCCTGGATGATCTCTCTTAAGCTGACCACTTCTTTTTGTTCTTCTTCTATGTGTGCCCACTTTGCCTTATGTTTTTCTAATACATTACTCAACTTCTCCGTTTTATTAGTAGTCTCTTCTAGTTTCCTCCTCAATTCAACATTTTCCCGCTTCAAATTCCTAATCTCTTCATTCGCTGTTTCATTGGATTGGATCAGACTCTGTATGGTAGTTTCCGTATTTACAGACACATCCTTTATCACTAGATTCTCTACTTTCTTTTCAAGTTCACTAATCCTCATAATTAATGTTTTAACCAGGTCCATAACATTGGTATTTGCATCAAATCCTTGAAATTCTAGTGGCTCATTGTTTACATTTTCGGCCATATTTGATGGTTAAATACTAAAACAGCTATTACCGAAAAAAAAAACTACAAACACTCATGTACAGTCTAGCCAATAAATCTTTATATTTTTGATAGTCTATTAACTTTCATTATTTTAAATTTAAAACAAGACCTTAGGAGACAGGACAGACAAAATTCCTGAAACTACTCAAAGTTAGCAACGGTGGTTGGGACGTCTGCTCTCTTCGGCTGTTTCTCCGAGTGTGTGTGTGTGTGTGTGTGTGTGTGTGTGTGTGTGTGTGTGTGTGTGTGTGTGTGTGTGTGTGTGTGTGTGCGCTTGTTCTTACTTACCTGTATTTCACGAGGAATGAGTCAAGCTCGTACTGTCCCTTGTCTTAAATCATTTTTATCGTACATATCTGTAAAATTATGAATTGTTTTGGCACACATTATTTCATTCGGTAGTGCATTCTACTAATCAACTGCCCTATTCTGGAAACTAAATTTCCTTACGTCTTTATCACCTCTCTTTTTATGCAGTCTTTTGCAGTGTCCTCTTGCTGATGCATCCCCATAGGTATTGTAGTAATTTATGTCAATTTTCTCCTTCCCTAATACGCATTTCTACAGCATAATAATATATCTTCTTTTCCTTCTCTCCTGCAGTGTACGTAGATTCAGTTTTTCTAGTCTTTCTTCGTAGCTTAGATCCCTTAAGCTTGGTACCCATCTTGTAGTGGTCCTTTGAACTTTTTCAATCTTGTCTATGTGTTTTTTGAGATGTGGACTTCAGACTACTGACACATACCTCCAGGGTTGGTCTGTTGAATGATGTTATTATCCTTCTTAGCATGTCTTCATTTATGTATGTGAATGCTATTCTCATATTTGCAAGCAGTGTATACATGTTCCGTACCTTCTCACTGATGTGGTCAGCCAGAGATAGTCTGTTATTGATAATCACACCTAGGTCTTTCTCTTTTTCTGATGTGTGTAGGGTTTTACTTTCTAACTTACAATCCCATTCAGGTCTTTTTCCACTTTTACCAAACTTGATTACATGACACTTGTCCACAATGAATTCCATTTGTCATGTATTACTCCATTCATGAAGTTTATTTAATTCTTCTTTTAGCTCTTTACAAGAGTCTTTGTTAGTAACTCTATGTATTTTTGCATCATCAGCAAACATATTTAGATAGCTTTCATTTCCAATGTTACTGTCTATATCATTTATATACACTAAAAACATAATTGGTGCCAGCACTGGGCCCAGTGGAACTCCACTAGTCACTTCCCTCCATGATGAGTAATTTCCCCTTAGTACTGTCCTCATTTCACTTTTTTTGAGAAAATCATGCATCCATCAATACAGTTTGCTTTGGATTCCTCCTTGATGGTACAGTTTCCATAAAAGTCTTTGGTGCGGTACTCTGTCATTTACTTTCTTGAAATCTAAATAGATACTGTCCACCCATCCTTCTCTTTTCTGTATTGTTTCTGTTACTCTATCATAGTAGTTCAACAAATTAGTAACACATGATTTTCCTTTTCTGAAACCAAACTGTCCTTCTGTTATCATAGTGTTCTTTTAGAAGATTTACCCAAACTTTTCTTATCAGCTTTTCTAATACCTTGCTTACAACACTGGTTAGTGATACTGGTTGATAGTTGAGTGGATTTTGTCTATTCCCTTTCTTGAATAAGGGAACAATGTTTCCTTCCTTCCAAATATCAGGTAGTTTACCTTGACCCAAGGATTCCTTGAAAATTTAAGATAATGGTTTACATAACTCCTTTGCACATTCATGTAGCACCCAACATGAAATTTCATCAGGACCATTTGCTTTTCCTTTGTCTAATTTACTTAACTCCTCCTGTATTTCTTTTTCTGATATTTCTATCTCTGGTAGTATGTGTGGGCATGCATGTTCTATATAATCCCTCTCAAAATTATTTTCTTCTGTAAAAACTGACTGGAAATTCTTATTTAGTGTTTAACAAATATCCTTCTCTTGTGTATAGGTGATCCCCTCATCTGTAATGAATTGTATTTTATCTTTTACTTTGGTTTTGCTTTGGATGTAGCTGTAAAATAGCTTCGGTTGATCACTACTTTTATTTACAATGTCCTCCTCAAACTGTATAATTGTTTCTTGCCTGTTTATAGTTGTTACATGCCCTTTCACTATTGTGTTTTCTGTATCTTTTTTCACAACAGATCTCTTTTTTTGCATTTATACATTCTGTATTAAACCATTTCTTTATTTTCTTTTCAGCTTCTTTGTGCTGTAGGATGCACTTTTGGACTCCTATTTCATAAAGTTCACAGAATTTTCTATATATAGCATTTAAATCTTGTCCTCTAAGCTCTTTTTCCCAATCTATTTCTAAGAAGTATTTCTCTACGTCATGATAATTGCCCTTTTTGTAGTTAAGGCTCTTTCTGTAACTTTCATTACTATTAACTATGTCATAAGCAATTCTGAAGTTGTAATTTAATACTGTTTGGTCACTTTTGCCAAATGGAGGGTGATACATGATACTGTCAATATCATTTTCTTGCTTAGTAAATATATGATCAAGTACTGATGTTATGTCAAGTCCTCTTTTTCTAGTGCTTTCTTTTACATGTTGTGTTAGGAAAAACTCCTGCACAAGGTCCAAGAGCTTTTGGTCCCAACAGCTTTCCTGGTTTTTTATATCTAGTGTATTTCAATTTATATTTGTATTCAAATCTCAAGTTAGTATAATTCTTTCAGATTTCTCCTCCATTCTATGTAGTAATGCTCTTAAACTCTAACTGTTTTCTCTGCCAGGTCGTCATATTCGCCTTTTCCCCAAATGTTTGATCTGAGTGGCATGAATAAATTTACCGCAATTACTTTCCCTTCAGACATACTAATCTCTGTTGCAATCAGTTCTATCAATGAGGGTACATCTAGTTCTATTCCCTTAACTTGCAGACTTTTCTTTGTTAATATTATAATTCCTCATCCATTTTTTAAGTTCCTATCTCTTCTCCATATATTGTATTTCTCTAGGTTTAGTGTATTGTTTGATATCCTTGGTGTTAATTTTGTTTCAGTTAGGCAAACAATATATGGTTCCTTTTCTTTTATATAAACATTGATCTCTAGTAATTTAGATACCATTCCATCTACATTAGAGTACCTCAACTTAATCATCTTGTTTACATACTTGTCATGACTTGGGTCTACTACCTTTCTCCTTTTTATTTCCTCCTGTTTATGTACCATTTTCGAACCTGCAATCCAATTACTTTGTAAAAAAATGTGTTCTTCTCTTCCTCTGATCTTCCCTCATTCTCTGTCATTGCCTCCTCCCTCTTCTCTTTTAGTAATCCAAGTTCCTCTTGAATTAGGAATCTTTTTATCCATACATTTTTGAAGGCCTCTTTTACCACAAGTTTTTTTGCATTTTTCAGTATTTCCTTCACAGTGTTAATGCTCTAGAAGGTTACTTTCAGGAGCCTTGATTTATTTCTCTCATATTTCCCTAGCCTTCTGTGTTCCTCTGTGTCTTTACTACAGACTTCCTCTGACACTTCCTTCAATATGTTCATTACATTTGCCATCTCCTTTTTGTCTATCGAAATCTTGTTTTATATTTCTTCCTCCTCTATACCTGTGTGTGTGTGTGAGTGTGTGTGTGTGTGTATTTACCTATTTGTATTTACCTATTTGTAGTATACAGGAATTGAGCAATGCTCGTGTTGTCCTGTCTCCATATCCACATTTATCAAGTCTACCTTTACACACATGAATGTTTTTCTCATGCACCACCTCTTTGCCTAAGTCATTCCAAATATTTAAGTATTTACCTAATATACCTAATTGTGATATACACGGAATGTACTATGCTCGTGGGTTTCCGTCGCTGTTTCTCAATAAGTCAAATTTAGCTTTAAACTCGTTTAAGTTTTTAGACTGGACGATCTCTTTGTCCAGGCTATTCCATAAGTCTATACTTTTGTAAGGAAAGCTATATTTCTTGATATCCTTCAAGCAGCTTGACATTTTAAATTTCATTCCGTGTCCTCTTGCTGCTCTCTTATCCCATACAAACAGATCTTCTTTGTCAATTTTATCTACTCCCACCATGGTCCTGAACACTGCAATCATGTCTCCCCTTTTTCTCCTTTCCTCTAAGGAAGGCACATCCAGTTTTTCCAGCCTCTCTCTGTATGACAGGTCTGTCAGACTGGGGATCATCTTGGTTGCTGTTCTTTGTATTCTCTCAATCTTGTTTATATCTTTCTTTTTGTGTGGGGACCACACTACCGCTGCATATTCTAACCTGGAGCGGATCATGGCCACTATCAATTTTTTCATCATCTAATCATCCATATAATGAAATGCTACTCTTATGTTAGTCAAGAGTTTATAAGTCTCTCCAACTATCTTGTTAATGTGCTTTTCTGGTGACAAACTATCTTGGACCAGCACTCCCAAATCTTTCTCTTCTCTCCTTTTTGTGATTAATTCATTACCCAACAAATAATTCAGTGACGGCCTCCTGGTACTTTTACTCATTTCCAATATTTTACATTTCTTTACATTAAATTTCATTTCCCACGTCCGGCTCCAATTGTGTATCCTATCCAAATCCTCCTGCAGTATTTTACAATCCTCCTCAACCTCTACCTTCCTCAAGATCTTTACATCATCAGCAAAAAAACTTGCATAACTGTTCACTCCATCTACAATATCATTTACGTAAATCAGGAAAATTACTGGCGCCAACACCGAGCCTTGAGGGACTCCATTTGTTACTTCCCTCCATCCAGACATCCTATCCTTTATTACTGTCCTCATTTGTCTGTCTCTCAAAAAGTCTCTCATCCATTCCAGAAGTTTCCCCTTTAGTCCTCCTATATATTCTAGTTTCCACATTAGTCTCTTATGAGGTACCTTGTCAAAGGCCTTCTCTAAGTCTAAGTACACACAATCCACCCAACCATCTCTCTCCTGTACCACGTCAATCGCTGTTGAGTAAAAGCTCAACAAGTTACAAACACATGACCTTCCACTTCTGAATCCAAACTGACATTCAGGCAAAATATTCATCTCTTCCAGATATTTTATCCATCTGTCTTTCAGGATTCTCTCACACAATTTTGCGACCATGCTGGTTAGAGACACTGGTCTATAATTCAGGGGTTCTTCCCTGTTTCCTCCCTTATAAATTGGTACCACATTTGCTCTCTTCCATTCTTGTGGCACATTCCCCTCTTCCAGTGAGCATACGATTAAACTGTGAATTTTATCCGCCAGTTGTTCTCTGCATTCCTTCAGTACCCAATTAGAAATTCCATCAGGTCCTGGGACTTTCCTTACATCTTGAGTTTCCAGTAATTTATACACTTCCTGTACCTCCACTTGTATATCTTTCATCACCAGAACATTTCTAATCACCCCCTCTCCTTCCACAAGCTCCTTTTCTTTAGTGAAAACTGACTGGAAACGTTTGTTCATTATTTCTGCTTGCATTTCATTGTGTGTGTGTGTGTGTGTGTGTGTGTGTGTGTGTGTGTGTGTGTGTGTGTGTGTGTGTGTGTGTGTGTATTTACCTATTTGTAGCATACAGGAACTGAGCAATGCTCGTGCTGTCCTGTCTCCATATCCACGTTCATCTAGTCTACTTTTACACACATGAATATTTTTCTCCTGCACAATCTTTCCGTCTAAGTTGTTCCAAATACTTATATATTTACCTAATATACCTAATTGTCATATACACGAAATGTGCTATGCTCGTGGGTTCCTGTCGCTGTTTCTCTATCTATCTATTGCAAGACGCCTCAATCCCGTTTGGGGTAGCCACAAACAAACTGCCTCCACATCGTCCTGTCCCCCGTCATTTCACTGCTCTGCTCCCAACTCACACCCCCCTCTCTCACATACCTCTCCACCCCATCCCTCCATCTCATCCTCGGCATCCCCCTCCCTCTTCCCCCTTCCACCTCACTCACATACAATCTCTTCGTCAGTCTTTCACCCTCCATCCTCTCCACATGGCCAAACCACCTCAGTGTGTTCCTTATAACACTTCCTATCACATCCACACCACAACGCTCCTTTATATCCTCATTCGTCAACCTGTCTCTCCATGTGACTCCACAGGCTCCTCTTACATAACTCATTTCCACTGCTCTCACTCTTGACTTGTGTCCTTCCAACAATGTCCAAGCTTAACTTCCATACGTTGGAGTTGGTATCACAATACTGTGATGTAGTAACTTTTTCACTTCCATGCTCACTTCCCTGTTTCTTATCACTGCTTTCAAAGAACCAGCAATCTTTCTTCCCTGCTGTACCCTTTCAAGCAATTCACCCTCTAAACCTCCATCCTTACTCATCACACTACCCAAGTACTTAAACGTACTCACATTTTCCAATTCCTCACCATCCAACCTCGCTGTACATTCACTGACTTCACCTCTATCAAAGACCATCACTTTACTCTTCCCTACATTCAACTTTAGATTCCGTTTCTTGAACACTCTCCCAAACTCATCCACCAAGTCTTGCAGCTCCCCTTCATCTTTACTCAACAACACAGTATCATCTGCAAACAACAGTACAGGAGGTTTCCAAACACTATCCTCTCTCACCAGGGCCACTCCAACATCCACTACCCTACCTTGTACCTCTTTTATTACCCCATCCATGAACAGATTGAACAACCATGGAGACATGACACATCCCTGTTTCAACCCAACCTACAAAGAGAAAAATTCACTTAGTTCACCATCCACAAGCACTGCAGCCTTAGCGCCATCATGCATACTCTTCACAGCATTCAACAACTTTCCATCTACTCCATATATTCTTAATACTTTCCACAATCCTTGTCTATCTACCCTGTCATAAGATTTTCTCCAAATCCATGAAAACCACATACAACTTCCTTCCCTTCTCTAGAAACTTTTCCACTAAAGATCTAAGAATGAATATCTGATCTACACAACCTCTTCCCTTCCTAAAGCCTCCCTGTTCTTCTCCAACTAATTCCTCTGTTCTTTCTCTAACTCTGTCAATAACTATCCTACCATACACTTCTCCTATTATACTAAGAAGACAAATGCCCCTATGATTACCACACACTTCTTTTTCCCCTTTTCCTTTGTACAAGGGAATAATTATACCTGACTTCCAATCCTCCGGAACTCTACCTTCCTCCCAAGCCAATCTGCACATCTTCCACATCCATTCTACTACTATCTCTCCCCCATGCTTCAGCATTTCACCACACACTCCATCAATTCCTGGGGCTTTCCCCAATCTAACTTTCTTCATTGCTTCCACAACTTCTATCCTACTAATTTCTTCCTGTCTTCTCACCTCCCTCCTCCTCCCAGCCATTCCCCAGCCACTTATACTCGCATTACTTTCATCCTGTATGTTCAACAATTCCTTAAAGTGTTCTCTCCATCTGTTCACTTTCTCTTTCTTCTCCACTAGTAATCTACCATTTTTATCTTTCACTCCCTTGCTAACCTCACTTCCACCCTGTCTTACTCTCTTCACCTCTTTCCAGAACATCTTCTTACAGTCCCTCCACTTTACACTCAAATTCCTCATCCACTCTCTTCTTACTCTCTCTTACTAATCTTTTCACCTCTCTCTTTCTACATATCTCTCTCTCTTCCGCCTCTCAACTTCTACGCCCCAATTTCTCATCCATTCATTGTATGCTTTCTTCTTTTGGGCCACAGCCTGTCTCACCTCTTCAGTCCACCACGCTGTTCCTTGCATCCCGCTCCGACTTCTCTTCCTCCCATACACCACATCACATGCTGCACATACTTCTTCTGTAAATATCCTGCACACACCTTCCACGTCCCCCATCTGCTCCAATTCATATTTGCCCAATCGTTCCTCCACTTCTCTCTTATAATCTGCCTTTTTCTCATCCTCTTGTAACCTTTCCACTCTCCTTGCAACTACTCCTTCCTCTCGTCTTTCCCTTCTTCTATTCCTTCATCTTACTTGTATCCTAATTCTGACCACCACCAAGTAGTGGTCAGAAAGTCCACTCCCCCAACCTCTATAAGCTCTTGCAACCATTACACATCTTCGCAGTAAGTCAAATTTAGCTTTAAACTTGTTCAAGTTTTTACACTGGACGATCTCTTTGTCCAGGCTATTCCATAAGTCTATACTTCTGTAAGGAAAGCTATATGTCTTGATATCCTTCAAGCAGCTTGACTTTTTCAATTTCATTCTGTGTCCTCTTGTTGCTCTCTTATCCCATAAAAACAGATCTTCTTTGTCAATTTTATCTACTCCCACCATGGTTCTGAACACTGCAATCAAGTCTCCTCTCTTTCTCCTTTCCTCTAAGGAAGGCAAATCCAGCTTTTCCAGCCTCTCTCTGTATGACAGATCTGCCAGACTGGGTACTATCTTGGTTGCTGTTCTTTGTATTCTCTCAATCTCGTTTATATCTTTCTTTTTGTGTGGGGACTACACTACCACTGCATATTCTAACCTGGGGTGGATGATGGCCACTATAAATTTTTTTTCATCATCTCCTCATCCATATAATGAAATCCTACTCTTATGTTAGTCAAGAGTTTATACATCTCTCTAACTATCTTGTTAATGTGTTTTTCAGGTGACAAACTATCTTGGACCAGCACTCCTAAATCTTTCTCTTCTCTCATATTTGTGATTAATTCATTACCAAACAAATAATTCAGTGATGGCCTCCTGGTACTTTTACCCATTTCCAATATCTTACATTTCTTTACATTAAATTTCATTTCCCACGTCCAGCTCCAAACATGTATCCTATCCAGATCCTCCTGCAGCATTTTACAATCCTCCTCAACCTCTACCTTCCTCAAGATCTTTACATCATCAACAAACACACTTGCATAACTGTTCACTTCATCTACCATATCATTTATGTAAATCAGGAACATTACTGGTGCCAACACCGAGCCTTGAGAGACTCCACTTGTTACTTCCCTCCATCCAGACATCCTATCCTTAATTACTGTCCTCATTTGTCTCTCTCTCAAAAAGTCTCTCATCCTTTCCAGGAGTTTCCCCTTCAGTCCTCCTATATATTCTAGTTTCCACATTAGTCTCTTATGAGGTACCTTGTCAAAGGCCTTCTCTAAGCCTAAGTACACACAATCCACCCAACCATCTCTCTCCTGTACCACGTCAATCGCTCTTGAATAAAAGCTCAAAACTGTGTGTGTGTGTGTGTGTGTGTGTGTGTGTGTGTGTGTGTGTGTGTGTGTGTGTATTTACCTATTTGTTTGTACAGTATTTACCTATTTGTAGTATACAGGAATTGAGCAATGCTCGTGTTGTCCTGTCTCCATATCCACATTTATCAAGTCTACCTTTACACACATGAATGTTTTTCTCATGCACCACCTCTTTGCCTAAGTCGTTCCAAATATTTAAGTATTTACCTAATATATCTAATTGTGATATACATAGAATGTACTATGCTCGTGGGTTTCCGTCGCTGTTTCTGAATAAGTCAAATTTAACTTTAAACTCGTTTAAGTTTTTAGACTGGACGATCTCTTTGTCCAGGCTATTCCATAAGTCTACACTTCTGTAAGAAAAGCTATATTTCTTGATATTCTTCAAGCAGCTTGAAGTGTGTGTGTGTGTGTGTGTGTGTGTGTGTGTGTGTGTGTGTGTGTGTGTGTGTGTGTGTGTGTGTGTGTGTGTGTGTGTGTGTGTGTGTGTGTGTGTGTGTGTCCAACTCTGAGCAATGGTTTCAAGGCCTATCTCAAGACCCAATACTCCTTCTACACATCTCCACATCACCACTTCGACACTAACACCCACTGTCCATACTGAGTACATACTAGGGCTGTCTCATACAGGACTGGTGTACTGTACTGGTAATGGCAGGGGTATTTTTATGACATGTCCGCAGGTCTTCTGGCAGATCATTTGAAATCTGGTCACCACAGAAAAATGAGAGAGAGAGAGAGAGAGAGAGTTGAATCCATGAATAAAAATCCTGCAAATTATAAAGGATGACAGTACAGTATTTTAAAGCAAGGAACAACATTCATTAGTCAATTAGGACTATTCAGAACACTGTGAAAAAATAAAATAAATTACTAAAAGTGGCTCATGGGAATAATCAATGACAAGGCTTTAGCATTTTATTAGCACCAGTGTTTCACTGTATATCTAAAATACGTATGTATAATTTTAAATTTTGAAACATCTTAACCCATACCGTGCAGGGCAAAATAAAAAACTGGTACCCCTCTACGCCAGCCGACTTTGAACTTTTTATTTCTGGCTAATTGCGCTTAATACATCAATATAAGATCCCTGGCACTAATCAAAGTAATCACTAAAGCCAGATAGCTGGTTGACTTGAGTCAGGTTGGTGCCACTCTAACTCTGAAATCTTCGAGATTACTGAGAGAGTAGGGCGACTGTGAGCTTGTGAACCGATTTTGGATTTTTTTTTTTTTTTTTTTTGGCTAAATGGGATTATTAGGTTAATATAAGATCCTTGGCACTAATAAAAGTAATCACCAAAGCCAGAATGTTGGTTGAATCGAGTCAGGTTTGTGCCACTCTACCTCTGAAATCTTAGAGGTTACTGAGAGAGCAGAGCGTCTGGGAGCTTGTGAACCGATTTTGGAATTCTTTTGTGGGTGAATGCGCTTAACACGTTGTTATAAGATCTCTGGCACTAATGAAAGTAATCACCAAAGCCAGAAAGTTGGCAGAATCGAGACAGGTCGGTGCCACTCGACCTCCAAAATCTTCAAGGTAACAGTGAAACCGGAGCAGCTGTGAGCCTGTGAAGACTCACTCGCCTCCCCCGCTCCAAAATCTGCGTTGTAAGCATAGCGGAGAAATGTCTAAAGTTAGCAAGATACAATATGACCTTCCATTTTACTTTGGTTGCTTGCAATGACTTCTCAAGTTTTTACACTGGACGATCTCTTTGTCCAGGCTATTCCATAAGTCTATACTTCTGTAAGGAAAGCTATATTTCTTGATATCCTTCATGCAGCTTGATTTTTCAATTTCATTCTATGTCCTCTTGTTGCTCTCTTATCCCATAAAAATAGATCTTCTCGGTCAATTTTATCTACTCCCACCATGGTTCTGAACACTGCAATCAAGTCTCCTCTCTTTCTCCTTTCCTCAAAGGAAGGCAAATCCAGCTTTTCCAGCCTCTCTCTGTATGACAGATCTGCCAGACTGGGTAATATCTTGGGGACTTTTGGACTGGAGTGTGTAGCATTTTATGACCGGGCATCTGGTCATAAAATGCTACACGCTCCAGTCCAAAAGTCCCCTATCCAGGGGCAACGCCTTAGCCTTTCGGAGATCTATCTATCTATTGCCATACGCCATAATCCTGTACGGGGTGGCCATTTGACTCTGAGTTATTTGTTTTACAGGGAGGGGCACTAACCCTCCACCAATCCACTTGACACGTAGGGAGCACGTATGGTTTGGTTATATGGTTACCACCCACTGTTGTAAATGGTTCCTTGGCTTGCAGGAAACCATTTGGCTTGTCACTCAATGTAAAGCCACCTGTAACGCCTTAGCCTTTCGGAGATACCTGGCGTAAAACCAACTTTATTTTTTTTTATTTTTTATTTTTTACCTCAATGCTGCAGGACGAAGATCTACATCACTGGCATTTTTGCAGGGGACGTAGATCTAATCGCTAGCGTAAAAATGTTATATTATTAAAAATAACAACGAACAATGTGATGACGCAATGGGTCAAAGAAGAGACACGGTTCGAGGTGAGGACACACCAGCAAGACTAGACTTACTGTTTACCAAAGAACCCGATGTAACGGAATCCTTGAAATATCTGTGCCGTATTGGAAAAAGTGATCATGTGGTTACTGAGTTCCAGATGATAACAGGGAACGTGGAGCCAAGAGACAAGCTTTATAGGCAGTGAAGGTACAACTTTGGGAAAGCAAACTTTACAGGATTGAGAAAATTTTTCGAAAATGCAGGTTGGAGAAAATTCAGAGAAACAAGAGAGATACACAGGAAGTGGGATATTTTTCTAGACCTCTATAATTCGAGAGTGGAAATATTTGTGCCAAGAGTAAAGGGGAAAGAAAACAGGAAAAATGAGTGGTTTAATAGAAGGCGGATTATAGCAAGAAAAGAGAGAGACACCGCGTGGAACAATTGGAGAAAAAGACATAACAACAGAACAAAGGAAGAATATAAAAGAACTAGAAATGAATACACAAGAATATATAGAGAAGAAGAAAGGAACTTTGAAAAAGGTATACTACACAAGTGTAAGGATGAACCCAAACTGTTTTATAGATTTGTTGATGGCAAACTGAAACAAAAGGAAGGAATCACCAAACTGAAAGTAGAAGGAGAGGTCTATGAGGATGCGGCAATGCAAGCAGAAATAATGAACAAACGTTTCCAGTCAGTTTTCACTAATGAAATGGAGTTTGTGGAAAGGGAGGGAGTGACTAGAAATGTAGTGATAAAAGATATTAAAATGGAAGTACAGGAAGTGTATAAATTACTAGAAACTCAAGATGTAAGGAAAGCCCCAGGACCAGATGGAATCTTTAACTTGGTACTGAAGGAATGCAGAGAACAATTGGCAGATAAGATTCACAGTTTAATTGTGTATTCTCTGGAAGAGGGGAAAGTGCCTCAAGAGGGGAAGAGGGCAAATGTGGTACCAATTTATAAGGGAGGAAACAAGGAAGAAACCCTGAATTATAGACCAGTGTCCCTAACTAGCAAGGTCGCAAAATTGTGCAAAAGAATTCTGAACGATAGATGGAAAAATATCTGGAAGAGATGAATATTTTGGCTGACAGTCAGTTTGGATTTAGAAATGGAAGGTCATGTGTTTTCAACTTGTTGAGTTTTTACTCAAGAGCGATTGATGTGCTAAAGGAAAGAGATGGTTGGGTGGATTGTGTGTATTTAAATTTGGAAAAGGCCTTTGACAAGGAACCCCATAAGAGACTAATGTGGAAACTAGAGCATATAGGAGGACTGAAGGGGAACCTCCCAGAATGGATGAGAGACTTTTTGAGAGACAGACAAATGAGGACAGTAATAAAGGATAAGATGTCTGGATGGAGGGAAGTAACAAGTGCAATCCCACAGGGCTCGGTGTTGGCACCAGTAATGTTCCTGATTTACGTAAATGATATGGTAGATGGAGTGAACAGTTATGCAAGTGTGTTTGTTGATGATGCAAAGATTTTGAGGAAGGTAGAGGTTGAGGAGGATTGTAAAATGCTGCAGGAGGATCTGGATAGGATACACAAATGGAGCAGGACATGGGAAATGAAATTCAATGCAAAGAAATGTAAAATATTGGAAATGGGTAAAAGTACCAGGAGGCCATCACTGAATTATTTAAAGGGTAATGAACCAATCACAAAAGCAAGAGAAGAGAAAGATTTGGGTGTGCTGGTCCAGGACAGTTTGTCACCTGAAAAACACATTAACAAGACAGTTAGATAGACGTATAAACTCCTGACTAATATAAGAGTAGCTTTTCGTTATATGGATGAGGAGATGATGAAAAAATTGATAGTGGCCATGAATCGCCCCAGGTTGGAATATGCAGCAGTAGTGTGGTCCCCACACAAAAAGAAAGATATGAACAAGATTGAGAGAATACAAAGAACAGCAACCAAAATGATCCCCAGTCTGTCAGATCTGTCATACAGAGAGAGGCTGGAAAAGCTGGAGTTGCCTTCCTTAGAAGAAAGTAGAAAGAGAGGCGACATGATTGCAGTGTTCAGGACCATGATGGGAGTAGATAAAATTGACAAAGAAGATCTGTTTTTATGGGATAAGAGAGTAACAAGAGGACACGGGATGAAACTGAAGAAGCCAAGCTGCTTGAAGGATATCAAGAAATATAGTTTTCCTTATAGATGTATAGACCTGTGGAACAGCCTGGACAAAGAGATCATCCAGTCTAAAAACTTGAACGAGTTTAAAGCTAAATTTGACTTAATGAGAAATGGAGACGGGACCCCATGAGCGTAGCTCATTTCCTGTATATCACAATTAGGTAAATACAATTAGGTAAACACACACACACACACACACACACACACACACACACACACACACACACACACACACACAGGTCAAGTACAGAGATAGAGCTCTTCCTGGATCGTGGGGAAATAATTGCTGAATCAGCAGCGAAAAGGAGACAAGCCTATTGTGATTATGTGAATGAGTGCATGAGTGCTGGTCCCATCGGACAATAGTTTAAAAAAAAAAAAAAAAAAAAAAAAAAAGAGAGAGCGAGAGAGAGGTTTCAGTAAAAAAGAGTACAAGATACAGTGGACATCAAGTTTCCATATGGTTGAAACATGGCGGACAGGGATGATGCTTCATTTACAACTAGTGGGGAGGATTTTGAGGGCTTCTCTGAAGATGATGTGGGAAATGGAAGTACTAAGCTGAACCAAACAAGAGTAGCAGGCGTAGAGAAAACAGCAGAGCGGAATGTCCAGGAGTTAAAAAAGGTATGGGCAGTAATTACAGAGTTGGAGGAATGGACCTTACAGCAGGAGAAAGAGATCAAAATTCTACAGATTAAACTGGAAAAAGTTTGCACAAGCAGTGATGAACAAGAAAGAGAAGTCACTGAATTAAAAGTGCGTAATGAATCTGCCTCAAATGAAATAAAACAGCTCAAAATGGAGAACAAGAGGTTGGAAGAAGAAAGGAAGAGGATGAAAAGCAAATTAGATGAGTATGAATCCAAATCAAGGATGCAAGATGAGCACATCAGGGAAATCAAGGAGCAACATAAGAGGTGGAGAAAATTCAGGAGGAAGGAAATGTAAATTTGAAAGAGATTACAGAACAAAAAAGCAAGGAAAAGGTGGAGAAGAAAGTGGTCAGCGTACTGAGAAATAGAGAATCTTTAGTCACGGATGTAGCAGATAAGAAAAAATATGTAATAATGTCAGGAGTAAAAGAAAAACGAATGACAGTAAGATCAGAAAGAGAAAGAGAACAAATGAGCAAGGTTAAAGAAATAATATCAGTAGTTACAGAGTTAGAAACATAACAGAGAAATTAGTTGGAGAAGAACAGGGAGGCTTTAGGAAGGGAAGAGGCTGTGTAGATCAGATATTCATTCTTAGATCTTTAGTGGAAAAGTTTCTAGAGAAGGGAAAGAAGTTGCATGCAGCTTTCATGGATTTGGAGAAAGCATATGACAGGGTGGATAGACAAGGATTGTGGAAAGTGTTAAGAATATATGGAGTAGATGGGAAGTTGTTGAATGCTGTGAAGAGTATGTACGATGGTGCGAAGGCTGCAGTGCGTGTGGATGGTGAACTAGGTGAATTTTTCTCTTTGAAAGTTGGGTTGAAACAGGGATGTGTCATGTCTCCATGGTTGTTCAATCTGTACATGGATGGGGTAATAAAAGAGGTACAAGGTAGGGTAGTGGATGTTGGAGTGGCCCTGGTGAGAGAGGATAGTGTCTGGAAACTCCCTGTACTGTTGTTTGCAGATGATAATGTGTTGCTGAATGAAGATGAAGGGGAGCTGCAAGGCTTGGTGGATGAGTTTGGGAGAGTGTTCAAGAAACGGAATCTAAAGGTGAATGTAGGGAAGAGTAAAGTGATGGTCTTTGAGAGAGGTGAAGTCAGTGAATGTACAGCGAGGTTGGATGGTGAGGAATTGGAAAATGTGAGTACGTTTAAGTACTTGGGTAGTGTGATGAGTAAGGATGGAGGTTTGGAGGGTGAAGTGCTTGAAAGGGTACAGCAGGGAAGAAAGGTTGCTGGTTCTTTGAAAGCAGTGATAAAAAACAGGGAAGTGAGCATGGAAGTGAAAAAGTTACTACATGACAGTTTTGTGATACCAACTCTAACGTATGGAAGTGAAGCTTGGACGTTGCTGGAAGGACACAAGTCAAGAGTGAGTGCAGTGGAAATGAGTTATTTAAGAGGAGCCTGTGGAGTCACATGGAGAGACAGGCTGACGAATGAGGATATAAAGGAGCGTTGTGGTGTTGATGTGGATGTGATAGGAAGCGTTATGAGGAACACACTGAGGTGGTTTGGCCATGTGGAAAGGATGGAGGGTGAAAGACTGACGAAGAGAGTGTATGTAAGTGATGTGGGGGGGGGAAGAGGGAGGGAGAGGCTGAGGATGAGATGGAGGGATGGGGTGGAGAGGTATATGAGAGATAGGGGTGTGAGTTGGGAGCAGGGCAGTGAGATGGCGGGGGACAGGGCGACTTGGAGGCGATTTGTTTGTGGCCACCCCAAACGGGATTGAGGCGTCTGGCAATAGATAGATAGTTATGGAGGGTAACAACGAAGGTCAAGAGAGAGTGAAGAAGTGTTTAGGTTAAGAATGTACAAGAAAGGACGGGCGAGGCCAATGAAGGTAAAGTAAGTCCCAGGTAATGGTAAATGAAATCATCAATAGAACATGGAAATTATCAAACAAAGAAGGGTTCAAAAATGTTTGGATAAGGAGAGATGCAAATGAGGAAGAAAGAGCTAAAATAAAGGAGTTACTGGAGAGGTATGTGAGAGAGGGGGTGTGTGAGTTGGGAGCAGGGCAGTGAAATGGTGGGAGACAGGGTGACATCGAGGCGATTTGTTTGTGGCCATCCCAAACGGGATTGAGAAGTCTGGCAATAGATAGATAGATAGATAGATAGTAATGGAACCAAAGGCACAAAACAAACAGAGAACGGAGGAAGAGAAGACAGTGTTTTGTTGGAGAGTTATGAATCAGAAATGGAGGAAGTGGTGCTGATGGAGAGAAGGAGAGAAGAGGGTATAAAAAACAACAATAAAGGTTTGAAGGTGGCATATACTAATGTTGATGGTTTAATATCAGCAAGGTTAAAAATCAATTATTTCTTGAGGGTACATGAACCTGATGGTATGTGCTTTGTAGAGACCAAGTTAAGAGAGGATATTGATGTCTATATGGAAGATGGTAAATACAAAATGTGGGGAAGAGACAGAAAAGAAAAAACCGGAGGAGGAGATCACAGCAGTGAAGAACAACATAAATGTAGATACTTGGAAATGGGAGAGGGCAAGGCTGAAGTGACAAATATGCAATTAGAAACTGGAGAGAATGGCAAGAGAGATATGGCAGTAGTGTATGTTCCCCCTAAGACAAGATCATGTAATGACGATGAATACCAGATGTTGTTGTCAGACATGGCTAGTTATCTACAGAAAGTGACTGAGAAAAGCAACAATATAATTTTAATGGGTGACTTTGATTTAGCCCCTGGGAGTAGGGGGGTCAAGCATACTCCCCTAGTATCCCTGTTTGTCATATGAGGCGACTAAAAGGGTTGGTGGTGGGTTAGTGTCCCTCCCCAGAAAACTGCAAACTAAAAAAACGAACAAGAAGACTCGGACAAGGACTGACAAAAAGATGATGACCAAGGACCGAACAAAGGACATGGTACGGATCGTGATGTGCAATGCAAGGCGTCCGAATGATGAGGTGAAAGAATGAGAATTGTCCAGGTGCTTGAGCATGCAAAAGTGGATGTATGTGGAGCAAACAGATTTCAACCCACAACTGTTCAAGTCTCACTGTTACAGATATTTTATGAATAGAGGACACCAGTAATCTGGTGTATGGATTTTTTTTTTTTCCCCATTTGTTTTTCCTTCCTCCGTTCTGTTATTAAAAAAAAAAAAAAAATGGAGAGGAGAGAGTGTGAGAGAATGGGAGTATGGATGGGGTATATGTGCAGGAGTAGGTGAGAATGAGAGGGCAAAGGAAGGAGAGTGTATTCTTGTGAGTAAAAGATGGAAGAAGAACATATGAGAATATGGATCAGTTGCCTCAAAGATTGTGTGGGTAAGACTGAAAGTTAGATATAAATGTGGGCGATTGTGTGCATGTAAGCGCCAATGCAAGATCGTGCAAGCAGAGTGAGAGAAGAGTTCTGGACAAATATGGAAGAGTGCATGGAAAAGTTTAGAAAGAATGAGAGTGTTTTTGATTGGTGATATGAATGGTAAAGTAGGGAATGTGAAGGTGGACAGAACAGTTGGTGAGTGAGGTGTGCCTGCTGAGATAGATGAGAATGGCAGTGCGTTAGTGGATATTTGTGACGGGAGGGGGTTGGTGATAGCCAATACCCTCCTAAAGCACAAACTGATCCACAGGTATACATGGCAAGTGACAAGAAGGGTGGGTGGTGATCTGAATGAAAGGAAGGCAATGATTGATTATGTGTGTGTGGATGAAAGGATGCAAAGATGTGTAATGGATGCAAGAGCTTATAGAGGTTGGGGGAGTGGACATTCTGACCACTAGGGTGGTGGCCAGAATCAGGATCCAAGTAAGATGGAGAAATAGAAGAATGGAAGGACGAGAGATAGGAGTAGTTGCAAGGAGAGTGGAAAGGTTACAAGAAGATGAGAAAAAGGCAGAATATAAGAGAGAAGTGGAGGAACGATTGGATGAACATGAATTGGAGCACATGGGGGATGTGGAAGGTGTGTGCAAGATATTCACAGAAGAAATATGTGAAGCATGTGATGTGGTGTGTGAGGTGAAGAGGAGACGGAAGGGGGTGTAAGGAACTGCATGGTGGAAAGAAGAGGTGAGACAGGCTGTAGCACAAAAGAAGAAAGGATACAATAAATGGATGAGAAATAGGGGCTTGGAAGAAGTGAGAGGCGGAAGAGTTACACGTAGAAAGGAAGACAGAGGTGAAAAGATTAGTAAGAGAGAGCAAGAAGAGAGTGGATGAGGAATTTGGAAGGAATTTGAGTGTAAAGTGGAGGGATTGTAAGAAAATGTACTGGGAAGAGGTGAAGAGAGTAAGACAGGGTGGCAGTGACGTTAGCAGGGGAGCGAAAGATAAAAATGGTAGATTACTAATGGAGAAGGGAGAAAAAGTGAGCAGATGGAGAGAATTATTGAACATAGAGAATGGAAGTAAAGCGAGTATCAGTGGCTGGGGAATGGCTGGGAGAAGGAGGGAGGTGAGAAGACAGGAAGAAATCAGTAGGACAGAAGTTGTGGAAGCAATGAAGAAAGTCAAATTAGGGAAAGCCCCAGGAATTGATAGAGTGTGTGGTGAAATGCTGAAGCATGGGAGAGAGATAATAGCAGAATGGATGTGAAAGAAGTGCAGATTGGCCTGGGAGGAAGGCAGAGTCCCGGAGGATTGGAAGTCAGGTATAATTATTCCCCTGTACAAAAGGAAAAGGGGAAAAAGAAGTGTGTGGTAATCATAGGTGAATTTGTCTTCTTAGTGTAATAGGAAAAGTGTATGGTATGATACTTATTGACAGAGTCAGGGAAATAACAGAGGAATTAGTTGGAGAAGAACAGGGAGGCTATAGGAAGGGAAGAGGTTGTGTAGATCAGATATTCATTCTCAGATCTTTAGTGGAAAAGTTTCTAGAGAAGGGAAAGAAGCTGTATGCGGTCTTCAAGGATTTGGAGAAAGCATATAACAGGATGTGGTGTGGATGTGGATGTGGTGCGAAGCGTTGGGAGGAACACACTGGGGTGGTTTGGCCGTGTGGAGGGGGTGGAGGGTGAGGGGCTGGCGAGGAGAGTGTGTGTGGGTGGGGTGGGGGGAAGGAGAGGGAGTGGCAGACCAAGGATGAGATGGAGGGATGGGGTGGAGAGGTATATGAGAGAGGGGGGTGTGAGTTGGGAGCATGGCAGTGAAATGGCGGGGGACAGGGCGACGTGGAGGCGATTTGTTTGTGGCCACCCCCTACAGGATTGAGGTGTCTGGCAATAGATAGATAGATACACAGATATGACAGAGTGGATAGACAAGGATTGTGGAAAGAATTAAAAATCTATAGAGTAGATGGGAAGTTGCTGAATGCTGTGAAGAGTATGTATGATGGTGCTAAGGCTGCAGTGCATGTGGACGGTGAACTGAATGAATTTTTCTCTTTGAAGGTTAGGTTGAAACAGGGATGTCTCATGTCTCCATGGTACTTCAATCTGTTCATGGATGGGGTAATAAAAGAGACACAAGGTAGGGCAGTGGATGTTGGAGTGGCCCTATTGAGAGAGGGTAGTGTTTGGAAACTCCCTGTACTGTTGTTTGCAGATGATACTGTGTTGTTAAGTGAAGACGAAGGGGAGCTGCAATCCTTGGTGCTTTTATTTATTTTATTTTTTTTTTGCGAGGAAGAAGGAACCAAAGGCTATGAGCCTGCACTAACAGTTCCCTCCAAAAGAAAAACAAAATACAATAGAGAGCCAAATTCAAGGTCCGATCATTTTGAGAATCCTGGACACACTGCGTTTGAAAACCTGGAGATCATAGGCAGAAGGAAATACTGACAGAGGGAGACAGTTCCAGAGCTGTCCTGTTGCATAAATGAAAGACTGAGAGTAACGGTTAACTCTTGCATTAGAGAGTTGGACAGAAAAGGGATAAGAGTTTGCTGCTAGACGGGTACTACACGCCCATCGTAGAGGTGGAGAAATGCATGCAGACAGTTCAGAGGAGCAGTGACCATTAAAGTAGTGACAGAAAAGAGATAAAAATGCAACAGTGCGGCGAATAGACAGAGGTTGAAGGGAGTCAGTAAGAGGAGGAGAGTTAATGAGACGAAAAGCATTTGACTCCACCCTATTCAGAAGAGCTGTATGTGGGGAGCATCCCCACACATGAGAGTTGTACTCCACACAGGGGCGGATAAAACCCCTGTATAGAGTCAACAATTGTGCAGGGGTAAAGAAAGAATGGAGTTGGCTTAGCACACCCAATCTCTTGGAAGCAGATTTTACAAGAGATGTAATATGATCTTCCAAAGATAAGTCCCGCGTAAATGAAACTCCAAGCATGTTCAAGGATGATGCAGGATGAAGCTGAATATTATTAAACATTATTGGGTATACCTGAGGAAGATTTTGTCGGGTTGATAGGTGTAAGAACTGAGTCTTAGATGCATTAAAAACAACCATATTATTTTTAGCCCAGTCAGAGATGCGAGCCAAGTCAGACATTAGGTGTGCCATAGCCTCATCCCTTGTTTGTTGAAGTAACTGCTGAGATGGGCGTTGCGGGAACCGAATGGAAAGGTGAAGGGTGGAGTCATCAGTGTATGAGTGGATAGAGTTAAATGTACAGCTTAGAAGGTCATTGATGAATAAAAGGAAGAGAGTTGGTGATAGGACAGAGCCCTGAGGAACACCACTGTCGATAGATCTAGGAAAAGAACGATGGCCGTCTACAACAGCGGCTATAGAATGACCAAAAAGGAAGCTAGCAATGAAGGCACAGATAGAAGGATAGAAACCATGAGAGGGCAGTTTGGAAATTAAAGATTTATGCCAGACTCGATCGAAAGCCTTTGTGATGTCAAGTGCAATGGCAAAGCTTTCGCCAAAGCCCCAAAAGGAGGATGACCAGGAGTCAGAAAGGTAGGTGAGAAGATCGCCAGTGGAGCGTCCCTAATGGAACCCGTACTGATGATCAGAAAGAAGGTTGTGATAGGAAAAATGCCTTAAAATTTTTCTACTGATAATTGACTCGAAAACTTTTGAAATACAGAACGTTAAAGCAATCGGACGATAGTTGGAGGGTTGGGAGTGGTCACCTTCTTTGGGACAGGCTGAATGAGAGCAAACTTTCAGCAAGTTGACAGACAAAGGCGAAAGAGTTTGCCTAGGCAGGGTGTAAGCACAGAAGCACAGTTCTTGAGAACAACAGGAGGGACCCCATCAGGCCCATATGCCTTGTTAGTATTGAGGCCAGTGATGGCAGAAAATACATCTGCTGAAGAAATTTTAATGTCAGCCATGAGGAGGTCAGAGGGGGGAAGTGATGGAGGAACAGCACCGGAATCGTCTAAGGTGGAATTGGAGGAGAAAGTCTGTGCGAAGAGATCTGCTTTATCAGTAAATGAAACAGCTACAGAACCATCAGAGTAGAAAAGAGGAGGGAAGGATGATGAGGTAAAGTTGTTAGAAAGGTTTTTGGTAAAGTGCAAGAAGGAGCGGGAAGAATTCAAGTCGGAGAGTTGAGAACATTTAGTGTGGATGAAATTATTTTTAGCAGAGCGAAGAAAAGACTTAGCACGATTCAGGGCACAAACGTAAAGATGATGTGATTCAGGGGTGGGTTGGCTCCGGTACCTTTTGTAGGCCCTCTCCTTGTTGCCGACAACATTACAACTAGCGTGATTAAACCAAGGCTTTCTTGCATTAGTCAAAGGATATGAGAAAGAAATGTATGCTTCCATGCCCGAGAGAATAACCTCCGTAATGTGCAAGGCACACTCAGATGGCTCCCGGCCATGGAAGCAATAATCATTCCAGGGAGAGTGTGTAAGGAACGGAATCTAAACGTGAATGTAAGGAAGAGTAAAGTGATGGTCTTTGAGAAAGATGAAGTCAGTGAATGTACAGTGAGGTTGGATGGTGAGGAAATGGAAAATGAGAGTAAGTTTAAGTACTAGGGGAGTTTGATGAGTAAGGATGGAAGTTTGGAAGGTGAAGTGCTTGAAGGGGTACAACAAGGAAGAAAGGTTGCTGGTTCCTTGAATGCAGTGATAAGAAACAGGGAAGTGAACACGGAAGTGAAAAAGTTACTGCATGACAGTATTGTGATACTAACTCTAACGTATGGAAGTGAAGCTTGGATGTTGTTGGAAGAACACAAGTCAAGAGTGAGAGCAGTGGAAATGAGTTATTTAAGAGGAGCCTGTGGAGTCACATGGAGAGACAGGCTGACAAATGAGGATATAAAGAAGTGTTGTGGTGTGGATGTGGATGTGATTGGAAACTTTAAGAGGAACACACTGAGGTGGTTTGGCCGTGTAGAGAGGATGGAGGGTGAGAGATTGGTAAGGAAAGTGTATGTGTGTGAGGTGGAGGGGGGGAGAGAGAGGGGGAGGCCGATGATGAGATGGAGGGATGGAGTGGAGAGGTATATGAGAGAGGGGGGTGTGAGTTGGAAGCAGGGCAGTGAAATGGCGGGGGACAGGACAACATGGAGGGAATTTGTTTGTGGCCACCCCGTACGGGATTAAGGCGTCTGGCAATAGATAGATTGAGAAATAGACTTTAATTGTAAAGATGTGAACTGGGAGGAATGGGACTCAGGAGGCAGCAAAGATTTGTGGGGCACTATAGTATTAAATACAACAATGAATAATGTGATGACGCAGTGGGTCAAAGAAGAGACACAATTCCAAGGTGGGGACATGACAAGATTAGATTTACTGATAACAAAAGAACTCACTGTAACTAAATCTTTGAAATATCTGTGTCCTATAGGAAAAAGTTATCATGTGGTCATTGAGTTCCAGATGATAATGCTGAACGTGGTGCCAGTAGACGAGCTTTACTGGCAGGGAAGTTACAGTTTCGGGAAAGCAAACTTTACAGGACTGAGAAAATTTTTCAAAAATGCGGATTGGAGAAAATTAAGAGAAACGAGAGATACAGAGGAAGTAGGATATCCTTCTAGACTTCTATAATTCGAGTGGAAAAATATGTGCCAAGAGTAAGGTGGAAAGAAAACAGGGAAAAGGAGTGATTTAATAGAAGGTGTATGATAGCAAAAAAAAGAGAGGGATATGGCATGGAACAAATGGAGAAAGAGAGGCAATAAGAGAACAAAGGAAGATTAAAAAAGAACTAGAAATGATCACACAAGAATACACAGAGAGAAAGAAAGGAGCTTTGAAAAAGGTATACTACACAAGTGTAAGGATGAACACAAAACTGTTTTATAGATTTGTCAATGGCAAATTGAAACAAAAGGAAGGAATCACCAAACTGAAAGTAGAAGGAAAGGTCTATAAAGATGCAGCAATGCAAGCTGAAATAATGAACAAATGTTTCCAATCAGTTCTCACTAATGAAAAGGAGTTTGTGGAAGGGGAGGGAGTGATTAGACATGTAGTTATAAAATGTATAAAAGTGGAAGTACAGGAAATGTATAAATTAATGGAAACTCAAGATGTAAGGAATGCCCCAGGACCAGATGGAATCTCTAATTGGGTACTGAAGAAATGCAGAGAACAACTGGCGGATCAGATTCACAGTTTAACCCCCCCCCATCCCGACGTTTTCTGGGCAGTGGTACGCCCCAGTCCCGACATTTTTGGACCTTTTTTTTTTTTTGGGCTCAAACATCCGCTTTTGGTGAGAAACATCAAAAATTCATAGAGAAATCGCTCACCTGAGGTTTAAAATACTCGATCCAGGTAGGAGTACCTCTTTACCTTACAAGGTTTTCTATCAGGCTGGCTGCAAAGAAAACGAGTTCTATGGGAGGATAACTATTCCACACCACTCATAAACGGTATTTATTTATTTATTTGGTACGAATTTATATGTAGTACGAGAGTATATTGGTTTCCAAACGGTAATACAGGCATTATAAGCATTGTTTCACTCACTAACTCATCACCATTCCTGACCTTTTTTTGCCACATTACCTGATCATCATTTCTGACTGTTTCTTCCTCTAATGTTTGTCCTCCACATTGTCATCGATTGGGGAATCACTCTGGCCCTGAATTTCGTACCGTGGCATGACATGGCTTTACTGGCCAGGTCACTGACAACAGGTGAATTGCTGAGAAAAGGGCATGCGGGGGGGGGGGGGGGGGGGGGGGAGAGAGAGAGAGAGAGAGAGAGAGAGAGAGAGAGAGAGGAGGTCATCCTGGGTAAGGCATTGTCCCTGCCTGGCATCTTGTAGAGGAAGATGTCCCATGTATACGTGCCAAAAATCACTTGCGAAAATTGAAAATTGTGCAAATTAGGGACCTTGCAATGTTGTCGCGTTAATTTACGTCTCCGGGATATGAGTGCAAATCACGTGAGGACGTGAATTCACGTCTCCGGGATGGGGCAGGTTAATTGTGTGTTCTCTGGAAGTGGGGAAAGTGCCTCAAGAATGCTGGACGGCAAATGTGGTACCAATTTATAAGGGAGGAAACAAGAAAGAACCTCTGAATTATAGACCAGTGTCACTAACCAGCATGGTCGCAAAATTGTGCGAGAGAATCCTGAAAGATAGATGGGTAAAATATCTGGAAGAGATGAATATTTTCGTTGAAAGTCAGTTTGGATTCAGAAGTGGAAGGTTATGTGTTTCTGATTTGTTGAGCTTTTACTCAAGAGAGACTGATGTGCTACAGGAGAGAGATGATTGGGTGGATTGTGTGTATTTAGTTTTGGAGATGGCCTTTGACAAGGTACCCCCATAAGTGACTGATGTGGAAACTAGAGCATAAAGGAGGACTAAAGGGAAACCTCCTGGAATGGATGAGAGACTTTTTGAGAGACAGACAAATGAGGACAATAATAAAGGACAGGATGTCTGGATGGAAGGAAGTAACAAGTGGAGTCCCACAGGGCTCGGTGCTGGTGCTAGTAATGTTCCTGATTTACGTAAATGATATCGTAGAAGGAGTGAACAGTTATGCAAGTCCATTTGCTGATGATACAAAGATCTTGACGAAGGTGGAGGTTGAGGAGGATTGTAAAATGCTGCAGGAGGATCTGGTTATGATGCATGATTGGAGCCGGATGTGGGAAATGAAATTCAACACAAAGAAATGTAAAATATTGGAAAAGGGTAAAAGTACCAAGAGGCCATCACTGAATTATTTGATGGGTAATGAACCAATCACAAAAGCGAGAGAAGAGAAAGATTTGGGAGTGCTGGTCCAGGATAGTTTGTCACCTGAAAAACATTAATACGACAGTTAGAGAGACGTATAAACTCTTGACTAACATAAGAGTATTATATCATTACATGGATGAGTAGATGATGAGAAACTTGATAGAGGCCATGATCCGCCCCAGGTTAGAATATCCAGCAGTAGTGTGGTCCCCACGCATAAAGAAAGATATAAACAAGAATGAGAGAATACAAAGATGGTCCCCAGTCTGGCTTATCTGTCATACAGAGAGAGGCTGGAAAAGCTGGATTTGCCTTCCTTAGAGGAAAGGGGCGACATGACTGAGGTGTTCAGGATCATGATGGGAGTAGATAAAATTGACAAAGAAGATCTGTTTGTATGGGATAAGAGAGTAACAAGAGGACACAGAATGAAACTGAAAAAGCCAAGCTGCTTAAAGGATATCAAGAAATATAGTTTTCCATATAGATGCATTGACCTGTGGAATAGCCTGGACAAAGAGAACATCCAGTCTAAAAACTTTGGTGAGTTTAAAGCAAAATCTGACTTATTGATAAAACAGAGACAGGACCCCACAAGCCCAGCTCATTTCCTGCATATCACAATTGGGTAAATACAATTAGGTAAATACACACCCACACCCACACCCACCCACCCACCCACCCACACACACACACACACACACACACACACACACACACACAACACCTGTTTGTACTGGATGGAAGAGTACTTAGAGGACATAGAATGAAACTGAAAAAGCCAAGTTCCTTGAAGGATATCAAGAAATATAATTTCCATACAGATGCATAAACCTGTGGAATAGCCTGGACAAAGAGATCATCCAGTCTAAAAACTTTAATGAGTTCAAAGCAAAATCTGACTTACTCAGAAACAGAGACGAGACCCTACAAGCATAGCTCATTTCTGGTATATCACAACACACAAACACACACACACACAGCAGACCTGTTTGTATTGGATGGGAATATAACAAGAGGACACGGAATGAATCTGAAAAAGCCAAGTTCCTTGAAGGATATCAAGAAATATAGTTTTCTATATACTGTACATGCACAGATCTGTGGAATAGCTTGGACAAAGAGATCATTGAGTCTAAAAACTTTAACGAGTTCAAAGCAAAATATGACTTATTGAGAAACAGAGACGAGACCCTACAGGTATAACTCATTTCCGGTATATCACAATTAGGTAAATACACACACACACACACACACACACACACACACACACACACACACACACACATTAACACAGACAGAGTAACAAACACAATACAGGAAAGAGAAGGATGGGTGGACAGTATCTATTTAGATTTCAAGAAAGCATTTGAAACAGTACCACACCAAAGACTTTTATGGAAACTGTACCATCAAGGAGAAATTCGAGGCAAACTGTTTTGTTGGATGCAAGATTTTCTCATAAAATGAGAAATGAGAACAGTACTAAGGGGAAACTACTCATCATGGAAAGAAGTCACTAGTGGAGTACCACAGGGTTCAGTGCTGGCACCAATTATGTTTTTAGTGTATATAAATGATATAAACAGTAACACTGGAAATGAAAGCTATATGAATATGTTTGCAGATGATGCAAAAATACAAAGGAGAATTACTAACACAGACTCTTGTAAAGAGCTACAAGAAGAATTAAATAAACTTCATGAATGGAGTAATACATGGCAAATGGAATTCAATGTGGACAAGTGTCATGTAATCAAGTTTGATAAAAGTGGAAAAAGACCTGATTGGGATTATACGTTAGGAAATAAAACCCTATACACATCAGAAAGAGAGAAGGACCTAGGTGTGATTATCAATAACAGACTATCTCTGGCTGACCACATCAGCGAGAAGGTACGGAACATGTACAGGTAACTCGCACGGAACACGAGGGTTTCGTTCCTACCGTGCCGTGTTAGGTGCGAAATCGCGTATATTTAAACTACTCCGTATTTTGCTCCCTAGACCCCCCAAATGTGTTGTTTTGCTGTTATCTGTCACTAGAAAGCACTTTAAGTGGTTAGAAGGTTTATTTAATGTTATAACTCACAAATACAGTACTCCTAGCAAAACTTCCACACACAAATACTGTACGTAAACACAAGGAAACATTCCGACGCCGATCATAGGTAATAAATTAGGTTAACTGGTACCAGTGCTTTAACTTACAAGTACATACCAGAACAGTACATATTTAACTTAGAAATGCAGTACTGTGATATCGAATGATTTCAGTACATAATCTGTTAGGAATGGCTGGTATGAATACATTTTCACCTTTTTTATATATGTTTATGGTAGTTTCGAGTTATTTTTTACGTTATCGTTGTGCCCATGCTTGGAAAAGGGAGCGAAAGAGTTGAATTTTCAGTCCTAAATGAGAAAACTGCACGTCCTCCAAGGCTAGACTCTGCCACGGGAGAATAAGGTGGAGGGTCAGTCCGATTAGCAATAAGGAAGTTGTGTCACAACTTCCAGCTCCCACACCACGAGAATGGCTAAAAATAGAATCGTAATGCAGTTTCAGAACGAACAATAAGTCTAATTATTACGAATACAGATGCAAAGCAGAAATAAATACGTTTACAGACAGGGAAAACGTATTTTTTCCGTCATAACATGTTCATCTTTCTCAATCATTTTACGTTCATCTTTATCATTTTACCTTGTTATTTTCGCAATATATATTGTTGCCTCGTAAACAGGGTGGTTGTTTGTGTTTTGCAAGGGAGGAAAAAGGTTGTATTTTCTGTCTGGGTCGAGATAATGGGTGTAACTATGTGTGGTTAGGCATGGCCACGAGCGAAAAAAATCGTACATCCACTCATCACGATAGCCGGTGGTGAACTGACAGTCTAATGACAGATGATACTTGAGACGGTGAAGTCAAGGTCATGTCCCAGATTTTCGTTCACTTCCCGAAAGTTTTCACAGTTTTCTACAAGTTGCAAACCATTACAGCAAACCTGAGCAAATAGGTAAAGATACCAAGACAAAAATGTATTTTTCTCTTATTATAAGTAACGAACAAACAAAAAAAAGGCAATATTCCGACGCCGATCATGGGTAATCATATAAATCAGGTTAACTCCTTTATTTAATGCTTTAATTGCTTACAAGTACATACCAGAACAGTAAATATTTAACTTACAAATACAGTACTGTACAAAAGCAGTACAGTAAGAGTTTAACGAACAAACAAAAACGGCAATATTCCGACGCCGATCATGGGTAATCATATAATTCGGGTTATCTGGTTACAAGGCTTTATTTAATGATTTAACTTTATTTAAGTGCTTACAAGTACAGTACATACGAGAACAGTAAATATTTAACTTACAAATACTGAACAGCACTGTGGAAAAAACGAACAAATAAAAAAGGCAATATTCTGACGCCTATCAGGTAAACTGGTTATAAGACTTTATTTCTTGCTTTAACGTTATTTAATAGTACTTTAAGTTGCACATAAACTTACCAGAACAGTACGGTACTGTAAATATTTAACTTACAAATACTGTGCTACTGTACTCGGGAATGTCTCACTCACTGAATAATTTCCCGCCTAGATCGTCACGTAATCAAAACAAACCGCGCGCTGCGGTGACGTTCGAGGATTTGATATTTCAAAGGCCTCTCCTGCGTTAATTTGTAGTTTTCATAATGGTTTTTAAATCTTACGTTGTCTTATATGTATCCCAGCCCTTACCGTGTATAATTGCGAGCGCGTTCCGTGAGATCGTGTTCCGTGCGAGTTACCTGTATACACTGCTTGCAAATATGAGAATAGCATTCACATACATAAATGAAGACATGCTAAGAAGGATAATAACATCATTCATTAGACCAACCCTGGAGTATGCATCAGTAGTCTGGAGTCCTCATCTCAAAAAACACATAGACAAGATTGAAAAAGTTCAAAGGGCCGCTACAAGATGGATACCAAGCTTAAGGGACCTAAGCTACGAAGAAAGACTAAATAAACTGAATCTACCAACACTACAGGAGAGAAGGAAAAGAGGTGACATGATAATGCTATATACATGCATATCAGGGAAGGAGAAAATAGACATAAATGATTACTTAACATATGGGGAAGCATTAGCAAGAGAACACTGCAAAAAACTGCATAAGAAGAGAGGTGATAAAGACGTAAGGAAATTCAGTTTCCCAAACAGAGCAACTGATCAATGGAATGCACTACCGAATGAAATAATGTGTGCCAAAACAATTCACAAATTCAAGGATATGTACGATAAATATGGTTTAGGACACGGGACAGTACGAGCTTGACTCATTCCTGTATAGATACAATTAGGTAAGAAGAATTAGGTAGGTAAGAACACACACACACTTACCAGCTGGTCAGGAGTGATGGCAGCCTGCCATATGTGAGCTGTGTGATCACCACTAGCAGACAGGATTAGATCTTGTGTAGGATGGAATTTTACAGAATTTACTGACCCACTATGTCCTGTGTACTGAAGCAGGTTGCGGCCACCATCAATGCCCCATACACATGCTGTTTGATCTGGCAGAGGAAATGAGACAGGCTCTGATGCTTTAAAAAATAATGAACACTTTGTTAACGGTTTTCCATTACAGATGATGTACAGCATATAATTAAAAATATATCTAAGATACAGTGTACAAAAAAATATTTATGCCATTTAACTGGTAAGTTTTCAGTCTCCTAAAAACAGCAAAAGTATCATGCAGTGCAATGTATATCTTCTCTGACTCTTAAATTTTAAGATTTCTTTCTAGTGAACAAAACTACTAACCAAATTTTATACTTATTATATACAGAACAACAAAGAGTTGATTAAGTGAGTTTCGAACCCTCTGACCTTCATGATTTTGCACATAAAGGAGATTGTATGGTGTAGGTCTGAATAAATATCTACATTTGTCCAAAGCAGCAAATGGATCAAACCTATGGGACATTGGAATGAATGTTTGTGACTGGGAATTTTCTGAAAATTAGCCAGACTCTGCTGTTGTGTCTAAGAATTGTGAAAATTTTTGAAAAATTTCGTTTAAGAACCTGCATTTAACTTTGACATACGTCAGACTCTCTTGGGTTATTAATCTATGGTGGAAAACAGGTAACTTAAGCTATAAATACAATTGCATGAATTATCTAACCATCTGAGACCAAACTTTTTATCAAGTGCTCTGAATTTTTTACTATGATGCATAAAAGTATTAACACTGGATAGCTCACAAAAATTGCTGTTTAAATGTATATCTCTTGTTCATCTTTTCAGAATAAAAACTTAGTTTCATAGTGAATTCAATGTTCTAGAATAATGATGCATGGTGTGTGTATTATCAACATAAAAATGCAACTTGCTCTTGCTTCTTTCTCATTTTATACATAATTTCATAAACAATAAATAAGTTCTGTGGATGGTGGCATCATTTACAGTGGAAAAAAATTACTCAGAATATTTGTTTCTTTTCTTCTCACTTTGGAAGATTTTGTTCATATTTACAAGTGTTAGCCTTGTTCACCTAACTGGAATTCTAAATCTGTTCAATCCTTTAACCCAAAGGGGGTTGGGATTCTAGATCCCAGATAATGCCTATCATGTACATAAGGTTTAACAACAGGCAGCTTGGTCACAAAAATGGTGTCCACAACCTATGAAACATAGGGGAAGGGGTGGGGTTGGGTGTGGGAAGAAGGACTAGATACCTTCGAAACTGATGGACTTTGTCTTTACCACTAACCTACTGTGAGTGTGTAAAGTTGCAAGACAAATGATAACATTCTGAGATACAATACCCACACATAGGGTACGGTACTTGATATTATTTAAGGAATTGATGAAGATAAAATACTAGAAATATTTTCAGTGTCTATGGGCAAAAATGTAATCAAAAGTGTCTATTTTTGCCATAATATGTCACTCCATTTCTAAACGAAGGGCAGCAACATTAGTTCACAGTCAGCAATCGCATCACTTTTTAAATTATTGGTGAGGTCACAGCTGCATAAACTAATTAAAGCTTTGGAGCCTGTGACTATTTTAAAATTTTCATTGTTTGTAATAAAATTTCTCTTTTATGTTCTATAATCTGCTGAACTATTGAGGAAATGGACTTCTTACTGCATATCATATTATGAAGGGTTTGAAGCATTGCATGTATCCTTTTCTGATACACTGCTGAGTGGAAGAGACTTAGAATCCTGGAAATCAACAAACTTTGTCTTTCTTAGAAATGTGTGTATTTACCTATTTGTATTTACCTATTTGTAGTATACAGGAATTGAGCAATGCTCGTGTTGTCCTGTCTCCATATCCACATTTATCAAGTCTACTTTTACACACAAGAATGTTTTTCTCATGCACCACCTCTTTGTCTAAGTCGTTCCAAATATTAAAGTATTTACCTAATATACCTAAATGTGATATACACAGAATGTACTATGCTCGTGGGTTTCCGTCGCCGTTTCTCAATAAGTCAAATTTACCTTTAAACTCGTTTAAGTTTTCACACTGGACGATCTCTTTGTCCAGGCTATTCCATAAGTCTATACTTCTGTAAGGAAAGCTATATTTCTTGATATCCTTCATGCAGCTTCACTTTTTCAATTTCATTCCGTGTCCTCTTGTTGCTCTCTTATCCCATACAAACAGATCTTCTTTGTCAATTTTATCTACTCCCACCATGGTCCTGAACACTGCAATCATGTCTCCCCTTTTTCTCCTTTCCTCTAAGGAAGGCAAATCCAGTTTTTCCAGCCTCTCTCTGTATGACAGGTCTGTCAGACTGGGGACCATCTTGGTTGCTGTTCTTTGTATTCTCTCAATCTTGTTTATATCTTTCTTTTTGTGTGGGGACCACACTACCGCTGTATATTCTAACCTGGGGCGGATCATGGCCACTATCAATTTTTTCATCATCTAATCATCCATATAATGAAATGCTACTCTTATGTTAGTTAAGAGTTTATAAGTCTCTCCAACTATCTTGTTAATGTGCTTTTCTGGTGACAAACTATCTTCGACCAGCATTCCCAAATCTTTCTCTTCTCTCCTTTTTGTGATTAATTCATTACCCAATAAATAATTCAGTGATGGTCTCCTGGTACTTTTACCCATCTCCAATAATTTTACATTTCTTTACATTAAATTTCATTTCCCACGTCCGGCTCCAATTGTGTATCCAATCCAAATCCTCCTGCAGTATTTTACAATCCTCCTCGACCTCTACCTTCCTCAAGATCTTTATATCATCAGCAAACAGACTTGCATAACTGATCACTCCATCTACCATATCATTTAAGTAAATCAGGAACATTACTGGCGCCAACACCGAGCCTTGAGGGACTCCATTTGTTACTTCCCTCCATCCAGACATCCTATCCTTTAATACTGCCTCATTTGTCTGTCTCTCAAAAAGTCTCTCATCCATTCCAGAAGTTTCCCCTTCAGTCCTCCTATATATTCTAGTTTCCACATTAGTCTCTTATGAGGTACCTTGTCAAAGGCCTTCTCTAAGTATACACAATCCACCCAACCGTCTCTCTCCTGTACCACGTCAATCGCTCTTGAGTAAAAGCTCAACAAGTTACAAACACATGACCTTCCACTTCTGAATCCAAACTGACATTCAGCCAAAATATTCATCTCTTCCAGATATTTAATCCATCTGTCTTTCAGGATTCTCTCACACAATTTTGTGACCATGCTGATTAGAGACACTGGTCTATAATTCAGGGGTTCTTCCCTGTTTCCTCCCTTGTAAATTGGTACCACATTTCCCCTCTTCCATTCTTGTGGCACTTTCCCCTCTTCCAGTGAGCATACGATTAAACTGTGAATTTTATCCGCCAGTTGTTCTCTGCATTCCTTCAGTACCCAATTAGAAATTCCATCAGGTCCTGGGGCTTTCCTTACATCTTGAGTTTCCAGTAATTTATACACTTCCTGTACCACCACTTTTATATCTTTTATCACCAGAACATTTCTAATCACTCCCTCCCTTTCCACAAGCTCCTTTCCTTTAGTGAAAACTGACTGGAAACGTTTGTTCATTATTTCTGCTTGCATTGCCGCATCCTTAAAGACCTCTCCTTCTACTTTCAATTTGGTGATTCCTTCCTTTTGTTTCAGTTTGCCATTAACAAATCAATAAAACAGTTTGGGTTCATCCTTGCATTTGTCTATTATATCTTTTTCAAAATTCCTTTCTTCTTCTCTACGTATTCTTGTGTATTCATTTCGTGTTCTTTTATATTCTTCCTTTGTGTTCCACGCCTTATCTCTCTCTTTTTTTGCTATCATACACCTTCTATTAACTCCTAAACCGCGGGCACGTTTACCAATGTTTTGCGTTTGCCGCGGGGTTATTCGGGCTCCGACAGACTCTCAAAAAATATTTGCCAAATATCAGTTATTATTCCTAGAATATTAAAATTACATATGCTTATGGCATATACCTTCAGCTTTCTCCTGGGATGTTTGTTGAACCTTCGTCGGTTACCGCAGGACTTGTGGAGACCTCTGAAGTTGGGTAACGAAGTCTCCACTTTACACTTCCCGACAACCCGTAATATGATTACCACAGCCAGATATTAACACTATAAACACTACTCTATGATTTTCAAGTAGTTTGGGATCCATACTCCAAAAAAAACACCCACTGTGAAAGCAATGAAAATTACGAGCGCGTCTGACCATTGCACTTGCGCTAGTTCGCTCTTGGTAATCTGTCATTTATTATTCATAAAACCCTCACACTTTATATTTCTATTACTATATAACACTTATATATATCTACAGTCTTTATCCATAAGTTTCCTTCAGTAGTATTAGTTTATTGTCACTGTAGGGATTCAATTTCTTTCAGTAAAATACGTAGCATTCACTTTCTCGTCCTGTATACTAGCATTGAGAGTGAATGTCACTTTCACCTTCACTCTCATAACTCAAAGTATTCAGACATGCTAGAGTGAAACTTTCACTTTCATTACTCCTAGGGTATATACTCGTATTCTTATAATACTACTCATTTACATTTCTATTTACGTTCTCTATTTTATTTACGCTATTTACATTTCTATTTTATTTACACTGTGTTATGCACTGTCACTTGAAGTAACTTATAAAACTATTTTCCACTGTTCATGTATATTTACATTCATTACTTTCACTTGCTGTTTACACATTACAGGTTATCCCTTAATTCACGCGAACTTTTTTCACGCGATTTCGGTTATCCACGAATTTTTCGTACAATAATTAAAACAAAATTATAGTATTCAAATAAGTAATTTCAATATACAAGAGAAATAAATAAAATATAAAAAATGCCTACCTGCCGCCCGTGTGCACACATATATGTATGTGTGTGTGTGTGTGTGTATGTGTGTGTGGGAGCCTGGGAGGTCGGTCTACCACGCACCACACAGTCAGTTTGAATCCGACGGTCGAACCATGCATGACTTGCAAATCGTTATTTGTGGCTTATTTTTCTGCCTTCCAATAATTGCTTGCCTTGTCTGTCAACATGGGGCATAAGTGTAGTGCTAGTGATGCATGTGGTAACACACCAAAACTGACTTGTAAAGTGATGTTGCTGACAGAGAAAGTTAAAGTGTTGGACAAACTTCAGGGAGGAATGTCGGCGACAATTCTCCGTCAGGACGATTCCCTGTCATTTATTTACATACCAGTTTATTTAGCAAGTACAGTACACTAGTTTTTTACTTATATGAGTTATAAAATCCCCCTGAAAATTAGTTATTAAAGTATTAATTAATCAATAATAAGTATATTAACAGAATGATGGGAAATTGTCCATGTTTTGACGGTGAATTGAACTGATGGTGAATTGTCTCAGAAACGTATGTTTGGGGTGAGTCAACTGTTCATACAATAAAGAAGAATGTAGCATACGGGAGACAGTGAGGGCCAGTGCACAAGACTGTGCTGAAGTGTCTCCACCTACGCCTGTGAATTGTCTTGTAACCGCATGTTTGGGGTGAATGAGTCAACTGTTCATACAAAAAAGAAGGCAGAATGTAGCATACGGGAGGCAGTGCGGACTAGTGCACCAGACTGCTGAAGTGTCTCCACCTACGCCTGTGCTTGTCAGGTTTCAGTTAAATTTCTTACATTTTTGTTGTTTTTAATACTTTATGCTAGTTTATAAGGTGTATGTAGTGCATAAACATTATTATTCAGATGTAATATACGTATAGACATGCGTAATTATGTGCACACAAGGGCAGAACATATACGCGAATTTACCACATACGCGAAGGGTCTGGGAACCTAACCCTCGCGTGAATTAAGGGCTTACCTGTATTTAAACATTATTTACAATTCCACTTGCACTGTTTTACTCAACAGAAAGATTGTAGTCACTCTTTTATCAATTGTCAGCCCTTTACCTCTTTCCACACGAGGTTTAGTAGGGGGTAGAGGTCAGAGGGCCCTTTGCATGGGGGTGAAAATTCCCTGAAGCTAGCAAGAGCGAACAGACGTACCTCCACATTGGAAGATGACAGTGAACTGATAAGGGTGGCCCGGGGTGGTGGCCTACCTAGGGAAATGCATTACTGCCAACGTTAGCCTCTTGACACAGCTAATATATAGCAGTGAAATGATTGGCAGGAAATCTAGACAATACATTATAAATTAGGTAGTTCCAGGTGAATGTAAATATCACTTAGGCTTCTCCCTTCCCTCCTTATATGTATATTTATTACGAAAATAGATTATACGGCATATTTCAAGGGGAAATAAACAGCAAAAATTAGCGAACGAGTGCACGTGAGGTGTTGTCAGGTGATAATTAGCCAATTCCAGGTGTATGGCACTCTCACTTACCTTATTTCTTTCTTGTATATATTACTTGGTATAAGAATAGAGCATAGGGCTTATTTCAATGGATGAAATCAGTGAAAAATTCCAGGGAAGATTTACTTAGCGTAGCACGGCCAGGCAGGCGAGAGGATAGGGTAATGGAGGAGGGGTAGGGAGGGGAGTCAAGAACGAAGAGAAATGGCTAAATTGTCAACAATGGATGGGAGTACAGATGAGATTAGGAGTGCTGATTAATGTTGGACATTGGCAGTACTGATAGATGATACAAGACCCCACTTGGAAGCCCGGGTGAATTCAAAATAACACAGAATCACAAAAGTGACGCCCCGCGGGATGATCCCTTGCTCCCAAGTGTCAAGAAAGTGACGCCCCGCAGTCAAGGGGTTAAACCACTCCTTTTTCCTGTTTTCTTTCCCTCTTACTCTTGGTACAAATTTTTCCACTTCCAAATTATAGAGATCTAGAAAGATATCCCACTTCCTCTGTATCTCTCTTGTTTCTCTGAATTTTCTCCAATCCGCATTTTCAAAAAAGTTTCTGAATCCTGTAAAATTTGATTTTTCCAAAGTTGTATCTTCCCTGCCTATGAAGTTCGCCTCTTGGCTCGACGTTCCCTAATAACATCTGGAACTCAATGACCACATGATCACTTTTTCCTAAAGGACAGAGATATTTCAATGATTCTATTACATCGAGTTCTTTGGCGAACAGTAAATTTAACCTTGCTGGTGTGTCCTCACCTCGAAACCGTGTCTCTTCTTTGACCCATTGCGTCATCACATTATTCATTATTATATTTAATAACATAGTGTCCCACAATCCTCGCCGCCTCCTGAGTACCATTCCTCCCAGTTCACCTCTTTACAGTTAAAGTCACCCACCAAAATTATATTACTGCTTTTCTCAATTATTTTTTGCAATAGCTAGCCATATCTGACAACATCTCATGGTATTCGTCATCCTTCCATGCTCTCGTCTTTGGGGGAACATACACTACCGCCATATCTCTCTTAACATTCTCTCCAGTTTCATCATTCATTCATTCATTGCCAGACGCCAGGTATCTGAAACGGGGTGGCCAAGGGCTTAGAGTTAATTGTTTTACAGGGAGGAGCACTAATCCTCCACCAACCCCACTTGACACGTAGCGTAATAGGAAGGAATGTGAATATATTGGTATCTAGTGAGGGAGGGTAAGATACGGAAACTTTCTGAGCTGTTGCTTGCTGATGATACTGTATTGTGATGAATGTGAACTGCAAGGCTTGGTGCATGAGTCTGAGGATGTAAGAAACAAAATCCTAAAGAGAATATACGTATGGGTAAAGTTATGGTCTTGAGGGAAATCACAGCATACAGAGTGAGACTGGATGGTGAGGAAACAGATAATGAAGGTGCATCCAAGTACTTTAGAGTGATGAGTGAGGATGGAAGGATGTGCTTGGATGGGTACAGCAGGGTAGAAAGGTTGCTGGATCACTGAAAGCTGTGATAAGACATTGAGAAATGAGACTTAGATCCTGTTGGAAGGGCACAAGAGTGAGAGCAGTGGAAATGACTTGAGGAATGTGTGGAGTTTTATGGACAGACAGATATACAAATGAGGAAGTGGAAAAGTGCTGTGGTGCTATTAGGAGAAATACTTTGAGATAGTTTGGCCATGTAGAGGATGGGGAATGAGAGAATGACTAGAAGGTATGTGTATGATGTGAAGAGGAGGAGAGACCATGGCAGAGACGTAAGACTGGAGTGGAGAGATACAAGGGAGGGACGTGTGAGTTGGAGAGAGGGCAGTCAAATAGCAGATGACAGAATGACATGAAGTTAATTTGTTTGTGGCCTCCCCTTATGCGACTGAGATGTCTGGCAATAGATAAAAGTCAGTGGAGGGTAAAAATCTCTTCTTACCAAAATGAGTGAAATTTAAGCAATTACTGAAGAAAATGCAAGAGGAGATATTAAATTACTTGATAAAAAAATGCAACCAATGGATGCAAACAAGCAATCACTATCAAGTAAGAAAGGGTTATGGGAAACAGAAAATGATGCAGGGTAGTGATGGTAATGCCGACTGAGCCTCCACCACATCAATCATCAAATAATCAAAATCAATATAATAATCATCATTCATTATTATTAAAATCATCACTGCAATCATCATCATCATCATCCCAGCCTCTTCTTCCCACCTAAGGATGGGGTAAGGTATGGTTCAAAATGCAACAACAAAACACATAGGATCAGACATGTTATATATGAACCACCCTGTATTTTTTAGCATCTGTGGCACATAACCAGGACTTAACTGCATCTGTTTGTGATATACAGGCATGTGCAAAAGTATGCCAACAATACTCTGCCAGCACTAACTTGTATTTCATATTTACCACTCTTCCCCAAATGACTAGAGGGTAACATTCCTTCTGTTGCCTGTTTTCCTGATGCTTGGAACAGACACCTTCATATGGCAATGATCAGATATTGAATGTCAGATTAAAATAACGGCCTTCAGTTCCTTTACCATCCCCATACAGGAGAATGGTGGACTAGGAAAGAATAGTAACGTTGATGTGCAGTCCTTACCACATAAAATATTTCAAACAACACCTTCCATTCCTACAGCTGGCAGAGAAGTGTCTACATACTTTGCTCATGCTCAGGACAGGATTTATGCAAAACATATCATAGCCAATGGTTGTGTATGGCTGGCCAGTTGTCTATATATATCACTTCAGCCCTGCCTTCTCCCATTTCCACAGTACGGTATCTACAGTTATGTTGTTCTTCACTGCCATCATCACTCCTCCTCCCTTTTTTTCCTTTCTGTCTTTTCTCCACAGTTTGTATTTACCATCTCTCAAATGAACATCAATATCTTCTCTTAATTTGGTCTCTACAAAGCACATGACATCAGGTTCATGTTCTCTCAAGAAATCGTTATTTTCGATCCTTGTCGATATGAAACCATCAACATTAGTGTATATCACCTTCAAATTATTTTTGACGTTTTTAATACCCTCTTCTCTCCTACTCTCTGTCCGTACCATGTCCTCAACTTCTGATCTTTCACAGCCATCCCCCTTAGTTTCCTTCACTTCTATTTCCTTAAATACCACTTCCTTACTTTCATATCCATCACTCTCCAAAAAAAAGTATTACATTCTTCCTCTGTCCTCTTATCATTTTTTTCCTTTACTTCTTCCTTTAATGATTTTAAAACTTCTTTTTCTTCTTCATTCAGATCTTTTCTTATTATAATTTTTCCATCCCCGCCTCTTTGCTTAATTTTCAGGTCACATTAAGTATCTCATTTATTACACTTTCTGATGTAAACTTGACTCTCATTGGTCTTGTTTCCCCTTTCTTATAAGGCCCTACCCTCCTTACTTCCACAATTTCTTTTTACCCACTTGTCTCCTTCCGGGTCAATCTTGCCTAATATTCCTCTCACCAGGTTCGTGTCTTTCTCGAGTCTTACGAACCTAACCTTTTCTTCCTCTTCCCTGTTTCCAAATATTACCACACATCTGTTCCTTTCTACAGTTTCTCTCACTATTTTCTCTTTTTTCTTCAGTATTTTCACTACATTTTCTTCCATTTTTTTCTTGGTCATTTCCCTTTCTTCCTGGATGATCTCTCTTAACCCCTTAACCGCGGGGCGTCACTTTCGTGACGCTTGGGAGCAAGGGATCATACCGCGGGGCGTCGCTTTTGTGATTCTGTGTTATTTTGAATTCACCCGGGCTTCCAAGCGGGGGCTTGTATCATCTATCAGTACTGCCAATGTCCAACACTAGTCAGCACTCCTAATCTCATCTGTACTCCCATCCATTGTTGACAATTTAGCCATTTCTCCCCGTTCTTGACTCCCCTCCCTACCCCCCCTCCATTACCCTATCCTCTCGCCTGCCCGGCCGTGCTACGCTAAGTAAATCTTCCCTGGAATTTTTCACTGATTTCATCCATTGAAATAAGCCCTATGTCCTATTCTTATACCAAATAATATATACAAGAAAGAAATAAGGTAAGTGAGAGTGCCATACACCTGGAATTGGCAAATCATCACCTGACAACACCTCACGTGCACTCGTTCGCTAATTTTTGCTGTTTTTTTCCCCTTGAAATATGCCGTATAATATATTTTCGTAATAAATATACATGTAAGGAGGGAAGGGAGAAGCCTAAGTGATATTTACATTCACCTGGAACTATCTAATTTATAATGTATTGTCTAGATTTCGTGCCAATCATATCAGTGCTAGACAAAGCTGTTTCAAGATATAACATTGGTAGCTCTGAATATATATCCCCTAAATAGGCCTCTAATCTATTTTCGTAATAAATATACATGTAAGGAGGGAAGGGAGAAGCCTAAGTGATATTTACATTCACCTGGAACTACCAAATTTATAATGTATTGTCTAGATTTCCTGCCAATCATATCAGTGCTAGACTTAGCTGTTTCAAGAACCAATATTGGTAACTCTGAATAACCCCTAAAGCAGGCCTCCACGCTAGCCCTCCGTTATCAGTTTACTCTCATCTTCCGAAGCGAGAGTATGTATGTTTCTTCTTGCTGACTTCAAGGCCTTTTTTCACCCCCATGCAAATGGCCCTGTGACCTTTACCCCCTACTAAACCTCGTGTGGAAAGAGGTAAAGGGCTGACAATTGATAAAAGTGTGACTACGATCTTTCTATTGAGTAAAACAGTGCAAGTGGAATTGTAAATAATGTGTAAACAGCAAGTGAAAGTAATGAATGTAAATATACGTGAACAATGGAAAATAGTTTTATAAGTTATTTCAAGTGACAGTGCACAACACAGTGTAAATAAAATAGAAATGTAAATAACGTAAATAAAATAGAGAACGTAAATAGAAATGTAAATGAGTAGTATTATGAGAATACGAGTATATACCCTAGGAGTAATGAAAGTGAAAGTTTCACTCTAGCATGTCTGAATGCTATGAGTTATGAGAGTGAAGATGAAAGTGACATTCACTCTCAATGCCAGTATACAGGACGAGAAAGTGAATGCTACGTATTTTACTGAAAGAAATTGAATCCCTACAGTGACAAGAAACTAATACTACTGAAGGAAACTTATGGATAAAGACTGTAGATATATATAAGTGTTATATAGTAATAGAAATATAAAGTGTGAGGGGTTTTATGAATAATAAATGACACAGTATCAAAAGCGAACTAGTGCCAGTGCGACGATCAGACGCGCTCGTAATTTCCATTGCTTTCACAGTGTTTTTTTTTTTGAGCATGGATCCCAAACTACTTGAAAATTGTAGAATAGTGTTTATAATGTTTGTATCTGGCTGTGGTAATCATATTACGGGTTGTCGGGAAGTGTAAAGTGGAGACTTCGTTACCCTACTTCAGAGGTCTCCACAAGTCCTACGGTAACCGATGAAGGCTCAACAATCATTCCAGGAGAAAGCTGAAGGTATGTGCCATAAGCATATGTAATTTTATTATTCTAGGACTAATAACTGATTTTTGGCAAATATTTTTTGAGAGTCTGTCGGAGCCCAAATAACCCCGCGGCACACGCAAGTCATTGGTAAACAAGCCCGCGGTGTAGGGGTTAAGCTGACCACTTCTTTCTGTTCTTCTTCTACGTGTGCCCACTTTGCCTTATGCTATTCTAATACACTACTCACCTTCTCCATTTTATTAGTACTGTACTCTCTTCTAGTTTCCTCCTCAATTCAACATTTTCACGCTTCAAATTTCTAATCTCTTCATTCGCTGTTTCATTGGACTGGATCAGATTCTGTATGGTAGTATTAGTATTTTCAGACAATCCTTTATCACTAGATTCTCTACCTTCCTTTCAAGTTCACTAATCCTCATAATTAATGTTTTAACCAGGTCCATGACATTGGTATTTGTATCAAATCCTTGAAATTCGAGTCCCTCATTGTTTACATTTTCGGCCATGTTTGATGTTGGGTAAGTAACAAAACAGCTGTTACCGAAAAAAACTACAAACATTCATGTATACTCCAGCCAATAAATCTTTACATTTTTGGTAGTCTATTAACTTTCATTATTTTAAATTTAAAACAAGACCTTAGGAGACAGGACGGACAAAATTCCTGAAACTACTTAAGGTTAGCAGCGATGGCTGGGACATCTGCTCTCTCCAGCTGTTCATTCGTGAGTGTGTGTGTGTGTGTGTGTGTGTGTGTGTGTGTGTGTGTGTGTGTGTGTGTGCTTTGTTTCTCATAGGAATGCACTGTGTGTGTGTGTGTGTGTGTGTGTGTGTGTGTGTGTGTGTGTGTGTGTGTGTGTGTGTGTGTGTGTGTGTATGCTTTGTTTCTCATAGGAATGCACTGTGTGTGTGTGTGTGTGTGTGTGTGTGTGTGTGTGTGTGTGTGTGTGTGTGTGTGTGTGTGTGTGTGTGTGTGTGTGCTTTGTTTCTTGTGCAAATGCAAAGTGTATGTTGTTTTCTTGAAGAGGATGCTATTTGTCATAATGTACAGTATTTATGGTGCATGTTCAAGGTTGTGGGGATTGTGGTTTAGGCTTCCAGGCCATATGAAGAAAGCAGTAATGTTTGGAGACTGGGGAAACAGTGTGTGAGATAATGACATTTTCATACCAAATGCATCAGTGTGTTATAAATACCAGTCGATAGCCTGCCAGCCAACATAATGCTTGTCAAAGACACAGTCAGCCCTCCATGTTCATAAGAAATATGTTGCAAACCTACCAAACGATAACAAAAATCCAAGAACAAATAATGCCCCCCATATGTGGCCCCTGAAGTAGTAGTTTAGCCATCTGACTGTCCTAAAACCCTTTTCAGACATTTGAATCTACTTTTTCGGTGTGTAATATGAGATGGTTTCTATACATGCAAGAGACCGAAATCACAATTACAGTACCTAAGGCAAGAAAAAGGAGAACTGACTATGAATATCCATGCATTTTTATCACATGCAAATAAGGCTCTAGCACCAGGCGGTCATGGTGGTACTCCTGAGGAGGGTGGGGAAGCTGGAGCTCCTGTCTCACTAGACATCAGAATATCCTGGCCATCCACCTTTGCTGATCTTTTCAGTGTGACACTAACACGGAGAGTAGGTCGCCATACTCTCCCAAATACTTTTCTCTGTCTCAATCACTACTGCAATCTAGATGTATCTTACATACCATTCAATGTACCCCATTACATCACAGGGGTTGATGCCAGCAAGGGCATGTGGCCAAAAAACTTTACCCCCCTACCTAGTGGCAGACCTGAGGGAAGGCATGGTACAGGGGACTGCAGTAAGAGCTGGCCTGAACCTGGGAGTGGTGACCCAGACGGCTGCCCTATCACTGAGTGTATACAGGTGGTCCCCTACTTGCAATCGGGTTACATTCCAAGAAACTGATCATAAGTGGAATTTACTGTAAGTCTATCTATCTATCTACCGCCAGACACCTTAATCCCATAAAGGGTGGCCACAAACAAATCGCCTCCATGTCGCTCTGTCCCCCGCCATTTCACTGCCCTGCTCCCAGCTCACACCCCCCTTTCTCATATACAGTACCTCTCCACTCCATCCCTCCATCTCATCCTTGGCCTCCTCCTCCCACTCCCCCCCTCCACCTCACTCACATACACTGTCCTCATCAGTCTCTCACTCTCCATCCTCTCCACATGGCCAAACCACCTTAATGTGTTTCTCCTAACATTTCCTATCACATCAATGATGCATTTAATACACCTAACCAACCGAACATCATGGCCAAGCCAAGTCTACCTTAAATGTGCTTAGAACACTTACATTAGCTTACAGTTTGGCAAAATCATTAACACAAAGCCTGTTTTATAATAAAGCAATGAATATCTCATGTAACTTATTGAATATTGTAAAGTCTATCTATCTATTGCCAGATGCCTTAATCCCATACTGTAAAGTAATCCCTCATATATCCAGACAAAATAGAGCCAAAGGCATGTCTTGGTTGACTGACTGATTGAATATAATTTAAATCTGGCAGCACAACTTCCAGGGTCATATGTCGCCAGACAACAAGGTAAAGGACGCCGCAAATAAAATGTGCATATTCAAAGTAAAGTTAATATCCATTATTAGATATAAAACACAGAAAATAAAAGACTACTTTAAAAAAATACCAATTACTTATCAAAGTGGAAGGAGGCCGACCTCCTGAAGAAAACTAAAAACATCAATAACATCACTAGAGGCTCCCCCAACAATCGAGGACAGACAGTAGGCACCATCTCCCCCCTTATGCCCACGAAGGAATCTCTGATGTAGGTCCCCCAGACTTGGACACTCAACCAGCAAGTGACGGGCAGTAAGGGGAACAAGGCAATCGTCACAGTACGGTTGAGTACCACCACTCATCAAGAACCCATGCGTAAGACAAGAGTGCCCAATGCAATGTCTGGTAAGGGCCACCTCCAATCGCTAAGACATGGAGGGAAGAACCCTTGGCACAGCCACTCCCTGAAAAATTTCCTTTAGTTTGTTATCAGCAACACCATCCCAATGTCTCTGCCAACACATACAAATCATGTATCGCAAGTAAGGTGTTACATCAGAAGCAGGAACCAGGTAGTCAGTAGGTGGCTGTCAAGAAGCAGCTTTAGCTAAAGTATCTGCCCTCTCATTGCCCACTAACATGTGTGAGAATCCAACAGAAGTCCATATGATGGCCACGACGGCCAAGAAGAAAACACCACTCTAAAACTGATAAAAACAGTGGATGGGACGCATTAAAAGTCTCCAGTGCAGAGAAAGCACTACGGGAGTCACTTAAAATCACAAAAGCAGATTGGGGGGGAGTAAAGATGATTTGGAGAGCAAATAAAATTGCAGTCAGTTCTGCTGTATACACTGAAGCAACACCAGGAAGGCTACATCCCCCCCCCCCCTACTGAAGGAAGGGAAGACAACACCAAAGCCCACTCCAGTATCAATTTTAGAACCATCAGTATAGACAGGGATAGAACCTTTAGGAATGGAGGCATGTTCTAAAATGTGTGAGAGAGACACCTAAGAGGGAAGTAAACCTTTTCTTCCACCAACGGACCTACAGAATGTCACATGAGGGAGTACCCGGAAACCCACCCTCGGGATCCGATGTGGACAGACTGCCAGTCTTGGGACTGAGAGGGCTAACATAGCAGACTGGACCCTGCAACCAAAGAGCTTCGGTAAACTAGGATGGGAGGCATAAACAGATGATCGTGAATCTTGGGAGTCAATGGCACAAGAAACAGAGTCTGGAAGGCGGTGAGGACAATACCAACATCTCATTATCAATGACTGGCAATGCAAAGCCAAAGGGAGGGCATCAGCACCCACCAACAAACTTGAAATCTGGGATGACCTAAATGCCCCAGTTGCCAATTGTACACCATCAAGATGCACAGAATCTAATATCCGAGTGATGGGCATCTGTTGCAGAGTAGTAGACCTCACACCCAATTCAAGCCTGCAAAGGATATGAGATTTATGTAAGAGTAGGAGGGTCTGACAATCAGCACCCCAAGAAGTACAGTCATCCCTTAACATCCGTGTTTTAAACATACACGATTTTAAATATCCACTGATGGATGTAACATAAATGTTTTAAATATCCGCAAGTGGATACAGTACCGGGGCCGGATTCACTAAAGCATTTTATCTCCTTGAACTCTGCTGACACTGTTCACTGCAAATGTAAAATTATCCCAGGCACAGTTCATGGCTGTTTTAGTGATGGCATTATCCAATGAATCAAATATAACACTCTTCCTTTTGGCCACTTTATTTATTAATGCCATTAATTCATCAAGGGAAAAGTTAGGACAGGCTGGGAGTATGCATTTTCTTCCATGTACCCATGATGAGCTGGTCTAAAAACGGTTTGCTGCCCTCTCTCTCTCGTACCTCTCGATGAGCTGATCTAAAAACGGTTTGCTGCCCTCTCTCTCTCGTACCCCTCGATGAGCTTGTCTAAACCGATTTCTGCCCTCCCTCCCCCTCTCGTAAAGAATACGAAGCAATACGCACCCAAATCACACTGAAATCATAAGAGAGTGGCTGAAAGTGTTATTTTAGATTATACTGTGAATTACTGTGATACAATACAAGTGATTTAGTGATATTTTTATGATAATCAGATGCTAAGTGCATTAGTTGGCAAACATTTTTGCGGTTGCAAACTGTGCAGCAATGCCATGAAATGACTCACAATATTATATCAATAACCTTTATAAAAGTGGTAATAAAAGTCATTCATGAAGATTGATAAAGTCTGTAATGATTTTCCTCACATCGTTACTGTTTTGGTAAAGTCTAACGTAAACACTGGAATATCGTAACAAAATCATAGCAGGCTGGCTACAAGTGTTTTATTTTTATTATTATTGCTATTACTGTGATGAGGTAATGTTGCTGTAACTGTATCTTGTATGGAAAAAATCTTGTGGTTTGGTGGAAATTTCCACCTCCCTGGGCTATTTCCTGTGTCAGTCAAAACACACCTTGTATTCTCTCAAATCATTCTCCGTGCTTGGAGTGCCTACAGACATCCAATTTGTTGCAAACGATAGTAGAAAGATTGACGTTTGTCTGACAAAAAATTTTGACTCTCAAGATTGACTAATAAGTGGGTTAAAACACGAGTTGAAATTTTTTTTTCCTATTTCTCCGCAATGAGCACAGTCAGTATGTTGCCATCACAGCCGCTGCGGCCAAAGGGTTAAGGGGGGTCCAGGGGTGTTTTTAAGGGTAGCATATCTGCGGTTTGGTAACATACACAGGTGTCTCTGTAACCTAACTCCCGTGGATGTTAAGGGAGCACTGTATGTCCCAAAATCCTCAGAAGACTCAAAGCCTTAATACAGTACAATCCCAGCTATCCGGTATCCAGACAAACGGAATACTCAGAACAACGGGAAAATTCAAGGGCTGGTAAAAATGTCAGTAAGTTATAACTGTGCACCAATTTGAATGGACCGCCAAACCGCCATTTGATCGTGTCACGCGAGGCTGGGTGAAGTCAGACAAAGCGAGGTGAAAGCATTTCCGGCTAATGTAAATCCCTAGCAGATCCTCTTAACCACCCCTCCTCTCCCCCTCTTTCCCCTACTGGAATTCAGTCATCCTCCACACCCTCCAAAAATCACCAGTCTGCATTTTGCCACCAGACAGTAAACAAGCTCTCCTGCTATTGTGTTCCACTGATAGAGGGTAATTTGTACACTCCAAAATGCCTAAAGTGCAAACTAAACGTAAGCGTATCGTGCTTACCTTGAAACAGAAGCTGGACATATGCAACAGACTTGAAAAAGGCGAACATTATAAAACACTAATGGCTGAATATAAATATTAATAAGAATGAAAGTTTACTTTGTTGGAAGAAAATAAATAAATAATATGCCTGCATTTCATACATACATCATTTATTTTATTTTCTGCAAAACAGCTGAGTGGCAGGTGAGGGGTGGAGTGATGGAGGTCAAGTGGGGAAGAAGAAGAACAGTCGGAAACGTAAACAAACTCACGTGGGGGCACAGGTGTCGTGATAATTCTACAGTGCAGTCTTAACACATCATCAGTTCACTAATAAATGTTCAAGCTTTTATTTCTTTATTTTATTTTTCAATTTTTATGAGTACAATACATATAATGAATACAGTAATTCGGTAAACAATGGACTGGTACAATTTGCAGTACTGAAAATTGCTAGACATTGCACGCATGTCCGTTATGACCATGGTGTGTGTTTACAAGGCAGTTTTTCAGGCGGCATCTCTTAGTGTAACCACTAATGTGACTGGTGAGTACCTGAACTGTATTTACTGCTGTGATAGCCTTTGTATAGATTTGACTTGAAAATCAGAAATACGGGAAAAATCTGTAACCGGGAAGGTAAATTCCCCAAGCCACCCGGTTAACTGGGATTGTACTGTACAAGTTGCCTTCACAGAATGAATATGAGGAACCCAGGTTAGTCGTCTATCAGACAGAAGACCCCAAAACTGAGTCTCTTCCACATGAGATATCCTCCGACCATAAAGATACAAGTCAGGGTCTGGGTGAACCCCATGAAGACAACAGAAATGCATAGCCACTGTTTTCTGTAAAGAAAAACAGAAGCTATGAGACTCAGCCCACTCCGAAATTCGATTATGAGCCAGCTGCAACCTCCTCTCTGTCAGAGACATCCTAGATGCAGTGAAGAAAATTGAGAGGTTATCTACATATAATGAGCCTTGCACACCAGCAGGAAGTACACTGATTACAATGTTTATGGCCACAGTAAAGAGAGTAACACTAAGGATACCTCCTCTGTGGTACCCCATCTTCAAGTGCACGAGCATTAGAAAACACTCCTCCCACTTGCACCCTTAAAAAATGGTTAGGTAAAAACTGCAGAATAAAAATAGGCAAGCACCCACGAAGACCGAATTCATGAAGAGAAAGTAAAATGCCACGACACCAGGCAGTGTCGTACGCCTTCTCCAGATCGAAGAAGACGGTGACCTGATGTTGGTTAGTGGAGAAAGCCTCACAGACAGAAGATTCCAAGGACAGTAGAGTATCAGTGGTAGAATGCATTTTAAGAAAACCATACTGAACTGATGATAAGTAATTGCCCCTCTGTAAGTACCACATGAGCCGACCATTTACCATCTTCTCCAACATCTTGCAAACACAAGAAATCTGAGAGATGGGACAATAATATGTTGGCTGCAAATGATCCTTTCTGGGCTTAGGGATGGGGATAACCACAGCAACACCCCAAGGGGATGGAAACTCACCAGTACACCAAATTCTATTATGTACTGCCAGTAAGAAGGTAAGGGATTTGTCAGACATATGATGTACAATGGCATATGGAATATCATCACAGAACTGGAAATGAATCATGACACTGTGATCAAGCCGCCTGAAGCTCAGAAACAGCACCCCCAGAAGATGTGAAGCTGAGGCTACAAGTTTCCAGTCACCGATGTTGGCACGCCGAAGGCATTTCAGTGTCCTTTTTTAGACACGAGCAAAATTATTGACAAACGATTCAGCAACAGCAAAGGGATCAGTCACAACCCCACCTGCATCAGATAAAAGAGGAGGGGAAGGAACAGGAAATTTACCTGAAATCTTTCTAACCTGGTTTGACACTTGGGTGAGAGAAGTCCTCAAAAAAAAGAAGGAAACAAGTTCTCACCATGAAGCACGTCTGGCCTCCTTCAACACGCGATATGCATTAGCACACGCCCTCCGAAAAGCCCCCAAATACTGATTGTTCCCTCAATGGTGACAAAGCCAAGAGAAGGCAACCTGCTTGGCCCTGACTGCAGAGGTGCATTCATGGGTCCACCAAGGAACTGGACGTTTTGGAAATCGACCAGACAACTTGGGAATCGATAAAAGAGCTGTTGAGTGCATTACATCAGTTATATACGCCACTGCCTCATCAGCACTATGAAAACTGTTCACAGTGCGGTCAGTGGAACATAACTCCCTGAAGAGTGGCCAGTCTGCCATAATGCCTTATCCAGGAGCCAGTGAGGAAGACAACATTGCGGCTTACACTCAGCAGAAGTTACAAGAATCGGGAAGTGGTCACTGCCTTGCAAATCTGGCAACACACCCTACCTAAAATCTAAAATAGCAGTAACTGAGCACAGAGACAAATCAATGGCAGTGAAAACACCAGTCTGACAATGAAAGTACGTCATTTCACCTAAATTCAACACCCCCAACTCCTCATCCTCCACCAAAGAAGCCAGTATTGCACCTCTAGGGTTAGACATCCTGTCACCCAACAGTGGGTGACGACCATTCAGATCACCTAGTAAATGAAAGTGGGATGGAAGGTCATGAACAAGGCAAACAAGCCTTCTCAACAAATGTACCTGGAGGGAGATAAAGACTACACAATGTATATTGACAGTGAGTGAATTCTGAATGGCAACAGCCTGCAGTGGAGTTAAAAGACTCACACAAGTGAATGGGACATCACAGCAAACCAGGGTAGCAGTACCACCATGACATCCCAGGCCAGGAAAAGGATCAGAATAAAATACATGGTAACCAGGAGGACTGGAAGGAGCAGCATCCCCAACCATGGTCTCCTGGATGCATATGCATACAGGGGAATAGTGAGCAATAAGACTACGCAATCCCTCCCAACTAGCACGTAAACCACAACAATTCCATTGAATTATAGATCCCAGAATGGAATGGCATTATATCAGGTTACTTCCAGTACCACAGTTCTGGACACTGGAAACCCTGATGGATTTCCGAGTACCAGGGTGAGGGTTAGATTTAGTAACAGGTTTTCTAACCACAGCTAACCCCATAAAGGAGGAACCTGAAATACCTGGTTTTGTAGATGACAAAGGGTAGGAAGAAGGCCAGGCAATGGTCGTCTTCTGTGGTGGAGCAAGAGATGCTTTGGTAGGGGGACTGCAAGATACCTTAGCCAGAACAGAGCGGGCAGTGCCATCACAAGCAGGAGTACGATCAGTAACGTGTCCCACGGTACTAGGATCCCGAGAAGGCATGGCCTCATGCAACTGAGGAGGTGCATCAATAACTCGGGCATCACCACTGTCTGGTGGGGTCCGGACTGTCAGTGAAACACTATCATCAGCCTGCACTCACTCGGACCCCTGAGAACCCTGGAGAGAATGGGTAGTGGGCTCCCCAGCTGAAACCTTTGGTGGCAGGGCCTCAGTCTCTGTGCTTGTCATGCACAGGAGAGACGCCCATTTTTAGGATATGTCAGGACAAAGAGAAGCATTGACATGGACATCTGCCACCACCACAGAAGGGCGTCAACCCTCTGTCACTAAAATGGAGGCAGAAACATCAGTTGAAGCAAGCGGGTTACCACTCATCTCTTCTGGCTCTGAAGACGCATGTGATGGTAGCGTGCATCTGTCATCTGTTGCCCCTGCCCTGACCAAGGGTCCAGCCTTAAGTCCATGAGCAGGGATGTGGGGAAGGAAGAAGACACCACTGCATATGAGTGAGACCCCCTCAGAGGAGGCACTGCCTCCTCCATGCGTTGCCACCACAGCAGCATCCCCCAACTGGGACGTCTGTGATGAATGATTACCCCAAGAGGCAGGTGGGGCAGCATGAAGTGTTGTCTCGTTGTACTGGGGAACTTCCTTACAACGTGAGAGAGCTGAAGCAAAGGTAACCCCAGGGTGGATAAACATCCCTCTGACCCTTCCTTTGCCTCTGCAAAAGAAATCTCATGGGTTCAAACTGACATGACTTCATCCCCAAACTTATACTGGTCACATTATGCTGATGAAGCTGGGTGAGCACCACAGGCAGTCCATCTCACCATGTGAATTACCACCACAATTAACATACATCCGTGGGAGACCTTGCATGTTCCTATGACAAGACCTGCTGTCATGCCCAAACCTCTGGCAATGGAAGCACCTAGGTCTTGGCACATATACCTTGACCCAAAGGCAAGTAGTAAGCTGGCTCTAAGACATCAGGCAATGTCAAACGTTCAAAGGTGACAATCAGTGATGGTGTACCTGTTAATATCTCGTCTACCTTTTTCTTTATCCTCTCCACCTTCACTACTCCCTGGTCTTTCAGCCCGTCTAGGAGGTCCTCCTCTAAGTACCTAAGGAACTCCTTAGAGAAAACAACACCCCAAGTCTGGTTCAGGGTGGAATGCCTGGTGACTGTGGCATCACAGAAGACTAAACACTTGATGGCATGGATGCGAAAGCTTTCTTCAGCATCCCTGGCCTCTATAAGGAGTGACCCATCTGCCTGTGGAACAAGATTTAGGGATGAACCACAAGCCTTGATCAGGTCATGGTGAACCTTAAATGCATTCTGGTCCCTGAAGGAGGAACCATCAGCCAACTTCAAAACTAGAAATTTCATGTATTGGCCAGACACAAAGACGTCAGGCATCATCTCGTGAAGGGTGAGAGAGCTTTCCTGGGGGGCTGTGTGCCGCTCCATTGAAAGTGCTCCTTACCCTTGTTGCCCTTATGTGGTACAGGGTCGGCAGAAACAAAGACATGGCTGGTTGTCGGGGACTCATGGGCATGGCCACCTGACACATGAGTACCAAAACTGGGGGGAGATGCAGCCATAATTAGACAAAAAAACTTCATTCCCCCACCCTTCCACCCACCACGGAGCCCAACAAGGGGAGGCCATATGCCAGAGATTACACCACTGGCAACCCCAAAGGCAGTAAGAAAATATACGCGAGTAACCACTGGGGGACCCAGGCAAGGGTGATTCCAAGACAATAGGAGCCACCAGGTCACCTAGTGCCCACTTGACCCTAGCCAACGCATGACCAGTCGAATGACCTGGTCGGGCCAAACCAGGCCACCCATCTAGCCTGAATAGGGGACCAAAGAGGTGTATTGCTAGCTGAAGGGTGCATTGTGCAGCATCACTCCACCTCCAGGATTCCTGTCTCCCAGCAGTATGGGACACCACGCATGGCAAACATGTGAGGAGACGAAAGCCCCACCTGAGGTGGAAAAAGGGCGGGGACAGCAACATCACCCCCAGGCCTCCTCGACCAGTGATGTAGGAGGTGCTTGGTCCTCAGGACTGACAAATGCTGAACACTACAAAGGTAGGCATGCCTTCAGAATAGGTAGTCTTGCCAGCCATGCTTCAAGCACTGCCACCATGTCATGCGACCCCCTCTCAGCGGGTGGCATGTCCAGGTAATGGCAGCATCTGGATAATGAACGCTATTCCCTTACCATACCTGACCCCTACCTATACCCACCTCCAACCTATATCTAAATTATTTGTACAGTACCTATGCTTAATTTGGCAGTGTTTTCCAGTCAATTCAAGCATATTTAGACATCAAAACACACATAGGAATATCCAGAGTACAGTAGTCCCTCATTTATCTGGACACTCAGTATCTGGACGTGTTCATTATCTGGATGCTGGACCTTGGCTCTATTAAACCATTATCTTAATTTACTTCCTACCATCTGGATGTAAAAGTCCTCGAGAACATCAGCCAGCCAGTCGACATGTTCAAACGTTCGGTATCATGGCCGCTGGGATCAAGCAGTGAGCAGGAATTTCAGTAATCCCTCTACTATCCAACGTAACAGAGTCAAAGGAATGTCTGGAAAGTGGTCCCATCCGGATAGAGGGCCCAAGCCTCCTGGACTTGTACTTAAGGGCCCTAACCCAGCCTAACTTCCAAAGTCACCTAAATAACTCCCTACTGGACATGCATAGCACCTATTTAAACCAATTTAAGACCCTATTCAAACCAATGATGGATATAGAGCATGAAATACATGAAAAGGAACCAAAGAATCAGGAATTAGAAATGACTGTACCTCAGCCACGGTACTTACAGCACGTCTGTGGCCGCCTTCTCTAAGGTTTTGGCAGTGGTGAAAATGCTCTTGAAGCACGTACAGTAATCCAGTGTTGTGCTGCACTTACAGTAATTCTTTGCACTGTGAGATATAATTGTTTAACACTACACATTCTGCTACAGTAATTGCACCACGCCAGTTTCAACTGTCAGAATGAAATAAATGAAATGATTCAACTGTCAGTTTGCACTCCACTGTTAATCCTTTGGACTCAAAATTTTAATTCCTTAACACTGCACAACACTGTAAATTCCTGTATGATCCAGTGGCGAGGTATTGCAATTTATTCACTGTTTATTTACAAAAAACAAGCACCATCCACTGCAATATGCATCCACTCGCGATCGAAGTTAGGCAGTAACTGTTGGTGTCTTGGTGAGGGGGAAACAGAGTTGCAAGATTGCAACTCAGCCACATTACCAAACTCCTCAATTTTCATTACCAAATATAACTTTTCATTACCAAATTCGTAAAGCTAGCATTTATTCTTCACTAATTATATATAGTAATCACTCTAATATCCGGACGCCCAATATCCGAACATCCCCACTACCCAGACATAATCGTCCCAGGATCCAATATTTCCAAAATGGTCCGAACCCCCCCCCCCCAAAAAAAAAATCTAACGCCCATAATTTAAACTTGCCGCGCACAGCGCGGGAGAGCATTGTTGTGGCGCGTCATTCCTCCGACGTCTGATAGAGCGCCACTGCATCCTCCCCACTTTCCGCCTGTCTTTTGTCGCGAGTGCACGCTTGTCGTTATGTTTGCCCACGTGATCGCTTTTGTGGTGGTGCCTTACCTGCTGCAGGCACTCCTGCTGCTCTCGGGCCTCCTCTTAGTGTGTGTGATGATGGCCCCGCCACCTGAGAAAAGGAAGAGAGTGGTGTTGACTCTGGAGAAGAAACGGGAGATAATGGAGAAAGAAGATGTGGGGTGGTCTTCTTCCCGCATTCTCCACGAGTTTAACCTGGCCCGGTCTACTTTGTTCAATATTAAGAGATCCCGAGACAAACTCATGCAGTACACGACTGACTTCTCGTCGAGAAGCAAATGCAACGTGGAAAGGAAGGTTATGTTTACCCCTAAGTTTGCAGAAATCGACCGATCCACGTTGATTTGGTATCGACAACAACGTGCTGCTGGTGTGATGGTACGTGAAACGGAGCTGAAGGCTGCTGCTGAGAAGTTCGCCAGGCTTCACGACGCCCTAGATTTCAAGGCATCCGAGGGTTGGCTCTTTGCGTTCAAGTTATGGCATGGCCTTACCAACCGTAAAGCACATGGTGAAGCACTGGACGCTAATGAGGATGGAGTTGACAAGTTTCGGCACAAGGTGAAGAGCTTGATCGACAGGGAGGGCCTCACTCTTGGTCAAGTCTACAACGCAGACGAAACTGGCCTATTCTATCGCTCGCTGCAAACGAATACTCTAGCCGAGGAGACGGAGAAGCGTGTAACTGGCCGCAATCTCTCCAAGGAACGGATATCTGCTTTGTGTTGTGCCAATGCTAACGGCATGCACCGGCTTAAGCCCGTTGTTGTTGGCCGCGCAAAGCAGCCTCGGTGCCTTCGTGGGGTGATGGATGTCCTTCCTGTCGTCTGGTACCATTCTTTGAAGGCATGGTTCACAGCTGTGATCTTCAAAGACTGGTTCCACCGCCACTTTGTCAAGGAGGTCATCCATTACCAGACGAAGACACTGGGAATCCCGCGCGACCAGGTAAAGGCCCTCCTTCTCCTCGACAATGCACCTGCCCACCCGTGCAACAAGGACTTGGTTGCTGAAAATGGCCGTATTAGGTGCATGTTTCTGCCACCTAATATGACTGCTCTCATCCAACCAATGGACCAAGGAGTGATCGTGACAACAAAGCGCCTATACCGTCGGAAGTTCCTGGACGAGGTGATGGTTGTTCTCGAGGACGAGGATGAGCGCAGGGAGGGACGGGACACACGAGGCAAGCGGACTTTGGAAAACCTTCGCCGCTACAACATCATGTCTGCGCTGTACATCTGGGCTAGTGCATGGAAGGAAGTTCCTGTGAAGACTCTGGAAAATGGTTGGTCTCGTCTGCTTCTCGGAACGGATGTGGAGTACGATTTTCTAGGATTTGACGTGGATGACTTCCATGCACAGCGACGATGTTGATGTGGACGATGTTCGTGAGTGGTTGGATGATGACGAGGGCAATCCTGGGTATCAGACGTTGTCTGATACCGAGAACGCGTCTTCAGTTGCAGGTGTCAGTACCGAACTTGAAGATTCCGATGAGGAAGGCGACGATAATGCGGACTCCTCTCAGCAGGACACTACTCCAGCCATCCCCAAGCTGAGCGCACTCCGGGAACATATAGAGTTCGTCCTAGACTACCTGGAACACCTGGACTGCGACAGGGAGATGAGGCCCTTGGGACTCGTGGAGGAAGTGCATGCTTTCAGGCAGCGCATCATCAATCGTCAGAATCATCGGTCATTGCGTCAATCAACCATTGACAGTTTTTTCAGGCCCGTGACCCCCGTTGTGTCCAGCCCTGGCTCCACTCCGTTGCCTTCCCAAGACAGGCCCTCATGCTCCGAGCCACAGCCCAGCACATCAGCCACGGTGGAGTCACCGCTCGACGTGAGTTTGCGGCTGTCTTCAGAGTCGTCTGCAGTGGGTACGCCATCACCAGGACCCAGCGATGCACCCCTAGGTCACCTGCCAGTGAAACTCTTGGACTCTGACAGTGAATAAACAGCAAGAACTTCACTACACCACACGGGAATTTAGAGTGTTGTGCAGTGAAAAAAAACAGTGTGTTGTGTTAAGGATTTACAGTTGTGAGAGAAAAGACTCAATTGAAAACAAATTTAACGTAAATAGACTTGCTTGTTTTGGCTTTGGAAAATTATAAGAATGGGAAAAGTTAAAGTGCAACACTTTGTAAGTTACAATGGAGCATTAGTTAGACAAGAGTGCACACTGTGAAGAGAACGGACTTCTGTGTGCGATTGACTAAGTTCAGTGCAAGACTTCAGGAACAGTGTACTGCAAGTGCTTCAGGAAATCCTTCTTACTGTTAGAGTCCGAGAGGAGGCGGTTATTCATGGAGGTGGCCATGGACTTGCTGTACGTAGGCAGAATGTTTCATACTGTACTTTTTTCCATACTATACTTACCTCATTTCACTCTTTAATGTCCTTTATTGGTGTGAATAGGGTGTTAGGAGCTATGCATGTGCAGTAGGAAGGTGTTTTTCTGAGTTAGGCTAGGTTAGGGTCCATAAGTACCAGTCCAGGAGCCAGTCGCCAGAATGCTTATTATTGTATGAACCTACTTCTAAACCCTCATTTTATGTTTCTTTTGCATTTATTTCAGTCATTTATGTGCCTTATTGGTGTGATTTGGGTCTTAAATAGGTGCTATGCATGTCCAGAGGGAGTTGTATAGGTGTTTCTCCGAGTTAGGGTCCATAAGTACAAGTCCATAAGCTGGGGCCCAATATCCGGACAGAACCAATATCCGGACCTACCTATGGCTGTATTACGTCGGATATTGGAGTGCTTACTGTACAAGTGAAAATACATGTAATCACTCTCCTTATAGTTAACAGCATGTTGATTATTTTCATGCTATGTAGGCTAGCAGATTAATCAGAGAGAGCAAACAATCCACCATCTCCATCCTGTGCATCCTCTTACACGTGAAAAATCCGTTTGGTAATGCCTTATTCTGATTCATTACCAAACAAATTTTTCATTATCAAATTGGCCCACATTTGGTAATGAAAAATACCAAATGAAAGCCAAATGGTTTCCTGGAAGCCAAGAAACCATTTACAACGCTGGGTGGTAACCATATAACCAAACCATACCTGCTGCATACGCATCAAGAGGGTTGGTGGAGGGTTAGTGCCCCTCCCTGTAAAACAAATAACTCAAAGACAAATGGCCACCCCATATGGGATTCTGGCGTCTGGCAATAGATAGATAGATAGAAACCCTGACAGGGGAGGGGGGAGGGAGGAGGAAGGAAGGGGTTAAGGGGCATTGGTGTACACAGCTGTTCGGCGCCACGCGGCAATTTCAAATTACGGATAGGAAAAAGTTCAGTTTTGGGGGGGAATTTTTTCTTTTTTTGGTCATTTTTGGGTTCTGAAGGCCCAGGCCCACAATGTCCGGAAAGTGGGCGTCCGGATAGTACAGGGATTACTGTTGTCTGTAACCCACAACCAGAGCTAAAACGAATAATAAGACTTTTACTGTATGTACATATATATATATATATATATATATATGTACATACAGTAAAAATCCAATTATTCGACAGCCGATAATTTGGTAGGTCCGATGTTTTGGCAGTTTTGAGAAATAGTCCCATTTACGAAAATCTCTGATTGTTCTGCAGATGTCTGGAATCATCTCGGCAGTCCAGGAAGTGGTATCTGTGACCTGTAGGACTAATGTTTCATTACACTTCTATATGTTCACTAATTTCTATATTTTTCTGATTCAGGTATACTGTAGTACTGTACTGATTATAGAATTGCACAGTATCATATATATATATATATCATCAGCCATTTGAGCATCCACTGCAGGACCAGCCTATCCCGACCGAAGTAGGGAGAATACAGCCTACGTATCTCTACCAAGTGACTTAGGCTGTCTGGTTGAGATTGAATGTACGGTGAGAAGTGCTTGTAAGTGTGATTGTAGTGTTGTAGTGGCTTTGGATGTGTGTGTAGTCTGTGAACCAAGTGCAATTAGCCAGTGCAAGATGACTGGGTGCAAACATACTTTACAGTATGCAACACTGGTTCAACCACCGCACCCCTGGTGTCCGCCAAAGCAGTACATGGCCGGGAGAATGCTTCCAAAGTTTATTACCCTGGCGGGGCACGAATCCTCGCTCTCCAGTGTATGAAAGTATTGTACACGCTTTACCACTGTACCACAGAGGCTCCATATATATATATATATATATATATATATATATATATATATATATATATACATATATATATACAGTAATCCCGCATTTTTTGCGGATTTTTTGTCTACGGTTTTGCCCTCTCGCGGATTTTCTTAGCATTAATAAGTTCAACTAAAATATCCTTGAATATACAGAAAACAAAAAATTTGAAATTTCTGCAGCTTCCAATTGTAGCGCGGTAAACTCACGCCACCCTCTGTCCCTTTCCCGCGACCCCTCTGCCAGTGTTACCATAGCTAGCATAATTTTATTCTTTTAGCATAATTTTGATCAAATTTTCGAGTCTGGAATATTTTTTAGCATATTAGAAGTTTTAGAATCATTCTAGCATAATACAGAATGGAATGGAATATTTTTGGAATAATTTTATAAAAGCTACAAATCAGAGAGAGAGAGAGAGAGAGAAAGAGAGAGAGAGAGAGAGAGAGGGAGAGACGAATAAGGCATGAAGATGTTTGAATAGTTGGTTACTTTCAGTTTGGGCTTGGTTGGGTTGGATTAGGTTAGGTTAGGTTAGGTTGGATTAGGTTAGGTTAGGCTGGATTAGGTTAGGTTAGGTTAGGTTCGGTTAGGTTAGGTTAAGATAAGTTTGAGCTTTGTACTTTACCCATGAAACCTAGGTTTTTCCGATGGATTTTGGTATGATTCATTCGATTTTCAGCTTCATTTCAGTCGGAAATTACCATTTTCTGTGTTTCCCCCCCTCCCTATAACCCCCGATTCCCCAAAGATCCCCCATTATTGCAGGGGGATGAGGGGGGTCATATATCAAAATCTGGTTATTTCCGACAGAAATGATGCTCAAAATCGAATGAATCACATCAAAATCCATCAGAAAAACGTAAGTTTCATGGGAAAATGCAGTATGGGCAAAAAACCGATATTTATCCTCTTACTGTATGTGGGTTCATCTTAACATTTTCATAGTAAACAATACATAATTAATATGTTGCACGAATATGAATAGAATTTTATCATTTAGCTTCAAGTTAGCATAATTCATTTTTTACTTGGAACAAATTTGCTCAATCTAGCATAATTTTTTCATTGCCCTAGCATAATTTCGTTGTTTGGATATGGCAATACTGCTCTCTGACCCGCATTCCTCAGTCCACGCCTGACTGCCTCCGTGTCTGGTGTACTTGTAACCGCAGTATGATACGAGCCTCTTGCCTCCCACTTGCTTTCCACATGGCCACAGGACGTAAGCCAGCCTCACCAAAGGCTAATAATACAATTAGTAAGAACTCCAAAGTGACAAAACGATCAAGAAAAGTTATGACCTTAGCAGAGAAAATTGTTACTGGACAAGCTAAGAAACGACCGTGGGAGTGTTTGCTATCACCAGTTAATGCATCTTTTTATTTTGTACTGTTTTGTGAATAAATGTGTAGATAAATGTGTAGATAATTGTGTATTACAGTACGGTGTTCACGTTTTTCCTTCATAATGGAGTATGTGCTTTCAATCTTGTAAGAAGGTATTTCGGGATGAGTATGGAGGTTTCGGGACAATTCGCAGTCACAACAAACACAAAACAATTCGCCTTCATTAATGAAGATAGCTATGGGTGACGCTAGAATATAATTCAAAGGCAACTACAGCGAGGAAGAAACAAGTTAATTATTGACTAAAGGAGCAACTAATAAATAATATCCAGAACCTACGCTACTGAACATAGACTTTGCTGGATCCCCCTGAAATATAGTTATTAAAGTATTGATTAATTAATAAGTATATTGATAAAAGTATTGATTAGTATATTCATAGAATGGCGGGGAATCGTCCAGGGTGCGAATTGTTCTGAAGGGGAATCGTCAATGTTTTGACGAGGAATTGTCTGACGGTGAATTGTCTCGCAATCGTTATGGACATGAACTGTGTGATGGGCAGCATGGTGGACACAAGTGTCAGATTCAATTGTTAATAGAGTATTCGCGGAATTGACTTTTCGCGGGGGTTACAAGAACGTAACTACCGCGAAATATGCGGGATTACTGTAAATATATATATATATATATATATAGATAGATAGATAGATAGATAGATAGACAGATATCTAACATATATATATATATATATATATATATATATATATATATATATATATAAATATATATATAATTATAAATATATATATAAATATAAATATATATATAAATATATATATATTTATATATATATATATATATATATATATATATAGACTCACATATATACATATAGATATATATCTATATCAATATACAGTCAATCCTCATAAATCGCGTGTTCATAAATCACGGATTCATAAATCACGGCTAGGTGGCTGTCAGACTCCCGGCAACCTTAAATCACTGTCAAGTCATGAAAATCGCGGATCTAGGCACCCAAGTGGGCTTTTTCCGAGGAGAACCGTAAACCGCGGCATTCAAACTGAAAATTGCGACCTAACAACCAATCACCGCGCGTCCCTGGTGGCATATGTGCATACTAATGCCGCCATGTTGTTGTTGTTCTTGTACCACTAGTACGCACAGAACAGACCGTTGCCGAGGAGTACGAGAGTTACCTGTCTTTTTTGTGCAATTTCCCCCTGCCTCCTACCTGCCATGACCCCTCCCGACCCCCCAGTGAAATTCTCTAAGCAGTATAGCATCAAGAAGCTGCCGCAGTTGTTGTAAAGTCAATGTTTGGAGTTCATTCGTCATGCTGAGAAGGGAGACGTTTTCAAAGCTGGCGAAAGAGTTCGGGAAGAACAAGTGCTGAGAAGTTCTAAGTTCTTCCCAACACCACCCCACTCCATTCACTTAAGCAATTTTGTCATTGGATTAAGGTGAGATCCCTTACCATGGCTTATTTCTATTTAATACATGCACTGAATATTCCTAAATTTGTATGTTCGAGTTTGATGGTACTTAGACAGGTGTAGGTAGGAAGCTGTGGGGGCGGATTGGCCCAAGTGTAGACCCAAATTAATTTTTAATATGAGTTATTATTCATAAATCACGGAATTCGTAAATCACGGCAGTGGTCCAGACACAAATTGCCGAGATTTACAAGGATTGAGTGTACAAATATATACAGATAAACAGATATATAGATAGATAGATATATACATATATATATATATATATATATATACAGTAACCCCTCCAATATCCGGATCAATAGAGCCATCGGTAGGTTCGGATATTGGTTTCGTCCGGATATTGGGCCCCAGCTTATGGACTTGTACTTACGGACCCTAACACAGAGAAACACCTATACAACTCCCTCCGGACATGCATAGCACCTATTTAACACCCAAATCACACCAATAAGGCACATAAATGACTGAAATAAATGCAATAGAAACATAAAATGTGGGTTTAGAAGTATGTTCATACATTAATAAACATTCTGGTACTTATGGACTCTAACCGAACCTAACCAAACTCTGAAAAACACATTCCTACTGCACATGCATGAGGTAAGTTTAGTATGGAAAGAAGTACAGTATGACACTTTCTGGTAAGTATAGTATGGGAAAAAATACAATATGAAACATTCTGGTAAATATAGTATGGAAAATAGTACAACATGAAACATTTTGGCTACTTACAGCAGGTCCCTGGCCACCTCGATGAATAACCGCCTCCTCTTGGACTCTGACAGTAAGAACGATTTCCTGAAGCACTTGCACTACACTCTTCCTGAAGTCTTGCACTGATCTTAGTCAATAACACACAGAAGTCCGTTCTTTTCACAGTGTTCACTTTAGTCCAAATAATGTTCCATTAAATTTAAGTGTTGCACATTAACTTTTCCCAAGTTTTTTTAAGTTTCCAAAGCCAAAACAAAGAAGGTTAGTTACGTTAAATTTCTTTTCTACTTAGTCTTTTCTCCCAACTTGAAAACCTTAACACAACACACCGTTTTTTCCACTGCACAACACTCAAAATTCCCGTGTGGTCTAGTGGAGAAGTTCTTGCTGTTTATTCACTGTCAGAACCCAAGAGTATCACTGGCAGGCGTCCAAGGGGTGCATCGGTGGGTAGTGGTGATGGCGTACCGACTACAGAAGACTCTGAAGACAGCCGCAAACTCACGTTGAGCGGTGACTCTACTGTAGCTGATGTGCTGGGCTGTGGCTCGGAGCATGAGGGCCTGTCTTGGGGAGGCAACGGAGTGGAACCAGGGCTTGGCACAGCGGGGGTCACGGGCCTGAAAAAACTGTCAATCATTGACTGACGCAAGGACCGACGATTCTGGCGATTGATGATGCGCTGCCGGAAAGCACGCACTTCCTCCACGAGTTCCAAGGGCCCCATCTCCCTGTCGCAGTCCGGGTGTTCCAGGTAGTCTAGGACGAACTCTAGATGTTCCCGGAGTGCGCTCAGCTTGGGGATGGCTGGAGTAGTGTCCTGCTGGGCGGAGTCTGCATCATCATCGCCTTCGTCGTCGGAATCTTCAAATTCTGGACTGACACCAGCAACCGAAGACGCGATCTCGATATCAGACAACGTCTGATACCCAGGATCGCCCTCGTCGTCGTCCAACCAGTCACGAACATCGTCCACATCAACATCGTCGCCGTGCGTACGTAGCCGTGCATGGAAGTCATCCACGTCAAACCCTAGGAAATCGTACTCCACATCTGTTCCGAGAAGCAGACGAGACCAACCATTTTCAAGAGTTTTCACAGGGACTTCCTTCCATGCACTAGCCCAGTTGTACAGCGCAGACTTGATGTTGTAGCGGCGAAGGTTTTCCAAAGTCCGCTTGCCTCGAGTGTCACGTCCTTCCCTGCGCTCGTCCTCGTCCTCGAGAACCACCATCACCTCGTCCAGGAACTTCCGACGGTACAGGCGCTTTGTTGCCACGATCATTCCTTGGTCCATTGGTTGAATGAGAGCAGTCGTATTAGGTGGCAGAAACATGCACCTAATACGGCCATTCTCAGCAACCAAGTCCTTGTCGCACGGGTGGGCAGGTGCATTGTCAAGGAGAAGGAGAGCCTTTACCTGGTCGCGAGGAATTCCCAGTGTCTTCGTCTGGTAATGTATGACCTCCTTGACGAAGTGATGGTGAAACCAGTCTTTGAAAATCACAGCTGTGAACCATGCTTTCAAAGAATGGTACCATTCGACAGGAAGGACATCCATCACCCCATGAAGGCACCGAGGCTGCTTTGCACGGCCAACAATAACGGGCTTAAGCCGGTGCATGCCGTTAGCATTGGCACAACACAAAGCAGATATCCGTTCCTTAGAAAGCTTGCGGCCAGGTACACGCTTCTCCGTCTCATCGGCGAGAGTGTTCGTTGGCACCGAGCGATAGAATAGGCCAGTTTCGTCAGCGTTATACACTTGACCGAGAGTGAGGCCCTCCCTGTCGATCAAGCCTTTCACCTTGTGCCGAAACTCGTCCACTCCATCCTCGTTAGCGTCCAATGCTTCGCCATGTGCTTTACGGTTAGTAAGGCCATGTCGTAACTTGAACGCGAAGAGCCAACCCTCGGATGCCTTGAAGTCAAGGGCGTCGTGAAGCCTTGCAAACTTCTCAGCAGCAGCCTTCAGCTCCGTTCCACGTACCATCACACCAGCTGCACGTTGCTGTCGATACCAAATCAACGTGGAGCGGTCGATCTCTGCATACTTGGGGGTAAACATAACCTTCCTCTCCACGTTGCGTTTGCTTCTCAACGAGAAGTCAGCCGTGTACTGCATGAGCTTGTCTCGGGAACGCTTGATATCGAACAAAGTCGACCGGGCCAGGTTGAACTCGCGGAGAATGCGAGAGGAAGACCAACCCGCATCAACCTTCTCCAATATCTCCCGTTTCTTCTCCAGAGTCAACACCACTCTCTTCCTTTTCTCAGGAGGCGGGGCCATCATCACACACACTAAGAGTATGGCAGAGAGCAGCAGGAGGCCTTGCAGCAAGTACGGCACCACCACAAAAGCGAGCACGTGGGCAGCCATGGCGAACAGCGCAGGTCTTGTCGCGGTGAGAGACAGGCAGGAAGTGGGGAGGATGCAGCGGCGCTCTATCGGACGTCGGAGGAATGACGAACCAAAACAATGCTCTCACGCGGCGCGCGCGGCAAGTTCAAATTACGGACGGCAAAAAAACGATTTTTTCCCCAATTTTTTTGGATTTTCGGACCATTTTGGGAATGTTTGATCCCAGGACGATAAGGTTCGGTTAGTGGGGATGCTCGGTTATTGGGCGTCCAGATATTAGAGAGATTACTGTATATATATATATATATATATATATATATATATATACATACATATACAGTAATCCCTGTACTATCTGGATGCCCACTTTCCGAACATCCCCACTTACCAGACATAATCGTCCCGGGATCCAGTATTCCCAAAATGGTCCGAAAAACGAAAAATTTGAAAAAAAAAAAACGACTTTTTCCCACCCATAATTTGAACTTGGCGCACGGGGCGCAGGACAGCTTTCTTGTAGTGCATCATTCCTCCGACGGCCGTTAGAGTGCCCCTACATCTTCCCCACTTTCAGCCCGTCTCTTGTTGTCAGTGAACATTCATCGTCATGGCTGCTCACGTGCTCGCTTTTGTGGTGGTGCCTTACCTGCTGCAGGCACTCCTGATGCACTCGTGCCTCTCCTTCGTGTGCGTGATGATGGCCCTGCCACCTCAGAAGAGGAAGAGAGTGGTTTTGACTCTGGAGAAGAGGGAGAGATTGGAGAAAGTAGATGCAGGATGGTCTTCGTCACGCATCCTTCGTGAGTTCAACCTGGCCCGATCTACTTTGTTTGATATTAAGAGATCCCAAGACAAACTCATCCAGTACACAGCTGACTTCTCGTCGAAAAACAAACGCAACGTGGAGAGGAAGATGATGTTTACTCCCAAGTTTGCTGAAGTCGCCCGCTTCATGTTGATTTGGTATCGACAGCAACGAGCTGCTGGTGTGATGGTACATGGCACGGAGCTGAAGGCTGCAGATGAGAAGTCCACAAGGCTTCACGACGCCCTAGACTTCAAGGCAACCGAGGGTTTGCTCTTTGCATTCAAGTTACGACATGGCCTTACCAGCCGTAAGTCTCATGGCGAAGCTTTGGACACTAACAAGGATGGAGTAGAGGAGTTTCGGCACAAGGTGAAGGGTTTGACCGACAGAGAGGGCCTCACTCTTGGTCAAGTATACAACGCTGACGAAACTGGTTTATTCTATCGCTCTTTGCCTACGAACACTCTAGCCGAAGAGACAGAGAAGCGTGTACCTGGCCGCAAGCTCTCCAAGCAAAGGCTATCTGCTCTGTGTTGTGCTAATGCCAACAGCATGCACCGGATTAAGCCCGTTATTACTGGCCATGCAAAGCAGCCTCGGTGTCTTCGTTGGGTGATGGATGTCCTTCCTGTCATCTGGTATCATTCCTTGAAGGCATGGTTCACAGCCTACATCTTCAAAGACTGGTTCCACCGCCATTTCGTCAAGGAGGTCATACATTACCAGATGGAGAAACTGGGAATCCCACGCGACCAGGTAAAGGCCCTCCTTCTCCTCGACAATGCACCTGCCCACCCGTGTGACGAGGACTTGGTGGCTGAAAATGCCATCTTCCATTCTTGAGGCACTTTCCCCTCTTCCAGAGAACACAAAATCAAACTGTGAATCTTATCTGCCAGTTGTTCTCTGCATTCATTCAGTACCCAATTAGAGATTCCATCTGGCTCTGGGCATTCCTTACATCTTGAGTTTCTAGCAGTTTATACACTTCCTGTACTTCCACTTTTATATCTTTTATCACTACATTTCTAGTCACTACCTCCGCTTCCACAAACTTCTTTTCATTAGTGAAAACTGACTGGAAACGTATGTTCATTATTTCTGCTTGCATTGCCGCATCCTTATAGACCTCTCCTTCTACTTTCAGTTTGGTGATTCCTTCCTTTTGTTTCAGTTTGTCATTAACAAATCTATAAAACAGTTTGGGTTCATCCTTACATTTGTCTAATATACCTTTTTCAAAATTCCTTTCTTCTTCTCTGCGTATTCTTGTGTATTCATTTCTAGTTCTTTTATATTCTTCCTTTGTTCTGTTGTTACCTCTCTTTCTCCAATTGTTCCACGCCGTGTCTCTCTTTTTCTGCTATCAGACACCTTTTATTAAACCACTCTTTTTTCCTGTTTTCTTTCCTCTTTACTCTTGGCACAAATTTTTCCACTCCTGAATTATGCAGGTCTAGAAAAATATCCCACTTCCTCTGTATCTCTGTTGTTTCTCTGAATTTTCTCCAATCTGCATTTTCAAAAAATGTTCTCAATCCTGTAAAGTTTGCTTTCCCAAAGTTGTACCTTCCCTGCCTATAAAGCTCGTCTCTTGGCTCCACGTTCCCTGTTATCAACTGGGACTCAATGACCACATGATCACTTTTTCCAATAGGACACTGATATTTCAAGGATTCTATTACATCAGGTTCTTTGGTAAACAGTAAGTCCAGTCTTAGTGGTGTGTCCTCACCTCGGAACCTTGTCTCTTCTTTGACCCATTGCGTCATCACATTGTTCATTGCTATATTTAATAATATAGAGGCCCACGAATCCTCGCCGACTCCTGAGTCCCATTCCTCCCAGTTCACCTCTATACAACTGAAGTCACCCATTAAAATTATATTGTTGCTTTTCTCAATCAGTTTCTGTAAATAGCATGCCATGTCTGAGAGCATTTCCTGGTATTCATCATCAGTCCATGCTCTTGTCTTAGGGGGAACATACACTACTGCCATATCTCACTTGTTATTCTCTCCAGTTTCTAATTTCATATTTATCACTTCGGCCCTGCCTTCTCCCATTTCCACGGTATCTACATTTATGTTGTTCTTCACTGCTATCATCACTCCTCCTCCTGTTTTTTCTTTTCTGTCTCTTCTCCACGGTTTGTATTTACCATCTCCCATATGAACATCAATATCTTCTCTTAACTTGGTCTCTACAAAGCACATAATTGTCAGGTTCATGTATCCTCAAAAGATCGTTGATTTCTAACCTTGCTGATATTAAACCATCCACATTAGTATATGCCACCTTCCAATGATTTGTGATGTTTTCTATACCCTCTTTTCTCCTTCTCTCTGCTGGTACCACTTCCTTAACTTCTGATCCATGACTCTACAATAAAACACTGTCTTCTCTTTCTCCGTTCTCTGTTCGTTTTTTACCTTTGCTTCCTTTACTAAGTCGTTTATTTTAGCTCTTTCTTACTCATTTGCATCTCTCCTTATCCAAACATATTTAAACCCTTCATTATTAGATAGTTTCCATGTTCTACTGATAATTTCGTTAACTGTTGCTTGGGACTTAAACTTTACCTTCAATGGCCTTGCCCCTCCTTCCTCATACTTTCACAACCTAAACACCTCTTCAATCTCTTCTTGAGCTTCGTTGTTTTCCTCCATGACTATTGATATTATTTTTTTAACCTAACTCAGTTCTTCTCTTTCTCTGTCTGATCTTATTGTCATACGTTTTTCTTTAACCCTTTAACCGTGGGTGTCATTCCAGAATGACCGACAAAACTGGACCAAACCGCGGGTGTCATTCTGGAATGTTCGTGAATATTTTGAACACCGCACATTTTTCCTGTGCGCAATTTGTCTCACGCAAGAGTAGCTGTCGAGTTCTTTCACGCCAGCCATCCCACACCTCCCTCCTCCCACCCCGAGGGGGCCCCCCCACCCCTGACCTGACACGCATCACTCAGTATCTGTCCAGCTCTGTGCGTGATAATGGCGCTCCGTCCCGACTCATCGTCGCTCGCTTCCTCCTCGCAAATTATTAGTGCTAGTGTGCCTTCAACCTCTACACCGAGGAAGGAACTGCCGACGGCGAGGCAGAAGGGGTTGAGCACTCCAGAAATTAGAACAGAGCTGGACAAAACTGTAAGTACTACTCTGGATTGTGGCAGTGAGAGTGATACACTTACAGCAAGTAGTGACGATTTTGCAGTGATTGGTGGTGAACCCTTTAGCATTGACAGTGACAGCGATGAAAGTGAACGTGTAGTTTCCCCCCCACCACCCCCAACTTACTCTGGGAAAGGGAAGGCGCCTATGGGGAAAATTGGTGTTGCACATGGGAAGGGAGTGAAGCATAAACTTACGTCTCCTACACCAGGCCCTAGCAAGCATTTCCCACCACTTTCCCGTTCCCCTAGCCCTATTGCCCTCACATCTTCTTCATCTTCTGCCATGCCCTCTCCTCAGTCTACATCATCTGAGGAATATGAATGCCCAGAGCCTGCACAGCGAGGGAAGGCAGGCCATGCAGGCAGGGTAAGCAGGGCAGGCCGGCCTAGAACAAAGGGGATGCGAGCAGTTGGAGGGCAAAGCTGAGTGATAAGCGAGGTGATAAGCGGGGAAGAAAGGGTCAGATTTCACCACACACCAGGTCAGTAACCCCCCCGCCAAGCTCCCTCACCCTCGCCACCCCCCCACTCACCCCCCTCCCGCTCGTCTCCTGCCTCACCCCCCTCCCGCTCGCCTCCTGCCTCACCCCCCTCCTGCTCGACTCCTGCCTCACCCCCCTCCCGCTCGCCTCCTGCCTCACCCATTGCCTCCACCTCAGCTCCTTCTCACGGGGAAACGAGTGCAATGCAACCTGCCACTTCCACTGAACCATGCACCGGAAAGTGGATGCATTTGTTTGGTCTGACGGTGCAGATTTTCAGCCACACAATCCGCCGTTTGACATAACAAATGCGGGAATACAGCCTGCCTTTCCATGCAACGAAGGAGATGATTTTGTTGACTACTTCCTGGCCTTCATGGATGACGAAATTGTGCAGTTTGTCAGCGATGAGACCAGTAGGTATGCAGCTCAGTGTGCAGCAGAAGGGCTGGGACCTATTGGCTCACCAAAGCAAGTGTCGTGGTTGCCTGTCGGGATCAGAGAGCTGTATGTGTTCTTTGCACTTATGTTCTTGATGCCCCATATCAAGAGACATGAGTTGGAGGAGTACTGGCTGGTGGATGACATTACTTCTATCCCAACATTCGGGAAGTATATGTCACGAGATCGGTTCCGACAGCTGCTAGGATACCTGCACTTCGCTGACAATGGAAACCCGTCCCAAACTGACCCTTTGTGGACGGTGAGGGATTTTCTCAACAGGATTAGGGATCGATTTATGCGATTTTTCCGTCCCATGCAAAAAGTCGTCATAGATGAATCCCTGGTATTGCTCAGAGGATGTCTCAAATTCATGCAGTACATCCCCAGCAAACGCCACCGCTTTGGGATAAAGTTCTTTGTGCTGTGTGACTGTGAGATGGGGTATATCCTTGATCTCGTGATCTACTCTGCAAGCATAATGGACGTGGACAGGAAAGACCCCCTTGGCTTCTCTGGCTCCGTTGTAAAAGGCTGATGGAGAGGTATTTTGGTGGGAATCATGTGCTGTACACAGACAATTATTACACAGCACCGAAACTCTCCAAATACCTGGCTGAACACGGCATTGGTACTGCTGGCACTGTACGGAGCTATAGGAAAGAGTGGCCTAGTTTCCCAGAAGCATCGTCCTCATCCAAGGGAGATGTGCACCTGAAGAAGTCAGACAAGCTTCTGGCGATCAGGTGGCATGACAAGAAGGTCGTGAATATGATCAGCACCATCCACAAGGGGGAATTGCAGAGAACTGGGAAGGTCAGCTACAGGACGGGAGAGCCAATCATGAAGCCCGATGCCGTCATTGATTACAATGTCAACATGAGACTTGTTGATAAGTCTGATATGATGACTAGCAAAATAGACTGTTTCAGGAGAAACACCCGATGGTACAGGAAGGCTTGCCTGCACATGCTCGATATGTGCATGCTCAACGCCTTCCTCCTCTACAAGACACAAGTCGGGGGCATAAGGCAACCATCCCTGAGACAGTTCTCCAAGACTGTCGTGCAGCAGCTGCTTGCACAATTTGGTCAGGTGACGGCATTGATCCCGAGGCGACACTCTGACACACAACCTGACCGTCTTGAGTGCCGCAATTACATGAGCCGGCACCAGCTTGTGAAATTGCCTCTTACCGCAGCCGGCAGGTTGTCACAGGGCTGCTGCAGAGTGTGTCATAACACCACACGGAGGCCTCGGACGAGAAAAATAAGCACACACCAGTGCCAGGAATGCCAAGTCGCTCTCTGTGTGACTCCGTGCTTTGCCGAGTACCACTCTCTGAGTAAATACTGAAAGTGACAGTGATATACAGTGATGCGACAGTGACGTGCTTTACCAATAATTATATAATGGATAATGTAGTAATAAGGGATATTTTGCCTAGAAAACAATGTAAATATTGGCCAGTATAATAAGTGATATTGTATTAAGAGAATCTGCGGCACTTGCGTAATTCTGTGATGCGACAGTGACGCAATATAGTAATAAGTGCAGTGTAAATATAATGTATATTGCCCAGATTATATGTAAAATAGTATTCGAAGTTAGAAATAACGAAAACATCGCCGCTAACCAAACGTCAGTGAGCGTGTGATGCGGCAGTGACGTGCGGGCAATTACAGTGCCTTTTACCTACCTCAGTGAACACAGAGTGGGTGTTTATCGTATGTGCAGTGTTCATATATGTTTATAGTACTATTATCAGAGAGTGGCTGGCATTTGGTACTGGTGTGTGGGGCGTAAAATAGTGATTTTACACCCCTCACTTCTAACGGCACTGCCCGTCCTGTGAAAGTCAACAAAGTCATGAAACCTACATCAATGGAAAGCTGAAGGTTAGTACTTTCTAATGGTACCTTATTTTTTTCTCTAGCTTTATTCTGTGCAGAGTTATTAAGGTTTAAAGGTTTGTTTACATTTGGCTGAAACCCCAGCGGGAGAGGACAGTCAGGGCAAAACAATGCCTGCGGTTAAAGGGTTAACTCCTGAAATTATTATACATTTTTTCTTATCTGCTACAACTCTAACTAAAGATTCTCTACTTCTCAACACCCTAACCACTTCCCTCTCCACTTTTTCCTTGCTTTGTTGGTCTATAATCTCTCAAATTTACATTTCCCTCTTCCTGAATTTTCTTCCACCCTTTATGTTGCTCCTTGATTTCTTTAATGTGCTCTTCCTGTATTCTTGATTTGGATTCATACTCATCTAGTTTGCTTTTCATCATGTTCCTTTCCTCTTCCAACCTCTTATTCTCCCCCTTAAGCTGTTTTATTTCATTCGAGGTTGATTCATTGTTCACTTTTAATTCAGTAACTTCCCTTTCTTGTTCATCACTACATGTACAGATTTTTTTTTAGTGTACTCCTTAAACTTTTGATCTCGTTTTCCTGCTCTATGGTCCGTTCCTGTAACTCTTTAATCACTGCCCATACCTTTTTTATCTCCTGGTCATTCCTCTCCGCTATTTTCTCTACACCTGCTATTCTTGTCTGGTTCAACTTAATACTTCCTTTTCCCAAATCCTCTTCACAAAAGCCCTAAAATTCTTTCTCACTGATCGTAAACAATGCGAAGTCCGTTTCCTCTATGATTCAACCATACGGAGACTTTCTGTTTTCACTTTATCTTGTCCCTTTTATGATCGAAGCCGCGTTTTTTTTTTGTTTGTTTGTTTGTTTTATTATTGTCCGACGGGACCGCCACTCACGCACTCATTAACACAGTCACAATTAGGCTCAGCTTCCTTTCGTCGGTGATTCAGCGATTATTTCCCCACGATCCTGGAAGAGGTCCGTCTCTGTCGGTGACCCGTGCGTGTGTGTGTGTGTGTGTGTGTGTGTGTGTGTGTGTGTGTGTGTGTGTGTGTGTGTGAGTATTTACCTATTTGTAGTATACAGGAATTGAGCAATGCTCGTGTTGTCCTGTCTCCATTTCCACATTTATCAAATCTACCTTTACACACATGAAAGTTTTTCTCCTGCAAAGCCATTTCATCTAAGTCGTTCCAAATACTTATGTATTTACCTAATATACTGTACCTAATTGTGATAAACACGAAATGTGCTAGGCACGTGGGTTCCCGTCGCTGTTTCTCAGTAAGTCAAATTTAGCTTTAAACTCATTTAAGTTTTTAGACTGGACGATCTCTTTGTCCAGGATATTCCATAAGTCAATACTTCTGTAAGGAAAGCTATATTTCTTGATATCCTTCAAGCAACTTGACTTTTTCAATTTCATTTCGTGTCCTCTTGTTCCTCTCTTATCCCATAAAAACAGATCTTCTTAGTCAATTTCATCTACTCCCACCATGGTCCTGAATACTGCAATCATGTCTCCCCTCTTTCTTCTTTCCTCTAATGAAGGCAAATCCAGCTTTTCCAGCCTCTCTCTGTATGACAGATCTGCCAGACTGGGGACCATCTTGGTTGCTGTTCTTTGTATTCTCTCAATCTTGTTTATATCTTTCTTTTTGTGTGGGGACCACACTACCACTGCATATTCTAACCTGGGGTGGATCATGGCCACTATCAATTTTTTCATCATCTCCTCATCCATATAATGAAATGCTACTCTTATGTTAGTCAAGAGTTTATAAGTCTCTCCAACTATCTTGTTAATGTGCTTTTCTGGTGACAAACTATCTTGGACAAGCACTCCTAAATCTTTCTCTTCTCTCATTTTTGTGATTAATTCATTACCCAACGAATAATTCTGTGATGGCCTCCTGGTACTTTTACCCATTTCCAATATTTTACATTTCTTTACATTAAATTTCATTTCCCACATCCGGCTCCAATCATGTATCCTATCCAAATCCTCCTGCAACATTTTACAATCCTCCTCAACCTCTACCTTTCTCAAGATCTTTATATCATCAACAAACAGACTTGCATAACTGTTCACTCCATCTACCATATCATTTACGTAAATCAGGAACATTACTGGCGCCAACACCGAGCCTTGAGGGACTCCACTTGTTACTTCCCTCCATTCAGACATCCTATCCTTTATTACTGTCCTCATTTGTCTGTCTCTCAAAAAGGCTCTCATCCATTCCAGGAGTTTCCCCTTCAGTTCTCCTATATATTCTAGTTTCCACATAAGTTCTCATGATGTACCTTGTCAAAGCCCTTCTCTAAGTCTAAGTACACACAATCCACCCAACCATCTCTCTCCTGTACCACATCAATCGCTCTTGAGTAAAAGCTCAACAAGTTGGAAACACATGACCTTCCACTTCTGAATCCAAACTGACATTCAGTCAAAATATTCATCTCTTCTGGATATTTTATCCATCTGTCTTTCAGGATTCTCTCACACAATTTTGTGACCATGCTGGTTAGAGACACTGGTCTATAATTCAGGGGTTCTTCCCTGTTTCCTCCCTTATAAATTGGTACTACATTTGCCCTCTTCCATTCTTGTGGCACTTTCCCCTCATCCAGAGAACACATGATTAAACTATAAATTTTATCTGCCAGTTGTTCTCTGCATTCCTACAGTACCCAATTAGAAATTCCATCAGGTCCTGAGGCTTTCCTTACATCTTGAGTTTCCAGTAATTTATACACTTCCTGTACCTCCACTTTTATATCTTTTATCACCTGTACATTTGTAATCACTCTCTTCCTTTCCAAAAATTCTTTTTCATTAGTGAAAACCGATTGGAAACATTTGTTCATTATTTCTGACTTGTACTGCTGCATCTTTATAGACCTCTCCTTCTACTTTCAGTTTGGTGATTCCTTCCTTTTGTTTCAGTTTGCCATTAACGAATCTATAAAACAGTTTGGGTTCATCCTTGAATTTGTCTATCATACCTTTTTCAAAATTCCTTTCTTTTTCTCTACGAATCTTGTGTATTCATTTCTAATTCTTTTATATTCTTCCTTTGTTCTGTTGTTACCTCTCTTTCTCCAGTTGTTCCACACCTTCTCTCTCTCTCTTTTTTCGCTATCATACACCTTCTATTAAACCACTCCTTTTTCCTGTTTTCTTTCCCTCTTACTCTTGGTACAAATTTTTCCACTCCCAAATTATAAAGGTCTAGAAAGATATCCCACTTCCTCTGTATCTCTCGTTTCTCTGAATTTTCTCCAATCCGCGTCCTCAAAAAATTTTCTCAATCCTATAAAATTTGCTTTCCCAAAGTTGTATCTTCCCTGTCTATGAAGCTCGTCTCTTGGCTCGACTTTCCCTATTATCATCTGGAACTCAATGACCACATGATCACTTTTTCCTATAGGACAGAAATATTTCAATGATTCTATTACATCGGGTTCTTTGGTAAACAGTAAATCTAACCTTGCTGGTGTGTCCTCACCTCGGAACCGTGTCTCTTCTTTGATCCATGGCGTCATCACATTATTCATTATTATATTTAGTAACACAGTGCCTCACGAATCCTTGCTGCCTCCTGAGTCCCATTCCTCCCAGTTCACCTCTTTACAGTTAAAGCCACCCACCAAAATTATATTGTTGCTAATCTAAATTATTTTTTGTAAATAAATAGCCATATCTGACAACATCTCTTCGTATTCATCATCATTCCATGCTCTCGTCTTAGAGGGAACATACACTACCGCCATATCTCCCTTGACATTCTCTCCAGTTTCTATCTATTCTATCTATCTATTGCCAGACGCCTCAATCCTGTTTAGGGTGGCCACAAACAAATCGCCCTTTCTCCCGCCATTTCACTGCCCTGCTCCCAACTCACACCCCCCTCTCTCATATACCTCTCCACCCCAACCCTCCATCTTATCCTCGGCCTCCCCCTCCCTCTCCCCCCCCACCTCACTTACATACACTCTCTTCGTCAGTCTTTCACCCTCCATCCTCTCCACATGGCCAAACCACCTCAGTGTGTTCTTCATAACACTTCCTATCACATCCACATCAACACCACAACGCTCCTTTATATCCTCATTTGTCAACCTGTCTCTCCATGTGACACCACAGGCTCCTCTTAAATAACTCATTTCCACTGCTCTCACTCTTGACTTGTGTCATTCTAACAACGTCCAAGCTTCACTTCCATACATTAGAGTTGGTATCACAATACTGTCATGTAGTAACTTTTTCACTTCCATGCTCAATTCCCTGTTTCTTATCACTGCTTTCAAAGAACCAGCAACCTTTCTTCCCTGCTGTACCCTTTCAAGCAATTCACCCTCCAAACCTCCATCCTTACTCATCACACTACCCAAGTACTTAAACGTACTCACATTTTCCAATTCCTCACCATCCAACCTCGCTGTACATTCACTGACTTCACCTCTCTTAAAGACCATCACTTTACTCTTCCCTACATTCACCTTTAGATTCTATTTCTTACACACTCTCCCAAACTCATCCACCAAGCCTTGCAGCTCCCCTTCGTCTTCACTCAACAACACAGTATCATCTGCAAACAACAGTACAGGGAGTTTCTCATTTCATATATATCACTTCAGCCTTGCCTTCTCCCATTTCCACGGTATCTACATTTATGCTGTTCTTCACAGCTATCGTCACTCCTCCTCCTATTTTCTCTTTTCTGTCTCTTCTCCACAGTTTATATATACCGTCTCCCAAATGAACATTAATATCTTCTCTTAATTTAGTCTCTACAAAGCACATGACATCAGGTTCATGTTCTCTCAAGAAATCGTTAATTTCGATCCTTGTCGATATGAAATCATCAACATTAGTATATATCACCTTCAAATTATTTTTGATGTTTTTTATACCCTCTTCTCTCATTCTCTCCATCGGTACCACTTCCTCAACTTCTGATCTTTCATAGCCATCCCCCTTAGTTTCCTTCACTTCTATTTTCTCACATACCACTTCCTTACTTTCATATCCATCACTCTCAAAAAAAAAAGTATTACAGTCTTCCTCTGTCCTCTTATCATTTTTTTCCATTACTTGATCCTTCAATGATTTTAGAACTTCTCTTTCTTCTTCATTCAAGTCTTTTCTTATTATTATATTTTCCATCCCTGCCTCTTTGCTTAATTTCCAGGTCACTTTAAGTATACCATTTACTACACTTTCTGATGTAAACTTGACTCTCATTGGTCTTGTTTCCCCTTTCTTATAAAGCCCTATCCTCCTTACTTCCTCAATTTCTTTTACCCACTTGTCTCCTTCGGGGTCGATCTTGCCTAATATTCCTCTCACCAGGTTCGTGTCTCTCTCAAGTCTCACGAACCTAACCTTTTCTTCCTCTTCCCTGTTTCCAAATATTACCACACATCTGTTCCTTTCTACAGTTTCTCTCACTATTTTCTCTTCTTTCTTCAGTATTTTCACTACATTTTCTTCCATTTTTTTCTTATTCATTTCCCTTTCTTCCTGGATGATTTCTCTTAAGCTGACCACTTCTTTCTGTTCTTCTTCTACGTGTGCCCATTTTGCCTTATGGTCTTCTAATACACTACTCACCTTCTCCGTTTTATTAGTACTCTCTTCTAGCTTCCTCCTCAATTCAACATTTTCACGCTTCAAAATTCTAATCTCCTCATTCGCTGTTTCATTGGATTGGATCAAACTCTTTATGGTAGTCTCCGTATTTTCAGACACGTTCTTTATAACTAGATTCTCTACTTTCTTTTCAAGTTCACTAATCCTCATAATCAATGTTTTAACCAGATCCATGACATTGGTATTTTTATCAAATCCTTGAAATTCAAGTCTCCCTCAATGTTTACATTTTCGGCCATGTTTGATGTTGGTTACAGTAACAAAACAGCTGATACCGAAAAATACTACAAACATTCATGTATACTCTAGCCAATAAATCTTTACATTTTTGGTAGTCTATTAACTTTCATTATTTTAAATTCAAAACAAAACCTTAGGAGACAGGACTGACAAAATTCCTAAAAACTAAATAAGGTTCACGGTGATGGCTGGGACGTCTGCTCGCTCTGGCTGTTCGCTCGTGTGTGTTCTTACCTAATTGTATCTTTACAGGAATGAGTCAAGCTTGTACTGTCCCATGTCTTAAACCATATTGATCGTACATATCCTTAAATTTGTGAATTGTTTTGGCACACACTATTGCATTCAATAATGCATTCCACTGATCAATTGCTCCGTTTGGGAAACTGAATTTCCTTACGTCTTTATCACCTCTCTTCTTATGCAGTTTTTTGCAGTGTCCTCTTGCTGATGCTTCCCCATATGTTAAGTAATCATTTATGTTCATTTTCTCCTTCCCTGATATGCATTTATATTGCATTATCATGTCACCTCTTTTCCTTCTCTCCTGTGGTGTTGGTAGATTCAGTTTATTTAGTCTTTCTTCGTAGCTTAGATTCCTTAAGCTTGGTATCCATCTTGTAGCGGCCCTTTGAACTTTTTCAATCTTGTCTATGTGTTTCTTGAGATGAGGACTACAGACTACTGATGCATACTCCAGGGTTGGCCTGATGAATGATGTTATTATCCTTCTTAGCATGTCTTCATTTATGTATGTGAATGCTATTCTCATATTTGCAAACAGTGTATACATATTCCATACCTTGTCACTGATGTGGTCAGCCAGAGATAGTCTGTTATTGATAATCACACCTAGGTCCTTCTCTCTTTCTGATGTGTGTAGGGTTTTATTTCCTAACATATAATCCCAATCAGGTCTTTTTCCACTTTTACCAAACTTGATTACATGACACTTGTCCACACTGAATTCCATTTGCCATGTATTACTCCATTCATGAAGTTTATTTAATTCTTTTTGTAGCTCTTTACAAGAGTCTGTGTTAGTAATTCTCCTTTGTATTTTTGCATCATCTGCAAACATATTTAGATAGCTTTCATTTCCAGTGTTACTGTCCATATCATTTATATACACTAAAAACATGATTGGTGCCAGCACTGAGCCCTGTGGTACTCCACTAGTCACTTCTTTCCATGATGAGTAGCTTCCCCTTAGTACTGTGTGTGTGTGTGTGTGTGTGTGTGTGTACCTAGAAAAAGTTTGTGAGGAAAAAAAAAAGTGCGTGAAATATGTCTGGAAATATGGTGGTGTTGGTCAAGTTATAAATATTTAGGTTAGGTTTGGATAAATCAGCACTGGTCAGGGTAACTTTGTTTCTAAAACACCATTCTGAGACGGTGATCAACTGTCTTGGCGCACCACAAGGTGGTATCCGTCTCTGTAGCACTGTTGGGAACTGTAAAGATCTTTAACCATTGCGGCAATTGTTTACCACCAAACAAACAGAGTAATCAGAAACCTACGAAAAACAATCTTTAAGAATAAGAAGTAAACTTGTAAGGTCTTGGTGCAGCTTACACTGAACTGTACGCTGACTTCAACAAGTCTACAGTTAAGGGTAAGGCAAGGGGCTGATCGAGGGTTCGATGATGTAAGTGTACCAAGTACAGTGACAAATTAAATATTCTCTCTTACTGTGCCCTTTCTATCATCTTCTATTAACCCCTGTGGTTAAGGTGGCGAGAGTGATACCCCTGTTGTGGCAATCCACACAAAAGATACCCAATTTCAATAAAATAATTTTCATATTATTACACAAGATAAAAAATAAAAAGTAAAACATGCACAAGAAAGCAAAACCTTTCTTCTTATCTATAAGCACATCGGAGAATGTTTAGATGCTCCTACAATGCCATAGATAGAGAGGTGGAAGCAACGCAACTCGGTGTTTTTTTGCATCACTTTAGCTATCCGTCATGCACTACCACCCACAATGCCATTTACCACACTTCATTTGCCGACCACGCATCATTATACACATCACTTTCTTTGCATTATCTTGAATGGTTCACTTAGCACTTCAAAATCATTATTTTACAAATATTATAAAATAAAATACTGTGATACTAAACAGTGAAAAACTACTCAGAAATAGTAAACAATGCTAAACTCAACGAAAGATATTTACAAAGCCTACACCAGACACTTGCATTTTCCTTATATTTTAGTCACTTACACTTACTATCACTTATTTGCATTTGTTCAATCACTTTTCTAGAGGGGCTAAAAGTTGACGAGGGTGTGAAAGGTATGGTGGTGTAACATAGGTGGGTTGGTGTCGTTTGGACCATGGCGTGCTGGTTTGTTTTTTCAGAGGATTTACGGTATATCCCACACCAGAATCACTGGAATCATTGTCACTAGTAGGTGTATACTGTACTTCCTTGTCTGTGGAATACAACCTCTAGCACCTCTTTTCTTGGTAACACCAAGCGATGTTGAGGGCTGGGGCAAATGCAAAAACCATCTGTAGACGCCATGACTTCTTGAAGCAAACTGAGCTCACGTGGTTACATAATGCGTGATGCAGTGTAGAGGATTCTAAAAAGACGACCTGGCAACCCCAAGGGTGGGTGGATGAATAAATAAAGTACTCGTGCCAAAATACAGGGTGCAACTTTTGAAAATGATTCATGGATTTTAAAACAAATGTCGCAGCATGTCAATCAGACCTTTTAAAAGGAACGTCGCTACCAAGGGGTTAACTTAACCATGCATTTGTGTGTTTCTAATACTATCCATAACATTATGTACTGCTTTAGTGAGTCTAAACTGCCATAACAGGGAAAATCTGGGTTTAACCTTGTTGTGCCTGGAACAAATTATGACAAGATCCATGGATCCTGCGTATTTGTTATCGCATACCATATTTAGTTCCAATTACAGTATGCACAAAAACTAAGGGATCACTGGAGACGTGAGAGAGAGAGGGGGGGGGAGTCAAAACAAAGTGCTATATTGGAAAGGAGTGAAAATAGTGATAAACTGTGAGAAATGGAATACAGTACAGTATAACACATCTGCAAAAGTAACATGGTGGAAGACAAAAAAAAAAATATATGTATATATATATCTATATGATCTATGGGACTGTAGTGTGACAACAAACCTGCAGATGCAGTGGCTATGACTGGAGTACCACAATGTGAGATTGCCACATCCCAAACTCCATCCCGATGCCCCACATATTCCCGTACCATCCGACAAGATACAGAGTCATTCTTGAAACTTGAAACAATCTTTGATGTCTGAACACGTAACTTGTTGGCTGCCTTCACCTTCTGGGAGCTCTGACCACCAGCTGATAAATAAAATATTAATGTGGACAATATATTCTCTTCTGGATTAAAAGGAATGGTACAGTATACATTTCATTCAACAACATAAACCTCAATGTAACAATAACACATATAGATGTACATGAAACAAGTTGTCACATACCAAAAACTGTCCACAGCATTTACAAATAACTTTATTAATATACAGCTGTGGTTAGTATATTGTACAGTAGGTTCTGCACATTCACGGTAGCCTAAGTATAATGTTTTGACACCACTGACAGCACTCCAGAAAACCTTCTGCAGGGAAACTGCAGCTTAAACATATGGTAACCACAGTTAAATACAGTTGCATAAAAAGGCAGGAAAAAAGTGTAATCACAGTTATCACATCAACTCTAAGCCATAGGCTCAAGCAGCTTATATGCATTCATTTCTTACCATGTTGGTGGCAGAGTTAGAATGTTTTAAATAAAGTTAACTTACACTTTAAATCAACAATTTTTGACACATTAATTGCATCCATAAATGCCATAAATTTAAAAGTGCATAATTTCACAAGCAATTTCGTTTATTTACTCATTCATCTGATAGAAAAATGAATAAGAAAAATATTTATACTGTATGTATATAAATATATATATATATATATATATATGCCTATTTATCTACAATAAAACACTATCCATCTATCTATAGCCCGACACCCTAATCCTGCAAAAGATGGCCGCAGACAAACGCCTCCAAGTCGCTGTCACCCACCATTTGACTACCTTTCCCCCAACTCACTCCCCACTCCCTCATGTACCTCTCAACTCCCTCCCTCCACCTCATCCTCGGTCTACCCCTCACTCCACCTCACCTACATACACCCTCTTAGTCAGTCATTCATTCTCCATTCTCTTCACATGCCCAAACCACCTCAGTGTATTTCTCCTAATCTTCTCAACCACATCCACATCCTCCCCACAGCATTCCTTCATATCTTCATTCGTCAACCTGTCCCTCCACGTCACGCCACATGCTCCTCTCAAGTAACTCATTTCCACTGCTCTCACTCTTGACTTGTTCCCCTCTTGCAAGGTCCATGCCTCGCTTCCATACGTCAGGGTAGGGATCACAATACCATCATGCAGTGACTTCTTAACTTCCATACTCACCTCCCTATTTCTCATCACTGCTTTCAGTGTACCAACAACCTTCCTTCCCTGCTGTACCCTTTCACGTACTTCATCCCCCAAACTTCCATCCTTACTCATCACACTATTCAAGTACTTGAATGCACTCACATTCTCCATATCCTCACCATCCAACCTCACTGCACAGTCTGTGACTTCATTCCTCTTAAACACCATAACTTTACTTTTGTTTACATTAACTTTCAGATTCCTCCTCCTACACACTGTCCCAAATTCATTCACCAAACCTTGCAACTCCCATTCATCTTCACTCAACAGTACTGTATCATCAGCAAACAGCAACACCGGAAGCTTCCAAATCTCACCCTCATTCATTAGAGCCAACCCCACATCCACTGCCCTACCCTGCACCTCCTTTACAACCCCATCCATGTATATATTAAAAAGCCATGGAGACATCACACTACCCTGTTTCAGTACCACATTGAGATCAAAGAACTCACTAAACTCACCATCCACTCACACCACAGCCCTGGCTCCTTCGTACAGTGGGGCACCAATTTTCGCGCCTAATTGGGTCCAAAAATAATGCGCGAAAGTAGAATTAGCGAAAATTGGGGCATTGTCTTTATGGCAAAAAGGCTAATTGGTTCCCGGTTATCCTAAAGTAACATCAGATTTTCATTTTCACTTGCAATACAGTACATCAAATCACTATTGTACATTGCATTGTGAGATACAAACAATAAAAACTGTACAGTACACATTATATGAGGAGAAACATACCACAGAGACCAGGTTGAGGTGTTTAATGGATGTTGGGGGTAAGTATCTGAGGCGCGTGGCGGGCTTATTTAGCCACGCCAGACGTATTGGTGCCACCTCTTGCTGCCTCGCTACCACCATGCTGTTTCCTCATACTACGCACTGTCAATTCTGGGATGTTAAATATACGGCAGATTTCACTGTTTTTTGCGCCCTTGTCCATGTACTCAACTATCTTCCTTTTCATTTCATTATTATACTGCCGTTTCTTCACCCCAACACGATACTCTCTTTTAGCCTTGGCCTTTCCTCCCGACTTTGAATGTCCCGGCCACTTTTTATCACCACCACTGCCTCCCGGCCCTCCCCCCACACCACCAGGCTCTTCCCCCACACCACCAGGCCCTTTCCCCACACTACCAGGTATAGTAGAGGCCACTGAACCGTGAGAATCCAACACAATGGAGCTAGCACGCTCGTACACAATGGCGGGAATGGGTGGACAGAGTGTTGACATGACGTCATTCAAGATGGCGGTGGGTTACGGGCGGGCGGTGCAGGAAATTCAAAGTTCAATATAGTGTCTCAAACCCAAAATTTGTGCGCGAAAATCGATTTTTTTCAAGCGAAAGTGGAAGTTAGGGAATATTTGGTGCATGCCGCGAAAGTGGATTCCACGAATCCTGCTGTAGCGAAAGTTGGTGCACTACTGTACATACCTCCTTTACAACCCCATCCATGTATATATTAAACAGCCATGGAGACATCACACAACCCTGTTTCAGTACCACATTGAGATCAAAGAACTCACTAAACTCACCATCCACTCACACCACAGCCCTGGCTCCTTCGTACATACTCTTCACAGCACTCAACAATTTCCCCTCCACTCCATATATTCTTAACACCTTGCCTAACTACTGTCATAAGCTTTCTCCAAGTCCATGAAGGCAGCATACACTTTCTTTTCCTTCTCTAGATACTTCTCCACTAAACATCTTAGAACAAATATCTGATCTACACACCCTTTTCCCTTCCTAAATCCCCCTTGTTCTTCTCCAACTAGCTCCTCTGTCATATGCCTAACCCTATCAAAGATTATTCTACCATATATTTTATCAGTCACACTAAGAAAGCAAATACCCTTATGGTTACCACATACTTCTCTCTCCCCTTTTCCTTTGTATAAAGGAACAACTATACCTGATTTCCAGTCCTCTGGAACCCTTCCCTCTTCCCAAGCCAATCTACACAACTTCCATATCCACTCCACAACAATCTCACCCCCATACCTCAGCATTTCACCACACACTCCATCAATTCCTGGGGCCTTTCCCATCTTGATCTTCTTCATTGCTTCCACTACTTCTGCCATACTGATCTCTTCCTCCCTCCACTCATCTCTTCTTCTCCCAGCCATTCCCCAGCCACTTATACTTGCACTGCTCTCACTCTACATTCAACAAATCTTCAAAGTACTCCTTCCATCTCCTCAATTTCTCTCTCTTCTCCACCAACAATCTATTTTTAATATCTTTCACTCCCCTACTATTTCCCCTTTCACACTGCCTTACTTTCATTACCTCCTTCCAAAGGAGGCAAAGAAGTGACTGTGTGGCCTTATTCTTTACCAACATCTGCGGCCTTACCACAAATTTAAACTCAGTTCATTTTTTCCTTCAGTCCATATCCCCTTTGGCCCTTTTCCTCACAGAACCAGAAATCTCACCCTCTACCGACATATCTCCATTTTGTTTTCCCGATTACCATCTCCTTACAAACTTCCGTAACAAGGGCGGCACCTGTTGTTATATCAAATCCCAATATGCAGCTGACACTGTTTTAAACTTCACTTCATCCAGTTTTGATTACTCATTATATAAATTAAATTGTCAAAACATTACCAAATATATCTGTGTAGTTTATCGTTTACCCAATGCTTCTTCGGAACCCAGTGTATTTGATTCCATATCCACTCTGTTGAGTAACCTTGCCCTTGCTCTTGGCACTGAAATTACCATTTTGGGTGATTTTAACATACTGTACACAATGTTAAATGGTTATTGCATTCTGCCCGGACTGAAGACACTGGTCTAGAGTGCGAGCTGTTTGCAGAATCGTTTAACCCTTACACCAAGGGCATGTTTCCCAATGTTTTGCGTGTCGCGCGGGGTTATTCAGGGGTAGGGGGGGGTTTCAAGAATACTCCCCCAGTATCCCTGCTTGTCGTACGAGGCAACTAAAAGGGTTGGTGGTGGGTTAGTGCCCCACCCCGTAAAAAGAACTAACTAAAAAAGCGAATAAAGCGCCTCGGACCCGGACGGATCATACGTTGACGACTAAGGAATGGACAAAGGACATTCTTAGGGTGGGAACTTGGAATGTGAGAGGAGTGAATGATGAAGTGAAAGAGAGAGAGATTATTCAGGTGCTTGAGGATGCAAAACTGGATATATGTGGATTGACTGAAACTAAATGGAAAGGTGAAAGGGTGAGAGAATGGGAATATGGTTTAGGTATATGTGCGGGAGTCAATGAAAATGAGAGGGCAAGAGAGGGAGTATGTCTGATGATAAACAAGAAGTGGAAGGAGAATATAAGAGAGTATGGAACAGTGGGTGCAAGGATTGTATGGGTGAGGATGAAAGTAGGTATACAAGCGTGGGCGATTGTATGTGTGTATGCCCAGACAGAAAATCGAGCGGCAAGAGTGAAAGATGAGTTTTGGGCGAGTGTAGAAGCGTGTATGGACAAGTTTGAGAGGAGCGAGAGAGTGCTGTTGATTGGAGACATGAATGGCAAAGTTGGGAATGTACGAGTGGATGGAGTGGTTGGTCAGTGGGGTGTGCCAGCTGACGTAGATGGGAATGGAGGTGCTTTGGAGGACATCTGTGCTTGTAAGGGGTTGGCAATAGCCAACACCTACTTTCGGCATAAGATGATCCACCGGTATACATGGAGAGTAATGAGGAGGATGGATGGTGAACTTGTTGAATGAAAGGCAATGATAGACTACGTGTGTGTGGATAAGCGAATGAGAAGACAAGTGTTGGATGGAAGAGTGTGGAGAGGGTGGGCGAATGGAGTCTCGGACCATCACTTAGTGACGGCCAAGGTAGAGCTGCAAAGAAAGTGGTTGAGGAGACGAAGGGGAAGACAGGAGAAAGCAACTCCTGTGAGAAGAGTGGAGAAATTGCAAGATAGTGAGAAAATGACAGAGTATAAGAGCATAGTGGAAAAAAGATTGGGAAGGTATGAGTTAGAGCAGATGGAAGGGGTGGAAGACGTATGTAAGATATTCATGGAAGAGATAGGCGCAGTGTGTGAGGCGGTTTGTGGGGTGAGGAGGAGATGCAAGGGTGTGAAAGGGACAGCACAGTGGAATGATGAGGTGAAACGAGCTGTGGAACAAAAGAAGAAGGCATATAGTGAATCGTTAGCGAGTAGAGGTAGGGGAGAAGATGAAAGAGAGAAGAGAGAGGTATATGTGAGCAGGAGAAGGGAGGTGAATAGACTGGTGAAGGAGAGTAAAAAGAAAGTGGATGAAGAGTTGGGAGGAATCTGAGTGTGAAATGGAGGGAGAGTACGAAATTGTTTTGGAAGGAGGTAAAGAAAGTAAGACAGTGTGAAAGGGGAAATAGTAGGGGAGTGAAAGATAGGAAAATAGATTGTTGGTGGAGAAGAGAGAGAAACTGAGGAGATGGAAGGAGCACTTTGAGGTTTTGTTGAATGTAGAGAGTGAGAGCAGTGCGAGTATAAGTGGTTGGGGAATGGCTGGGAGAAGAAGAGATGAGAGGAGGGAGGAAGAGATCAGTAGGGCGGAAGTAGTGGAAGCGATGAAGAAGATTAAGTTGGGAAAGGCCCCAGGAATTGATGGAGTGTGTGGTGAAATGCTGAGGTATGGGGGTGAGATTGTTGTGGAGTGGATATGGAAGTTGTGTAGATTGGCTTGGGAAGAAGGAAGGGTTCCAGAGGACTGGAAATCAGGTATAATTGTTCCTTTATACAAAGGAAAAGGGGAGAGAGAAGTATGTGGTAACCATAGGGGTATTTGCCTACTTAGTGTGACTGGTACAATATATGGTAGAATACTCAATGATAGGGTTAGGCATATGACAGAGGAGCTAGTTGGAGAAGAACAAGGGGGATTTAGGAAGGGAAAAGGGTGTGAAGATCAGATATTTGTTCTAACATGTTTAGTGGAGAAGTATCTAGACAAGGGAAGGAAAGTGTATGCTGCCTTCATGGACTAGGAAAAAGCTTATGACAGAATAGATAGGCAAGGTATGTGGAAGGTATTAAGAATATATGGAGTGGAGGGGAAATTGTTGAGTGCTGTGAAGAGTGTGTACAAGGGAGCTAGGGCTACGGTGCGAGTGGATGGTGAGCTGAGTGAGTTCTTTGATCTCAATGTGGGACTGAAACAGGGTTGTGTGATGTTTCCATGGCTGTTTAATATATCCATGGATGGGGTTGTAAAGGAGGTGCAGGGTAGGGCAGTGGATGTGGGGGTGGCTCTAATGAATGAGGGTGAGATTTGGAAGCTTCTGGTGTTGCTGTTTGCTGATGATACAGTACTGTTGAGTGAAGATGAATGGGAGCTGCAAGGTTTGGTGAATGAATTTGGGACAGTGTGTAGGAGGAGGAATTTGAAAGTTAATGTAAACAAAAGTAAAGTTATGGTGTTTGAGAGGAATGAAGTCACAGACTGTGCAGTGAGGTTGGATGGTGAAGATATGGAGAATGTGAGTCCATTCTAGTACTTGGGTAGTGTGATGAGTAAGGATGGAACTTTGGGGGATGAAATGCGTGAAAGAGTACACCAGGGAAGGAAGGTTGTTGGTACACTGAAGGCAGTGATGAGAAATAGGGAGGTGAGTACGGAAGTTAAGAAGTCACTGCATGATAGTATTGTGATCCCTACCCTGACGTATGGAAGCGAGGCATGGACCTTGCAAGAAGAGAACAAGTCAAGAGTGAGAGCAGTGGAAATGAGTTACTTGAGAGGAGCATGTGGCGTGACGTGGAGGGACAGGTTGACGAATGAAGAAGTGAAGGAACGCTGTGGGGTGGATGTGGATGTGGTTGAGAAGATTAGGAGAAATACACTGAGGTGGTTTGGACATGTGAAGAGAATGGAGAATGAAAGACTGACTAAGAGGGTGTATGGAGGTGAGGTGGAGGGAGGGAGAGGGAGAGGGAGAGGTAGACCGAGGAGGAGGTGGAGGGATGGAGTTGAGAGGTATATGAGGGAGTCGGGGGTGAGTTGGGGAGAGGGTAGTCAAATGGTGGGTGACAGAGCGACTTGGAGGCGTTTTGTCTGCGGCCACCCTTTGCGGGATTAGGGCGTCGGGCTATAGATAGAGAGATAGATAGATAGACATATGCATATGGCACATACCTTCAGCTTTCTCCTGGGATGTTTGTTGAGCCTTCGTCAATTACTGTAGGACTTGTGGAGACCTCTGAAGTTGGGTAACGAAGTCTCCACTTTACACTTACCGACAACCCGTAATATGATTACCACAGCCAGATATTAACACTATAAACACTACTCTATGATTATCAAGTAGTTTGGGATCCATACTCCAAAAAAAACCCACTGTGAAAGCAATGAAAATTATGAGCGCGTATGACCTTCCCACTTGCGCTAGTTCACTGTTGGTATTCTGTCATTTATTATTCATAAAACCCCTCACACTTTATATTTCTATTACTATATAACACTTATATATATCTGGAGTCTTTATCCATAAGATTCCTTCAGTAGTATTAGTTTACTGTCACTGAAGTGATTCAATTTTTCATTCAGTAAAATACGTAGAGAGCCACGGATTCACTTTCACTGTTATAACATCAAGTATTTGTACTCATATTCTTATATTACTAATTACTTACATTTCTATTTACATTTTCTATTGTATTTTCAATATTTACACTTCTATTTTACTTACACTATGTTATTCACTGTCACTTTCAGTAACATAAAACTATATTACACTGTTCAATCATATGTACTGTACATCCATTGCTTTCACTTGCTATTTACACATTATTCTCCTTTCACACTTGCACTTTTAGAACTGCTTCTGGCTGTGGTAATCAAAGAAGCAGGTAACACAGAGGGGAACCTGGCACTCAGCGCACTGCCAAGAGGTGCGTTTATGCTCAGGTATGCGTTGGGTGGTAGGTGCACACACCTGGCACCTGCTGATCGCAGCCTTCCTCTTGCCTGTGGCAGGCATTTGCACCAGTCTGTGCCAATTCATGTACGCCCTCTGCTCAAGTCTGTCGGGAAGTGTTACTGGATGGCGCCTTGGAGTTGCTGCTGTCACCCTACCATATCTTTCCAGCAGCTGCTGAACACAAGTCCTGGCAAACAACCTCAAGGAGGACTTGGGTGGCTTGACCTTCATCTTGTACAGGATGAAGGCGTTCAGCATCGTCATGTCTATGAGATGCAGAAAAACTTTCCTGTACCACCTAGTATTCTTCCTGAGGCAGTCGATCTCTCCAATCATCATGTCGGACTTGTCCACCAGCCGCATGTTGATATTGTAGTCTAACACAGCATCAGGTTTCCTCACAGGTTCTCCTGTCCTACGGTCGACCTTCCCACTGTCTGTCATTTCTCCCTTATGTACGGTGTAGGGTGTACGGTGTAGGGTGTAGGGTGAGCATGTGCACGACCCTCTTGTCATGCCACCGTATTGCCAGCATCTTCTCAGACTTGCGTAGGTGCACGTCTCCTCGCTGCGAGGTTCCTGCCTCTGGGAATTTAGGAAAGTGGGCACGATTACTCTTCACAGTGCCTCAGGAGCCAATGTCGTGCTCTGAAAGGTATTTGGCAAGTTTTGGTGCTGTATAATAGTTGTCTGTATACAGCACATGATTCCCACCAAAATACCTTTCAAGGAGCACTTTCACTACACAGTCTGAGAAGCCAAGGGGGAGTGTTTTATCAAGATCGACAGCGCTGGATGAATAAATAACGAAGTCAAGGATGTACCCCGTCTTACAGTCGCACAGTACAAAGAATTTGATTCCAAAGCGATGGCGTTTGCTTGGAATGTACTGCACAAACCTAAGACGTCCTCTGAACAAAACCAAGGATTCGTCAATGACAACCTTCTGAAAGGGGTGGAAGAATGTCATAAACTTATCCTTCATTCTGCTCAGAATCTCCCGGATCTCCCAGAGTGGGTCGGTTTGGGAAGGTACATCGTTGTCGGCAAAGTGCAGGTTTCCCATGATGTTCCGGAAGCGATCTCTGGCCATGTACTTACTGAAGGTGGGTGAGGGTAGTAAGGGGGCCATGGACCAGTATTCTTCCAACTCATGCTTCTTTGAGTGTGGCATGAGAAGCATGAGGGCAAAGAACGCATACAGCTCCTGCACTCCCAGCATGGACCACTGTTACATCTTGGCTGCACCTGTACCACTTGCAGACATTGTGATTCATACCTGTTGGTCTCATCACATATGTGCTGCATGACTTCGTCATTGAGGAAGGCCAAAAGGAAGTCCACACATTCAGCATCATCGTCAAGAGTGAAGGCAGGCTGTACCCCTGAGGAACTCTCGTCAAAATCAAGATGTTCAGGGACAAAATCGGACCCTTCCGTCCACGCGAAGGCGTCCAGGATTCCCTGTCGTGGCGGTGTAGGGTGGGTGAGGGTGGAGAGTGGCTGTGAGGCATTTTTATCACGTTCAAGGTTACTCGCACTGACCCTGGGTTGCCGTACAGCACTAGCAGCCCTTACTCTACTAGCAACTCTACTTTTCCGGGTCAGGGATTTACCTCTTCCTCTACAGCCTGCCTTCACTGTTGATGCTGGTGGTGACTCCGAAGACGAAGACTCTGGAGATAATTCAGCAGAAGAAGAGGAAGAAATGAGTGAAGTGGGGCTTGGGGAACGGGGAGGTGAATCAACTCGGGACTCATAGCGGGCTGGGTCACGCGGGGCCATTGTTCTGGGGCTAACCCGCCACCTTTTCACTCCCTTCCCAAATTCCTTCCCTTGCTGCACTGACAGCTCCTTTCCCTTGGAGCTAGGGATAACTTGGGACACTGAAGCACTCGTACTAGTAGTTTCTGGCATGATTTCCTCACCCGGCTCATCACACAAATCCCCTGAAGGGTCAAAATCACTATCCATCATCACCATTGATAATTCGGCTAGTTCACGTTCCACTGCAGAGTCACTTAAGGCTTTCCTGCTTTCCCCACGAGTTTTTCTGGGTGTAGAGGTCACAGGGCCCTTTGCAATGGGCGCAGAAGCAGCAGAAATGGCGGGGCGTGTGCGACATGCTTTGACCACAGAGGAGGACAAGGAACTAAATGCCACGGCTTATCTGAGAAGGCAAGGGTTGACAGTGACAATGGGGCTGACAGCTGTTAACTTACATGCTAATAAAATATTGGTAGAAAATCTCGGCAATACATAAAGAAATAGGTAGTTCCAGGTGACTGTAAATGTCACTTAGGCTTCTCCCTTCCTTTCTGATATATATTTTTATTACAGAAATAGATTACAAGGCATAATTCAAAGGGGAAATTACCGTGGTAATGTAGCGAATGAATGCATGTGAGGTGTTGTCAGGTGATAATTAGCCAATTCCTGGTGTATACCACTATCACTTACCTTATTTTTTTTTGGTATATATTATTTTGTATAAATATAGGGCATAGGGCTTATTTCAAAGGGTGAAATATGTGGAAAAATCTGGGGGAGATCTGCTTAGTGCAGCGCGGCCAGGGAGGTGAGAGGACAGGGTAATGGAGGGGAGGTAGGGAGGGAGTCAGGAACGGGGGAAAATGGCTAAAATGTCAACAATGGATGGGAGTACAGATGAGATTTGGAGTGCTGACTAGTGTTGGACATTGGCAGTACTGATAGATGATACAAGCCACCACTTGAAAGCCCGGAATAATTCAAAATAACACAGCCTGTGGAGTCACGTGGAGAGACAAGCTGACGAATGAAGATATAAAGGAGCGTTGTGGTGTGGATGTGGATGTGATAGGAAGTGTTATGAGGAACACACTGAGGAGGTTTGGCCATGTGGAGAGGATGGAGGGTGAAAGACTGACGAACAGAGTGTATGTGAATGAGGTGGAGGGGGGAAGGGGGAGGGGGAGGCCGAGGATGAGATGGAGGGATGGGGTGGAGAGGTATATGAGAGAGGGGAGTGTGAGCTGGGAGCAGGGCAGAGAAATGGTGGGGGACAGGGCGACTTGGAGGCGATTTGTTTGTGGCCACCCCAAACGGGATTGAGGCGTCTGGCAATAGATAGATAGATAGAACACAGAATCACAAAAGTGATGCCCCGCGGTTAAGGGGTTAATCACCTAGTTGGTAAAGCAACCAACCAGAATACCTGATAATCCTGACCATAATGCTCATCTCTTGGATTTACTCTTGACAAATAATCCAGATCAATACAGGATAGAGGTACTGTCACCACTTGGATCCTCTGGCCACAATCTCATCAAAGCCTCATTAGTTAACCCTCCCACACCTCCCCATTCTGAACCTGTCAGGGTGACCCGATGGCACTTTGATAGGGCAGACTAGGATGGATTTAGAAATTATGTTGCTGATGTTTCATGGCAGTCTTTCTTCTCTAGTGATCCCAATTCTACCCAGTCCCACATTTGCGACTTAATACTAGCCGGTATGGATTTATTCATACCAAGTCAACAGTTCACTAAAAGATCGAACTCTCCAAAATGGTTTGATGGCAACTGTGCCAGAGCAACAGCCCAAAAGTCATTAGCATATAACTCTTACTTAAAATAAAAAACATCTGAATCACTCTTGCAATTTAAAACTGCTAGAAATCATGCAAAAGCTGTATTAAATCTATCAAAATCAAACTTTCGTCAAAAGCAAGCATCAAAACTACTTAACAACCCTAATGACAATAGAATATTCTGGTCAACTCTTAATTCTTTCAAAAATAACTTTAACAAGTCATCTTCCATTCCCCCACTAAAATCTTCAGATGGCGACATTATAAATGACCCATGTGGGAAAGCAGATCTCTTTGCCAATAACTCTGCCAGAAACTCTACCATAGACGATACCAGCCAAAATGTCCCAGTACTGGAACTTGATTCTCCCGAAACTGCCCCACTTAAAATACAGACAAGATACGTAAAATCCATCCTAGACAATTTACCTACCAAAAAAGCTCCAGGCCCAGATGGAATTCTGCCAATTGTTTTGAAAAAGTGTTCCCCTGAACTTGTCTCTGTCCTAGCTAAATTATTCAGACTATGCATACGTACTTCTTTATTCCAAAATTCATGGAAAGAAGCCAATATCCACCCAATTCCAAAGAAAGGAAGTTCCTCTGACTCCTCCAATTACAGACCAATTGCTGTCAAATCTTCCCTTGGTAAGGTATTTGAAACTTTAATTAATAAGCACATTGTTAAACATCTTGAATCCAACAACTTAATTAGTGATAGACAATATGGTTTTCGCCACGAAAGATCCACCATTGACATACTCAATCTCTTAACTCATACCATCAGGTGATCTTTTTGGAGAAACTCATGCAGTAGTTCTTGATATCTCTAAAGCTTTTGACAGAGTATGGCACCATTCCCTGCTGTCCAAACTCCCTTGCTATGGACTAACGTCTTTTGTTCCTTTGATTTCTTCATATCTTAGTGACAGGAAAATAAGAGTAAAAGTAGATGATGTATATTCCAATTTCCACTCAATTAACGCTGGCATGCCGCAGGGATCAGTTCTGGCGCCAACCCTATTTCTGGTTCATATTAATGATCTCTTATCTGTCACCTACAATCCCATTCACTCATAAGCAGTTGACTCAACACTACATAGTTCATTCACACTCAGACATCCATTTACAAAGTCTAATATCTCCACCTTTCAACTCAATACAGCCATCTCCATAAACCAAGATCTATCTACAATCAGTGAATGGGGACAAAACAACCTTGTCTCTTTTAATGCTAGTAAAACTAAATATATACAGTTTACTAATAGACAGATATTGCCAGATTCATACATTACCTTCAGTGCTACTAATATTCCCATCGCCAAAAGTATTGAAATTCTTGGCGTCTCACTTAACAGTGCCCTCAGCTGGACCTCTCATGTCAGATCACTTGCTAAAACCGCCTCAAAGAAACTTGGATTATTGTACAGAGTCCGTAACTTCTTCGCCAATGAGCAGTTTGCTATAATTTATAAGAGTCATGTGCGCTCTCAGCTTGAATATTGCTCACCCTTGTGGAATGGTTGTGGAGAGGCTGCATTAAGACAACTAGACAAAATTCAGAACAAAGCTGTCAGAATCATTAACAACCCTGCCATTACATATAAACTACCGTACCTCCCCTGCAAGTAAGAAGGTATGCTGCCTCCCTTGCATTATTTAACAGATATTTTTTTGGCAAATGCTCAGACGAAGTTGCGTCCATGGTGCCACCTCTCCAAGCCTTCCCTCGTGCTACACGGGCATCTGGTAGCGCTCATGACTGGAATGTCACTCAGCCATATTGCAGAACTTCTGCCTATCAGAATTCTTTCAAGCCCCGAACTGCATCTCTCTGGAACTGGCTTCCCCAGAGTTGTTTCCTTCCAAATTTCAACCCACAACTGTTCAAGTCTAATTGTTACAGATATTTTATGAAGAGAGGACACCAGCAATCTGGTGTACAGATTTTTTTTTTTTTACTCATTTGTTTTTCCTTCCTCCGTTGTATAAAAAAAAAAAAAAAAAAACTTTCCCTCCACTTCACACTCAGATTCCTCCCAAATTCTTTATCCACTTTCTTCTTACTATCCTTCACCAGCCTCTTCACCTCCCTTCTCCTGCTCGCATATACCTCTCTCTTCTCTCTCTCGTCTTCTCCCCTACCTCTACTCGCTAGCCATTCACTATATGCCTTCTTCTTTCGTTCCACAGCTCGTTTCACCTCATCATTCCACCATGCTGTCCTTTGCATCTCTTCCTCACTCCACAAACCACCTCACATGCTGCACCTATCTCTTCCGTGAATATCTTACATACGTCTTCCACCCCTTCCAGCTGGTCTAACTCATACCTTCCCAATCTTTCTTCCACTATGGTTTTATACTCTTCCATTTTCTCACTATCTTGCAGCTTCTCCACTTTTCTTGCAGAAGCTGTTTCCTCCTGTCTTCCCCTTCGTCTCTTCAACCATTTTCTTTGCAGCTTTACCTTGGTCATCACCAAGCGATGGTCCGAGACTCCATTCCCCCACCCTCTCCACACTCTTGCATCCAACACTTGTCTTCTCATTCGCTCTTCCACACACACGTAGTCTATCATTGCTTTTCGTTCGACAGGTTCACAATAACAACACTGCACTCACTAATTTCGCAAAATATACTTTAGCCAATAGCAGTTTCGTGATGCAAAGGAAAGTTCCTCTGCAAGGAGTCTCGCGATTTTACTGAAAGTTTTGCAATACCCAGTAGTGAGTGATTGCACACATACGCATCTCAGTCACTTGTTCACAGCCACCACCGCCATTATTTCTGATGTCATATCCCCCAACACTTTGTACTGTTGTGATCTCACACGCATAGGACTTTTATGAGTCACTAGTTTGTGTGTTGGGTAACATGTAACAGGTTTCCAGGTCACTTTAAGTATATTGTTTACTAAACTTTCTGATGCCAACTTAAATCTCACTGGTCTTGCTTCCCCTTTCTTATCCGGCCCTATCCTCCTTACATCCTCAATTTCTTTTCCCACTTGTTTCCTTCAGGATCAATCTTACCTATTCAATATTTTTCTCACTTGGTTGAGTTTCTCTCGAGTCTCACAACTAACCTTTTCTTCCTCCTCCCTATTTCAAAATATTACCATACATCTGTTCCTTTCTACAGTTTCTCTCAATATTTTCTCTTTTTTCTTCAATATTTTCCCTAAATTTTCTTCCATTTCTATCATGTTCATTTCCCTTTCTTCCTGATTGATTTCCCTTACGCTGATCACTTCTTTCTGTCCCCCTTCCACATGTGCCCACTTTACCTTTTTGCTCTTCTATCACACTACTCACCTTCTCCACTTTGTTACTGTTCTCTTCTGATTTTCTCCATAATTTGATATTTTCTTGTTTCAAATTCTCGATCTCCTGGCTCGCACTCTCACAGGCCTGTATCAGACTCTGTATGGAGTTTTTTGTAGTTTCAGGCATGTTTCTTGATACTAGATCCTCCACATTCTTTTCTAGTTCACTAATTCTCATAATCAATGTTTTAACTAAATCCACCACACTTGTTTCACTGTCAAATTCTGGAAATTTGGTCCCTCAATGTTTACACTGTCGGCAATGTCTGCAGGCTGGTTACCGTACTAACAGCTGTTACCGAGGTTCCTATGAACAGTCATGTATACTCAAATATTTACTGACAATGGCTCTTTACATTTTTGGCAGACTATATTAATAAACAATACTTTAAACTTCAAACAAGACTACAGGAGATAGGACAAACATAATTCCTAAAAACTACTTATGGTCTGCTGAGATGGTTGAGACACGTTCGTTCCCTCTGGCTGGTGTGTGTGTAATTCACCGGGTTGGTCAGGATCACTTGATGGTCGTGATCATCAGCTTTTACCCTCCCGGAAGGGAGCTGAGAGCTCATATTATCCGATCTAAGGGCAAGGCTGTGACCTTCACACACACACACACACACACACACACACACACACACACACACACACCTGTCCCCTTGCTCCAGGGGGACAGTAACCACCCACTTCGTCAGTGAAACTTTTCGCAACCTGAGCGAGGGGCGAACTCCCATCCACCAGTTGGCAAGCGGGTACGTTACCACTGCACCAGCGAGCGGTGTGTGTGTGTGTGTGTGTGTGTGTGTGTGTGTGTGTGTATTCTTACCTACAGCAATTGTATCATTACAGAAATGAGTCAACCTCGTACTGTCCTGTGTATTAAACCATTTTTATCACACATATCCTAAAATTTATGAATAGCTTCAGCACACACTATTTCATTTCGTAGTGCATTCCATTGATCAATTGCCCTATTTGTAAAACTGAACTTCCTTACGTCTTTGTCATCTCCCTTTTTATGCAGTTTTTTGCAGTATCCTCTTGCTGATGCCTCCCCATAAGTTATATACATTCACTGATGTCTATTTTCTCTTTCTTTGAGATGCATCTTTTGTAAGGAGTCCATATTATAAATACAATAAGTTATATACATTCACTGATGTCTATTTTCTCTTTCTTTGAGATGCATCTTTTGTAAGGAGTCCATATTATACATACAATTAAATACAGAAAACATGATTGATAGACAGATAGAAAGATAGATAGACAGCACCAGGCAAGCCTGGGAATGGGATATGAGCTTGCAAGTCTAAGTGAAGAAATGTTGACAATACACTGGAAGCAGCAAGTCAGGGGATGAGAGAGGTAGTGTGTCAACGAGATAAGAACATGAACAATGTCTAGTGTCCATACACACACGTACACACATACTCACACACAGGCTTCTAGAACATTTCAACAACAGTGTAACACACGTGACACGACCCCTGCTACACCAGAATTTAGTAAGCAGAGCTCAGAAGGTTAGCCATAGAACCGACAGGTAGTGGAGAGAGTGAATAAGAAGAAGGGTCCAATTAGATTTACTTAGTATATTAAGTCTCTGTAATACATATGCTGCTCAACTTAAGACTTTCTCTGAAGATAATAAATCAAGATCAACTCCATGTATTCATCTCTAACTCCTCCTGCTCTTCAATTATCAAAATAACAATAAAAACTCAAGACTCACCTACTACAAGAATAGAGAGTTACACTTTCATTCTCTCTTCTAATGTTGGTAAGTTCAGTTTTTCTGGTCTTTCTTCATAGCTTAGATCCTTTAAGCTTGGTACCCATCTTGTAGTGGCCCTTTGTACTTTTTCAATCTTACCTATGTGTTTTTTGAGATGTGGATTCCAGACTATCTATCTATCTATCTATCTATATACCTAGGCTGCTTCCCCCAAGGAAAAGGAGGTAGCCGAGACAGGATGACACATTCCCCATTTACTAATCCATTCGAACACATTCATTCGCATCTTAGCCCCAAAGGGGAGAAGGGACAGAGCCACACCGCACAAGGGTCAACTGTGCAGTGCATCAGTGACATCCACAGCAGGGCCCGACAGCAGAGCTGGTTTACCCCTGCCACGTCATAATAGACCCATCCCCTTACACGCACCTGACCTGACTAGCTGATCGGACCAAATGTGGGAGAATATCTCCTCAGGGCTGCATCATCATTTATTCATTCACAATTTCTCTTCATTTATTTCTGTCACGCACAGCCACTCTTCCTTGCTCAACAGACATCCCTCTCGCATCCAGCGCTCTCTTCACACTGTCCATCCATCCTATTCGTGGTCTTCCTCTCAGCCTTACACCTCTCACATCAGATCTAGTTATCTTTTTCACCAATCGCTCATTATCCATTCTCTTCATATGTCCAAACCATCGCAACACCCTCTGCTCAACTCTACCAGCCATCTCCCGAACAACTCCAGTTCTCCTTCGCACTTCATCATTTCGCACTCGATCCATACACGTCACCCCACACATACTCCTCAGACATCTCATCTCCATTACATTCAAACTTTTCCTCTCTGCTACACCCATATTCCATGTTTCAGCCCCATATAATGCAGTCGGTACCACAACACCCTCATACAGCCTTCTCTTTACATCCATTCTAAGCAAACGACATTTAAACACTTATTTCATTCCTCCCAGCACCTTACCTACGTCATTCATTCTAAACTTCACTTCTGCATCTATTATTCCATCCACAGCAACATGTGACCCTAAATATTTAAAACACTCTACCTCCTCAAGCAACTCACCATTCAACACTAGAGTGTATTCATCCTCCTACCATCTACCAACCTCGTACACTTCATCACTTTACTCTTATTCTAATTTACTTTCAATTTCCTCCTTTCACACACCCTTCCAAACTCCTCTACTGTCTCAATCTCTCCTCTGAATCAGCCACCAGTGCAGTATCATCTGTAAACAGCAGCTGCTTCAGATTTCACTCTCCACCATCAACATTCACTAGACTCAGACCTCCACCTAAAACTCTTGCATTCACCTCCCTTACACCATCCATATAAATACTAAACAACCAAGGCGACATCATACATCCCTGTAGCAGCCCCACTCTCATGGAAAACCAATCACTCACAACATTTCCCACTCTTACACACGCTCTACTAATTACATAAAAACTTTTCACCCCTTTTAGTAACCTACCATCAAGTCCATACAATCTTAAAACAGACCACAAAGCCTCCCTATCAATTCTATCATACTATCTATCTATCTATCTATCTATTGCCAGACGCCTCAATCCCGTTTGGGGTGGCCACAAACAAATCGCCTCCAAGTCGCCCTGTCCCCCGCCATTTCACTACCCTGCTCCCAACTCACACCCCCCTCTCTCATATACCTCTCCACCCCATCCCTCCATCTCATCCTCGGTCTCCCCCTCCCTCTTCCACCCTCCACCTCACTCACATACACTCTCTTCGTCAGTCTTTCACCCTCCATCCTCTCCACATGGCCAAACCACCTCAGTGTGTTCCTCACAACGCTTCCTATCACATCCACATCAACACCACAACGCTCCTTTATATCCTCATTCGTCAGCCTGTCTCTCCACGTGACTCCACAAGCTCCTCTTAAATAACTCATACACTTTCTCTAAATCCATGAATGCCCAAAACACATCCTTGCCATTCGCCAAATAATTTTCACACACTTGTCTCACAGCGAACATCTGATCCATGCATCCCCTCCCTCTCCTAAAGCCACACTGCTCATCACCAATCACTCCCTCAGTACCCTCTCTAACTCTCATAATTAACACTTTGCCATACACCTTACCTACAACACTCAACAGACTTATACCTCTAAAGCTAGTACATTCATACTTATCGCATTTGCCTTTATACAACAGGACCACACAAGCACTTGCCCAGTCAACTGGCACCATACCTTTCACAATGCACACATTCAACAATCTTACTAACCAGTCAACAATAGTCACTACACCACCCTTCAGGCATTCCACAGCACACCCATCCATACCTGCAGCTTTCCCTGTTTTCATCTCCTTTACTGCCTCCTCCACTTCCTCCTCCGTGATCAAAGAATCATTCAACTCTCCCAACACATCTATTCATTGCACCCTTCCATCCGCCACAATCTCAGCCACCCTTTCCTCCTCTACATTTAACTATCTATCTATCTATTGCCAGACGCCGCAATCCCGTTTGGGGTGGCCACAAACAAATCGCCTCCAAGTCGCCCTGTCCCCCGCCATTTCACTCCCCTGCTCCCAACTCACACCCCCCTCTCTCATATACCTCTCCACCCCATCCCTCCATCTCATCCTCGGCCTCTCCCTCCCTCTTCCCCCCTCCACCTCACTCACATACACTCTCTTCATCAGTCTTTCACCCTCCATCCTCTCCACATGGCCAAACCACCTCAGTGTGTTCCTCATAACGCTTCCTATCACATCCACATCAACACCACAACGCTCCTTTATATCCTCATTCGTCAGCCTGTCTCTCCATGTGACTCCACAGGCTCCTCTTAAATAACTCATTTCCACTGCTTTCACTCTTGACTTGTGTCCTTCCAGCAACGTCCAAGCTTCACTTCCATACGTTAGAGATGGTATCACAATACTGTCATGTAGTAACTTTTTCACTTCCATGCTCACTTCCCTGTTTCTTATCACTGCTTTCAAAGAACCAGCAACCTTTCTTCCCTGCTGTACCCTTTCAAGCACTTCACCCTCCAAACCTCCATCCTTACTCATCACACTACCCAAGTACTTAAACGTACTCACATTTTCCAATTCCTCACCATCCAACCTCGCTGTACATTCACTGACTTCACCTCTCTCAAAGACCATCACTTTACTCTTCCCTACATTCACCTTTAGATTCCGTTTCTTACACACTCTCTCAAACTCATCCACCTAGCCTTGCAGCTCCCCTTCGTCTTCACTCAACAACACAGTATCATTTGCAAACAACAGTACAGGGAGTTTCCAAACACTATCCTCTCTCACCATTTAACAATCTTTCAAAATACTCTGCCCATCTCCTCCTTACTGGATCCATCTCAATTAACATCCTTCCATCCACAGCTTTTACACACTCTTCCTTCCCAGCCTCTCTCTTTCGCACCCTTTTAACCTCCTTCCAGAACATTTTCTTATTCTGTTGAAAATTCTCAGTCAGCCGCCTAGCCCACCTCTCATCTGCTGCCAATTTAGCATCACACACAGCCCTTCTCACCCTATTCCTCTTTTCCTTATACCTCTCATATGACACCTCATCCTTCCTCTGCAGCCTCACTTCATATGCACGTCTCTTCTCAGTCACAGCCATACTAACTTCCTCGCACCACCATTCACTTCCTTTTCTTACACCACCACCCACACATCTCACACCACACACCTCTTCTGCATGCCCCACCACAGCACTCATAAACAACTGCCATTCCTTCTCCACACTGCCATTTTCCTGATCTTTCACTGCGTTCCACTCATCTTTCAATTTCTCCTGATACTCTATCAATTTCTCTCTTTTATCCAACTCACTCACTTTCAAAACCTCCCTGCCACACCTAACCCTCTAAGCTCTCACCCATCTCTTACCTACTCTTAACTTTTCCTCCACCAGGTAGTGGTCAGACATACCTCCAACCTTCCCTCCAGACTACTCCTGGATATTCCATGGTTAGTCTCATGGATAATGTTATCATCTTTCTCAGCATGTCTTCATTTATATATATGAATGCTATTATTTGGTGGTAGGCAGGAGTGCTCACCATCCACTCACTTGATGTAGTGCTGCTCTCAGGTGTATGGAATGTCCTCTCTCCCATTCTTCTTTCCGTCCATCCTTTCTGTCTTCCCTTCCTTCATTCTTTCCTCGTCCTTCTGCCTACGGGTGACTTTACATTCCCTCGTGTGTCTTTCTTTCCTTCATTCTACCTATGGGTGACTCTGCAATGAGTGACACACCAAATGGTTTCCTGTGCACCAGGAAACCATTTACTATGCTGGGTGGTAACCATATACCCAAATTTTGGCATCTGGTGGTTTAGTGGGAAATTACAGCGCTCCAATTGGATTGAACTAGAGAAGGTTTATATCCAAGGGATGGTTGGGGTTTATTGTTCATGTAATGCCACTCGGATGAGTGAGGTTGGTCAGTCTCATCTTAAATGTCGGGACCAACTTGCCTTGCCCCAGGCACCTACACTTCTCATGAGGCAACATAGGACTGGATGATGGATGGATGGATGGAATGCTATTATCATATTAGCAGGCAGAGTATGCGTGTTTCGTACCTTCTCACTGATGGGGTCAGTTGGAGATAGTCTGGTATTGATAATCACTCCTGGGCCCTTCTCCTTTTCTGATATGTGCAGGGTTGAACTTCCTGGCTTATAATCCCAATCTGGGCTTTTTCCACTTTTACCAAACTTAATTACATGGCATTTGACAACAATGAATTCCATTTGCCATCTATTTCTCCATTCATGAAACTTATTTAGTTTTTCTTGTAGCTCTCTCCATGAGTCTATGTTTGTAATTTTCCTTTGTATTTTTGCATCAGCACACATATTATAGCTTCCATTTCCAATGTTTGTCTATATCACTTAATTATGCTAAAAACATTATTGGTGCCCGCACTGAGCCCTGTGGAACTCCGCTAGTCACTTCCCTCCACGATGAGTAATTTCCCCTTAGTACGATTGCCCAAATAAGTAATGACTCGCTTTCTTTAAGTTTCGGACAAACTTCCCGGGTCTGGCAACATTAACTTAAATGAGAGTTAGGAGATGGAAACAATGTTTGCCTTCCCTGCAAACATTATTTATGGTGTAAAAAAAAAAACTAATCTTACCGAATATTAGTTAAGTTTAGCACTTATTTCTTTTTAGGAAAATAACAATAATTAAGTAAAAAGGGTGGGTGGTGAACTGAATGAAAGGAAGGCAATGATTGATTATATGTGTGTGGATGAAAGGATGCGAAAATGTGTAATGGATGCAAGAACTTACAGAGGTTGGGGGAGTGGACTTTCTGACCACTACTTGGTGGTGGCCAGAATTAGAATTCAAGTAAGATGGAGGAATAGAAGAAGGGAAAGACGAGAGGAAGGAGTAGTTGCAAGGAGAGTGGAAAGGTTACAAGAGGATGAGAAAAAGGCAGAGTATAAGAGAGAAGTGGAGGAACAATTGGGCAAATATGAATTGGAGCAGATGGGAGACGTGGAAGGTGTCTGTAGGATATTTACTGAAGAAATATGTGCAGCATGTGATGTGGTGTGTGGAAGGAAGAGAAGACGGAGGGGGGTGCAAGGAACAGCGTGGTGGACTAAACAGGTGAGACAGGCTGTGGCACAAAAGAAGAAAGCATGCAATGAATGGATGAGAAATAGGGGCGTGGAAGAAGTTGAGAGGCGGAAGAGAGAGTTATATGTAGAAAGAAAGCGAGAGGTGAAAAGATTAGTAAGAGAGTCAGAAGAGAGTGGATGAGGAATTTGGAAGGAATCTGAGTGTAAAGTGGAGGAACTGTAAGAAAATGTTCTGGAAAGAGGTGAAAAGAGTAAGACAGGGTGGAAGTGAAGTTAGCAGGGGAGTGAAAGATTAAAATGGTAGATTACTAGTGGAGAAGGGAGAAAAAGTGAGCAGATGGAGAGAACACTTTAAGGAATTGTTGAACATAGAGGATGGAAGTAATGCGAGTATAAGTGGCTGGGGAATGGCTGGGAGAAGGAGGGAGGTGAGAAGACAGGAAGAAATCAGTAGGATAGAAGTTGTGGAAGCAATGAAGAAAGTTAAATCGGGGAAAGCCCCAGGAATTGATGGAGTGTGTGGTGAAATGCTGAAGCATGGGGGAGAGATTGTAGTAGAATGGATGTGGAAGATGTGTAGATTGGCATGGGAGGAAGGTAGAGTCCCGGAGGATTAGAAGTCAGGTATAATTATTCCCTTGTACAAAGGAAAAGGAAGTGTGTGGTAATCATAGGGGCATTTCTCTTCTTAGTATAATAGGAAAAGTGTATGGTAGGATACTTATTGACAGAGTTAGAGAAAGAACAGAGAAATTAGTTGGAGAACAGGGAGGCTTTAGGAAGGGAAGAGATTGTGTAGATCAGATATTCATTCTTAGATCTTTAGTGGAAAAGTTTCTAGAGAAGGGAAAGAAGTTGTATGCGGCTTTCATGGATTTGGAGAAAGCATATGACAGGGTGGATAGACTTAAGAATATATGGACTAGATGGGAAGTTGCTGAATCCTGTGAAGATTATGTACGATGGTGCTAAGACTGCAGTGTGTGTGGATGGTGAACTAAGTGAATTTTTCTCTTTGAAAGTTGGGTTGAAACAGGGATGTGTCATGTCTCCATGGTTGTTCAATCTGTACATGGATGGGGTAATAAAAGAGGTACAAGGTAGGGTAGTGGATGTTGGAGTGGCCCTGGTGAGAGAGGATAGTGTTTGGAAACTCCCTGTACTGTTGTTTGCAGATGATACTGTGTTGTTGAGTGAAGACGAAGGGGATCTGCAAGGCTTGGTGGATGAGTTTGGGAGAGTGTATATGAAACAGAATCTAAAGGTGAATGTAGGGAAGAGTAAAGTGATGGTCTCTGAGAGAGGTGAAGTCAGTGAATGTACAGCGAGGTTGGATGGTGAGGAATTGGAAAATGTGAGTACGTTTAAGTACTTAGGTAGTGTGATGAGTAAGGATGGAGGTTTGGAGGGTGAAGTGCTTGAAAGGGTACAGCAAGGAAGAAAGGTTGCTGGTTCTTTGAAAGCAGTGATAAGAAACAGGGAAGTGAGCATGGAAGTGAAAAAGTTACTACATGACAGTATTGTGATACCATCTCTAACGTATGGAAGTGAAGCTTGGATGATGCTGGAAGGACACAAGTCAAGAGTGAAAGCAGTGGAAATGAGTTATTTAAGAGGAGCCTGTGGAGTCACATGGAGAGACAGGCTGACGAATGAGGATATAAAGGAGCGTTGTGGTGTTGATGTGGATGTGATAGGAAGCGTTATGAGGAACACACTGAGGTGGTTTGGCCATGTGGAGAGGATGGAGGGTGAAAGACTGACGAAGAGAGTGTATGTGAGTGAGGTGGAGGGGGGAAGAGGGAGGGAGAGGCCGAGGATGAGATGGAGGGATGGGGTGGAGAGGTATATGAGAGAGTCGGGTGTGAGTTGGGAGCAGGGCAGTGAAATGGCGGGGGACAGGGCGACTTGGAGGCAATTTGTTTGTGTCCACCCCAAAAGGGATTGAGGCGTCTGGCAATAGATAGATAGATAGTTAAATGTAGAGGAGGAAACGGTGGCTGAGATTGTGGCGGATGGAAGGGTGCAATGAATAGATGTGTTGGGAGAGTTGAATGATTCTTTGATCACGAAGGAGGAAGTGGAGGAGGCAGTAAAGGAGATGAAAACAGGGAAAGCTGCAGGTATGGATGGGTGTGCTGTGGAATGCCTGAAGGGTGGTGGAGTGACCATTGTTGACTGGTTAGTAAGAGTGTTGAATGTGTGCATTGTGAAAGGTATGGTGCCAGATGACTGGGCAAGTGCCTGTGTGCTCACGCTGTATAAAAGCAAGGGCGATAAGTATGAATGTACTAGCTTTAAGGGTATAAGTCTGTTGAGTGTTGTAGGTAAGGTGTATGGTAGAGTGTTAATTATGAGAGTTAGAGAGGGTACAGAGGGAGTGATTGGTGATGAGCAGTGTGGCTTTAGGATAGGGAGGGGTTGCATTGATCAGGTGTTTGCTGTGAGACAGGTGTGTGAAAAGTATTTAGCGAAAGGCAAGGATGTGTTTTGGGCATTTATGGATTTAGAGAAAGCGACAAATGTAGAAGTGTGCATGGAAAAGTTTGGAAGGAATGATAGAGTGTTTTTGATTGGTGATATGAATGGTAAAGTTGGGAATGTGAAGGTGGATGGAATAGTTGGTGAGTGGGGTGTGCCTGCTGAGATAGATGAGAATGGGAGTGCGTTAGTGGACATTTGTGCTGGGAGGGGGTTGGTGATAGCCAATACCCTCTTCAGGCATAAAATGATCCACAGGTATACATGGCGAGTGATGAGAAGGGTGGGTGGTGAATTGAGTGAAAGGAAGGCAATGATTGATTATGTGTGTGTGGATGAAAGGATGCGAAGATGTATATTGGATGCAAGAGTTTATAGAGGTTGGGGGAGTGGACTTTCTGACCACTACTTGGTGGTGGCCAGAGTTAAAGTTCAAGTAAGATGGAGGAATAGAAGAAGGGAAAGACGAGAGGAAGGAGTAGTTGCAAGGAGAGTGGAAAGGTTACAAGAGGATGAGAAAAAGGCAGAGTATAAGAGAGAAGTGGAGGAACGATTGGGCAAATATGAGTTGGAGCAGACGAGGGACGTGAAAGGTGTGTGTAGAATATTTACAGAAGAAATATGTGCAGCATGTGATGTGGTGTGTGGAAGGAAGAGAAGACGGAGGGGGGTGCAAGGAACAGCGTGGTGGACTGAAGAGATGAAACGGGCTGTGGCACAAAAGAAGAAAGCATACAGTGAATGGATGAGAAATAGGGGCGTGGAAGAAGTTGAGAGGCGGAAGAGAGAGTTATATGTAGAAAGAAAGAGAGAGGTGAAAAGATTAGTAAGAGAGAGTAAGAAGAGAGTGGATGAGGAATTTGGAAGGAATTTGAGTGTAAAGTGGAGGGACTGTAAGAAAATGTTCTGGAAAGAGGTGAAAAGAGTAAGACAGGGTGGAAGTGAAGTTAGCAGGGGAGTGAAAGATAAAAATGGTAGATTACTAGTGGAGAAGGGAGAAAAAGTGAGCAGATGGAGAGAACACTTTAAGGAATTGTTGAACGTGGAGGATGGAAGTAATGCGAGTATAAGTGGCTGGGGAATGGCTGGGAGAAGGAGGGAGGTGAGAAGACAGGAAGAAATCAGTAGGATAGAAGTTGTGGAAGCAATGAAGAAAGTTAAATCAGGGAAAGCCCCAGGAATTGATGGAGTGTGTGGTGAAATGCTGAAGCATGGGGGAGAGATAGTAGTAGAATGGATGTGGAAGATCTGCAGATTGGCCTGGGAGGAAGGTAGAGTCACGGAGGATTGGAAGTCAGGTATAATTATTCCCTTGTACAAAGGAAAAGGGGAAAAAGAAGTGTGTGGTAATCATAGGGGCATTTGTCTTCTTAGTATAATAGGAAAAGTATATGGTAGGATACTTATTGACAGAGTTAGAGAAAGAACAGAGAAATTAGTTGGGGAAGAACAGGGAGGCTTTAGGAAGGGAAGAGGTTGTGTAGATCAGATATTCATTCTCAGATCTTTAGTGGAAAAGTTTCTAGAGAAGGGAAAGAAGTTGTATGTGGCTTTCATGGATTTGGAGAAAGCATATGACAGGGTGGATAGACTAGGATTGTGGAAAGTGTTAAGAATATATGGAATAGATGGGAAGTTGTTGAATGCTGTGAAGAGTATGTACGATGGTGCGAAGGCTGCAGTGCGTGTGGATGGTGAACTAAGTGAATTTTTCTCTTTGAAAGTTGGGTTGAAACAGGGATGTGTCACGTCTCCATGGTTGTTCAATCTGTACATGGATGGGGTAATAAAAGAGGTACAAGGTAGGGTAGTGGATGTTGGAGTGGCCCTGGTGAGAGAGGATAGTGTTTGGAAACTCCCTGTACTGTTGTTTGCAGATGATACCGTGTTGTTGAGTGAAGACGAAGGGGAGCTGCAAGGCTTGGTGGATGAGTTTGAGAGAGTGTGTAAGAAACGGAATCTAAAGGTGAATGTAGGGAAGAGTAAAGTGATGGTCTTTGAGAGAGGTGAAGTCAGTGAATGTACAGCGAGGTTGGATGGTGAGGAATTGGAAAATGTGAGTACGTTTAAGTACTTGGGTAGTGTGATGAGTAAGGATGGAGGTTTGGAGGGTGAAGTGCTTGAAAGGGTACAGCAGGGAAGAAAGGTTGCTGGTTCTTTGAAAGCAGTGATAAGAAACAGGGAAGTGAGCATGGAAGTGAAAAAGTTACTACATGACAGTATTGTGATACCAACTCTAACATACGGAAGTGAAGCTTGGACGTTGTTGGAAGGACACAAGTCAAGAGTGAGAGCCGTGGAAATGAGTTATTTAAGAGGAGCCTGTGGAGTCACATGGAGAGACAGGCTGACGAATGAGGATATAAAGGAGCGTTGTGGTGTTGATGTGGATGTGATAGGAAGCGTTATGAGGAACACACTGAGGTGGTTTGGCCATGTGGAGAGGATGGAGGGTGAAAGACTGACGAAGAGAGTGTATGTGAGTGAGGTGGAGGGGGAAAGAGGGAGGGGGAGGCCGAGGATGAGATGGAGAGATGGGGTGGAGAGGTATATGAGAGAGGGGGGTGTGAGTTGGGAGCAGGGGAGTGAAATGGCGGGGGACAGGGCGACTTGGAGGCGATTTGTTTGTGGCCACCCCAAACGGGATTGAGGCGTCTGGCAATAGATAGATAGATAGATAGATAGTATGATAAAATTGATAGGGAGGCTCTGTGGACTGTTTTAAGATTGTATGGACTTGATGGTAGGTTACTAAAAGGGGTGAAAAGTTTTTATGTAAATAGTAGAGCGTGTGTAAGAGTGGGAAATGCTGTGAGTGATTGGTTTTCCGTGAGAGTGGGGCTGCGACAGGGATGTGTGATGTCGTCTTGGTTGTTTAATATTTACATGGATGGTGTTGTAAGGGAGGTGAATGCAAGAGTTTTAGGTGGAGGTCTGAGTCTGGTTAATGTTGATGGTGGAGAGTGGAAGCTGAAGCAGCTGCTGTTTGCAGATGATACTGCACTGGTGACTGATTCAGAGGAGAGATTGAGACAGTTGGTAGAGGAGTTTGGAAGGGTGTGTGAAAGGAGGAAATTGAAAGTAAATGAGAATAATAGTAAAGTGATGAAGTGTATGAGGTTGAAAGATGGTAGGGGGATGAATATAGTTTTGAATGGTGAGTTGCTTGAGGAGGTAGATTGTTTTAAATATCTAGGGTCACATGTTGCTGTGGATGGAAGAATAGATGCAGAAGTGAAGTTTAGAATAAATGAAGTAGGAAAGGTGCTGGGAGGAACAAAAAAAGTGTTTAAATGTCTTTCGCTTAGAATGGATGTAAAGAGAAGGCTGTATGAGGATGTTGTGGTACCGACTGCGTTATATGGGACTGAAACATGGAATATGGGTGTAGCAGAGAGGAAAAGTTTGAATGTAATGGAGATCAGGTGTCTGAGGAGTATGTGTGGAGTGACGCGTATGGATCGGGTGCGAAATGATGAAGTGCGAAGGAGAACTGGAGTTGTTTGGGAGATGGCTGGTAGAGTTGAGCAGAGGGTGTTGCGATGGTTTGGGCACATGGAGAGAATGGATAATGAGTGATTGGTGAAAAAGATAACTAGATCTGATGTGAGAGGTGTAAGGCTGAGAGGAAGACCACGAATAGGATGGATGGACAGTGTGAAGAGAGCGTTGGATGCGAGAGGGATGTCTGTTGAGCAAGGAAGAGTGGCTGTGCATGACAGAAATAAATGGAGAGAAATTGTGAATGAATAAGTGATGACGCAGCCCTGAGGGGATATTCTCCCGCATTTGGTCTGATCAGCTAGTCAGGTCAGGTGCGTGTAAGGGGATGGGTCTGTTATGATGTGGCAGGGGTAAACCAGTTCTGCTGTCGGGCCCTGCTGTGGATGTCACTGATTCCATTGCGCAGTTGACCCTTGTCCGGTGGGGTGCGGTGAGGATCTGTCCGTTCTCCCCTTTGGGGCTAAGATGCGAATGAATGTGTTTGAATGGGTGAGTAAATGGGGAGTGTGTCGTCCTGTCTCGGCTACCTCCCTTTCCTTGGGGGAAGCAGCCTAGGTATATAGATGGATAGATAGAAACTGGAGAGAACAGCAAGAGAGATATGGCGGTAGTGTATATTCCCCCTAAGACGAGCATGGAATGACGATGAATACCAGGAGATGTTGTCAGACATGGCTAGATAATTACAGAAAATGACTGAGAAAAGCAACAATATAATTTTAATGAGTGGCTTTCACTGTAAAGAGGTGAATTGGGAGGAATGGGACTCAGGAGGCAACGATGATTCGTGGGGCACTATATTATTAAATATAACAATGAAAAACGTGATGACGCAATGGGTCAAAGATAAGACACAGTTCCGATGTAAGGACACACCAGCAAGATTAGACTTACTGTTTACCAAAGAACCCGATGTAATAGAATCCTTGATATATCCGTATCCTACAGGAAAAAGTGATCATGTGGTCATTGAGTTCCAGATGATAATAGGGAACATGGTGCCTAGAGACGAGCTTTACAGGAAGGGAAGATACAACTTTGGCAAAGCAAATTTTACAGGTTTGAGAAAATTTTTCGAAATTGCAGACTGGAGAAAATTAAGAGAAACAGGAGGGAAAATCCTTCTGGACCTTTATAATTCGGATGTGGAAAAATTTGTGCCAAGAGTAAGGGGGAAAGAAAACACAAAAAAAGGAGTGGTTTAATAGAGGGTGTATAATTGCAAAAAAAGAGAGAGACATGGCATGGAACAACTGGAGAAAGACAGGTAACAACAGAACAAAGGAAGAATATAAAAGAACTAGAAATGATTACACAAGAATAAGTACAGAGGAAGAAAGGAACTTTGAAACAGGTATAATAGACAAATGTAAGGATGAACCGAAACTGTGTTATAGATCTGTCAATCGGAAACTGAAACAAAAGGAAAAAATCATCGAACTGAAAATAGATGGAGAGGTCTATAAAGATGCGGCAATACAAGCTGAATTAATGAACAAATGTTTCCAATCAGTTTTCACTAATGGAAAGGAGTTTGTGGAAGGGGAGGGAGTTACTAGGAATGTAGTGGTAAAAGATATAAAAGTGGATGTACAGGAAATGTATAAATTACTGGAAACTCAAGATATAAGGAAAGCCCCCAGACCAGATGGAATCTCTAATTGGGTACTGTAGGAATGAAGAGAACAACTGATGGATAAGATTCACAGTTTAATTATGTGTTCTCTGGAAGAGGGGAAAGTGTCTCAAGAATGGAAGAAGGCAAATGTGGTATTGATTTATAAGAGAGGAAACAGGGAAAAACCCCTGAATTATAGACCAGTGTCCCTAACCAGCGTGGTCACAAAATTGTGCGAGAGAATCCTGAAAGATAGATGGATAAAATATCTGGAGGAGATGAATATTTTGGCTGAAAGTCAGTCTGCATTCAGAAGTGGAAGGTCATGCGTTTCCAACTTGTTGAGCTTTTACTCAAGAGCGATTGACATGCTACAGGAGAGAGATGGTTGGGTGGATTGTGTGTATTTAGATTTGGAGATGGCCTTTGACAAGGTACCCCCGTTAGAGACTAATGTGGACACTAGAGCATATAGGAGGACTAAAGGGGAACCTCCTGGAATGGATGAGAGACTTTATGAGAGGCAGACAAATGAGGACAGTAATAAAGGATAGGATGCCTGGATGGAGGGAAGTAACAAGTGGAGTCCCACACGGCTCAGTGTTGGCGCCAGTAATGTTCCTGATCTACGTAAAGATATGGTACATGGAGTGAACCGTTATGCAAGTCTGTTTGCTGATGATGCAAAGACCTTGAGGAAGGGAGAGGTTGAGGAGGATTGTAAAATGCTGCAGGAGGATCTGGATAGGATACATGATTGGAGCCAGAGGTGAGAAATGAAATTCAATGCAAAAAAATGTAAAATATTGGAAATGAGTAAATGTACCAAGAGGCCATCACTGAATTATTTGATGAGTAATGAACCAATCACAAAAGCGAGAGAAGAGAAAGATTTGGGAGTGCTGGTCCAGGACAGTATGTCACCTGAAAAACATATTAACAAGACAGTTAGAAAGATGTATAAACTCTTGACTAACATAAGAGTAGCATTTCATTATATGAATGAGGAGATGATGAAAAAATTTATAGTGACCATGATCCGCCACAGGTTAGAATATGCAGCAGTAGTGTGGTCCCCACACAAAAAGAAAGATATAAACAAGATTGACAGCATACAAAGAACAGCAACCAAGATGGTCCCCAGTCTGGCAGATCTGTTGTACTGAGTGAGGCTGGAAATGCTGGATCTGCCTTCCTTAGAGGAAAGGATAAAGAGGGGCGACATGATTGCAGTGTTCAGGACCATGATGGGAGTAGAGAAAACTGAGAGAGAAGATCTGTTTGTATGGGATAAGAGACTAACAAGAGGACACAGAATGAAATTGAAGAAGCCAAGCTGCTTGAAGGATAACAAGAAAAATAGTTTTCCTTATAGATGTGCAGACCTGTGGAATACCCTGGACAAAGAGACTGTCCAGTCTAAAAACTTAAAAGAGTTTAAAGCTAAATCTGACATTGAGAAACAGAGACAGAACCCCACGAGCATAGCTCATTTCCTGTATATCACAATTAGGTAAATACACTGCAAGTTGGAATGAAAATGCTGTAAATGTGCAGATCCTACTGTATTTGGAAATTTTCGTACAAAGAACATTTCATATGACAGATATGAATTTTCCTCACAGCTGAATCAACATTAAAGGAAATATGAAACTTGCACTGCCAAACAAAATTGTAATTAGTTCAAGTGAAGATTATATCTGAAATTACCACAGCATACAATAATCACTCAAAACTCTCTTAATACTATTTGCATGCAGTAAATATTGTCAGGAATCTGAAAAAACACAAGCTTACAAGACAAGAATACAGTACCTCGCTGTCAAAAACAAAGCATTTTCACAAGGGAAGTATAAGCAATTACAAGGCACAAGGTATCAACCACCATACCCTCAAGCTTACAATGAACACCTGAAGGCCTAAAAATAATGCTTAGTGTAACAGCAGGGATAAAAGAATGGCCAACCGTGACAGATGCGATCAGTGGCCCATGGTATGAAGCCACAGTCATGAAGCACATCCAACTGTAAAGAAGGGGATGTACCTGCCAGGCCAACAAAATCATCAGTGTTTAATTGCTGCCACAAATGTTTGGTATAAGCATTACAGTATTCAACACAGTTATCCCACTTAACAATTTACTGGTTGATGCTATTATGCTTTAAGAATCACCCTAGTTCCTCAATTAACATGTTTTTCACTATGAAGCTGTTAATTAGCATCGGGACAATTTTCAAGTAACATGTCATTACAGGTCTGCCTCACAGTATGATACTGAAAATCAATTACTAATTTTTTAAAACCTTTACACTTACTGTATGAAACATTTTATGATGCTAATTTTAAGGGAAAGAAAAAAAGATTAAATGACTGCTTAGCCAAAGTAAAGCATCGGTGCTGACTGAAGTCAAAGTGTTAAAACTTATAACAATATGGTCTGTGCACTACAATACTGGATGATATTTAATATTTTCTTAGCTCTAATATGGTGGATATTGAGTCACATATCAAGACAGTTACAGTTAACAATAAGTCTGATGACCAGCTGATGAAATGGATTCTTGATTAGCCAAAACAAGGTCGCCCTCACTTACGAGTCATAGAGTAAAATGATTATGCACAATATGGTCTGTGCATTGGAATTCTAAATGATTCCATCTTTTCCAGTATTCATGATAAGTGGGAGAATAACAGATGTAGTGGTATTAGACGTAGACTGCGAGATAATTCTAGGGTTGCCATATCTGAACAATCAAGATACCAGATGCCTCTGCCAAAAGTCACGCTCCCCCCACAAACTTTGAGCTTTTGGTATTATGAAACCCTTCTATATATATATATATATATATATATATATATATATCTATATATATATATATGTACGCATTATTAGTGGTAGGTGGTGGCGATCATCATCAACTCACTTGATGTAGTGCTGCCTACTTCTTCCTTAGCCTATATCATTTTATTTTTCTATGCCTGCCCTCCTCTCTTCCTATTTCTGCCATCTTTCCTGTCACTTCTTATTGCCCTTCTTTCATTTACAGGTGGCTTAACACTAAGTGACAAGCCAAATGGTTTCCTGTAAGCCAAGAAACCATTTACAACGCTGGGTGGTAACCATATAACAAAATCCTACGTGTCAACAAAAGGGTTAGTGGATGGTTAGTGCCCCTTCCTGTAAAACAAATAACTCAAAGTCAAATGGCCACACCTTACGGGATTATGGTGTCTGGCAATAGATAGATAGATATGTAAGCAACAATTTATCTTGCTCTCGAATTCCTGAACTTGATTCTTCTGAATTCTCAACTCTCTGGATTCAGCTCTTGTCATTCGCTGACTAGATATATCTGCACTGTTTACATATCTCCTAATTCTACTGACTATCAAAAATTCTTCGGCTATCTCACTTCTACAATGGAACGCATTCTATCCATTTCTCCTTTCTCTGAAATCTCCAATCTAGATTTCAATGTTCACCACCATCGTTGGCTCTCCTCTCCTTTCACTGATCCACCTGGTGAACAAGCCTACATCTTTTCTATCCTTAATGACCTAGAGCAGCTTGTACAGCACCCTACCCATATCCCTGACTGCCTTGGAGAGAGCTCCAACATACTTGACCTCTTCCTTACAACTAATCTTTCTGCTTACACTGTTAATCTTTCCTCTCCACTGGGCTCCTCTGATCACAACCTTGCTACCTTGACCTGTCCTATTGCTCCGGTACAGTCTGCGGACCCTCCAAAGAAACGTTGACTGTGGCACTTTGGAGCTACGGATTGGGAGGCCCCAGGAAGTACAGAACTTCTTTGACTTTCCCTGGAATGATTATTGCTTCCATGGCCAGCAGCCATCTAAGTGTGCACTGCGCATTACAGAGGTTATTCTCTCGGGCTTGGATGCATACATTCCCTTCTCATATCTCTCATATCCTTTGACTAATGCAAGAAATCCTTGGTTTAATTACGCTGTTCTAATGGTGTCCGCAACAAGGAGAGGGTTTATAAGAGGTACCAGAGCCAACCCACCCCTGAGTCACATCATCTTTACGTTTCTGCCCGGAATCGTGCTAAGTCTGTCCTTCGCTCTGCGAAAAATAATTTCATCCGTACTAAATGCTCTCAACTCTCGAACTCGAATTCTTCTCGCTCCTTCTGGCATCTTGCCAAAAACCTTTCTAACAACTTTCCTTCATCATCCTTCCCTCCTCTTTTCTGTCTTGATGGCTCTGTAGCTATTTCTTCTACTGATAAAGCAGATCTCTTCACTCAGACTGTCTCCTCCAATTCCACCTCAGACAATTCCGGTGCTGTTCCTCCATCACGTCCCCCCTCTGACTTCCTCATGGCTGACATTAAAATTTCTTCAGCTGAAGAATTTTCTGACATCACTGGCCTTAATACTAACAAGGCATATGGGCCTGATGGAGTCCCTTCTGTTGTCCTCAAGAACTGTGCTTCTGTGCTTACACCCTGCAGAGGTAAACTCTTTCACCTTTGTCTGTCAATTTGTACCTTTCCTTCTTGCTGGAAATTTGCCAAAGAAAAGTGACCATTCCCAACCCTCTAACTATCGTCCAATTGCTTTAACATCTTGTGACTAAACACAAAATATCCCTGCAGGGGGAGGCGGTGGCTCAATTGGTAGAAAGGTGGCCTGCAATCCTACCGGATCCAGGTTCAAATCCCCGCTGGGGCAGGGAACAGTTTAAGGATTTGAATTTCATATAATCAGACTTTACTGATCTACCATATGACCCGCCGACATGTCGTAAAAATACCCCCGCTAATACCAATACACCAGTCCTGTATGAGACAGCCCTAGCATGTATTCAATATGGACGGTTTTTGAGTCAATTCTTAAAAGAAAAATTTTAAAGCATCTTTTCTATCACAAGCTTCTTTCTGATCATCAGTATGGGTTCCGTCAGGGACACTCCACTGGCAATCTTCTCACCTACCTTTCAGACTCCTGGTCATCCTCCTTTCAGGACTTTGGCGAAAGCTTTGCCATTGCACTTGACATCTCAAAGGCTTTCGATAGAGTCTGGCATAAATCTTTAATTTCTAAACTGCCCTCATACAGATTCTATCCTTCCATCTGTGCCATCACCTATAGCTTCCTTTCTGGTCATTCTATAGCTTCTGTTGTATACAGCCATTGTTCTTCTCCTAGATCTATCAACAGTGGTGTTCCTCAGGGCTCTGTCCTATCACCAACTCTCTTCCTTTTATTCATCAATGACCTTCTAAGCTGTACATCTAATCCTATCCACTCGTACGCTGATAATTCCACCCTTCACCTTTCATTCGGTTTCCACAACATCCATCTCAGCAATTACTTCAACAAACAAGGGATGAGGCTATGGCAAACCTAATGTCTGACTTGGCTCATATCTCTGACTGGGATAAAAATAATCTTGCTTTTCATGCATCAAAAACTCAGTTTTTACACCTATCAACCCGACACAATCTCCCACAGGAGTACTCACTAATGTTTAATAATATCCAGCTCAATCCTGCATCGTCCTTGAACATGCTTGGGGTTTCATTCACTCGGGACGTATCTTGGAAAGATCATATTGCATCTTTTGTAAAATCTGCTTTCAAGAGAATAGGTGTGTTAAGCCGACTCCAATCCCTCTTTACCCCTGCACAATTGCTCACTTTAAACACAGGTTTTATATACCTCTGTGTAGAGTAAAACTGTCATGCACTGGGAGGCTCCCCATATATAGTTCTTCTCAATAGGGTGGAGTCAAAGGCTATTCGTCTCATCAACTCTCCTCCTCTTACTGGCTCCCTTCAACCTCTGTCTCTTTGCCGCACTGTTGCCTCTTTATCTCTTTTCTATTGCTGCTTCTATGGTCACTGCTCCTCTGAACTGCCTGCTTGCATCCCTCCACCTCTACGACGGGCACGTAGCACCCGTCTAGCAACAAACTCTCACTCCTTTTCTGTCCAACTCTCTAATGCAAGAGTTAACCGTAACTCCCAGTCCTTCATTTATGCAACAGGTCAACTCTGGAACTGTCTCCCTCTGTCTGTATTTCCTACTTCCTATGATCTCCAGTCTTTCAAACGCAGTGTGTCCAGGCATCTAAAAATGAACGGATCTTGAATTTGGCTTTCTTTTGTATTGCTTTTATTTTTTCTTGGAAGGAATGGTTTGCAGGCTCCTGGCCTTTGGTTCCTTCTTTCTTGCATTAAAAAAAAAAAATACTGTACTGTATATACATCAGTGCTACTGTACTGCAACCATCCATCCATGATCAATTATCCTGACATAAGATGAGAATGACCAGCCTCACTCATCCCTGGGTGGCATTATGTGAGCAATAAATCTCAACCATCTCTTGGATATAAATCTGCATGGGCTCAATCCAACTGGAGTATCTTCTTTAATCTTTTTACAATATACTGGAAAACGGGCAAAGTACAGAACTGGCAAGACTATTACTGCAAAATGCAACAGTGCCTTAGATGCAGCACAAGATCATAAGAATAACAAATGCTACAATGTAAAATTGAAAACTAAGTCAAGAGTCATGTGCAACTACCATTTATTTTATGGCTATAACAGCACTAAGTATGAAAAAAAAAAAAAAAAAAAAAAAAAAAAAAAAAAAAAAATCATGGCTGAACAAGAGGAAAAGGCAGGACATTTTAGCTACCTGCTAGCACTAAACCAGTCAAGTTGGAAACACTTAACAGCTAACAAAAACAACGAAAGAGTCTCTCTCTCTCTCTCTCTCATCACTAGAGTTTAATAGTTTATTAAATTTTTTGAGAAAAAGTGATGGAAGCTGAAATTCCAGACTTTTGGAGAATTTGAAAATTCCTCCCAGACGAAGATTTTGACACCTTAATGCAGGACATGTTCAGGAAAATCTGGACGTATGGCAACCCTAGATAATTCTGATTTCATGTGTGCACTGTGCTGGGGAGAGCATGTGGAGATGGTCAGGCGTGAAAGGACTGATCTTGCTGGTGAGTCTCTCAAGTGCGTGGAAGAGTTTTGTTATTTAGAAGACATGTTATGTGCTAGAGGTGGGGTTGGAACTAGTTCTTTGGCTCCAGTGAGGAATGGCTGGAAGAAGTTTAAGGAGATGTTGCCTCTCTTGACATTGAGAGGCTCTCCCTCCGTACTAAGTGATCGTTGTATGTGGCACCGGCATGTGGTAGGAGTTAATGCTGTAGGGTAGTGATACCTGGGCAGTAATGGAAAAGGATATTTACAGGCTCAAATGTACACAAATAACAATGATTTTGTGGATGTGCAGTGCATCCTTGAATGCAAAGCCTTGGGGGACCAGGTTTACGATGGAAGAGTTAAGAGGAAGGATGGGACTGAAGTGTATTGATGTTGTGATGAGGAGAGGTAGGCTGAGATGGTATGGTCATGTGGAGAGGATCCGGGATGACAACTTGGTGCAAAAAGTGAAAAGTATTAATGCTGAGGACAAGGCTGCAAGAGGCAGACTGAAAAAAGACCTGGGACAAGATCAAAGAGTGTGATCGCTTGGATCAGTGACTGAATAGCAAGGCTGCCATAGATTGAGCAGCATGGAGAGTCACCAATAGGTGACCAATGATGAGGCATGCAAGAATGTTGGAGCCTTGACAAATGAAAAAAAAATAACATTTTCTGAATTCTAATGTGGCAAAAATTGTGACCTGCCTAAAAAGTACAATGCATAACAATGATTATGTCAACCATCTGGTGAAATGAACACTTACTTGGCCACAGCAAAGCTGCAGTCATCTCCATGGCATAATGTGATGTAATTACAGTATCCTCTTTATGGTGTGTGCATACAAAATTATAATGCTAATTAACATTTGCTGAACTCTAACGTGACAAAAACTGAGTGATGTGTGTCAAAAGTACAGTACAAAATAATAAGACCTTTAAGTACTTAACTATGAATTAGAACCTTAACTGGATTTGGCTTGTGTTCAAAACAAACCACCGAACATTGTGTCATTGCGTTTTATACATTATAATCATCCACAGTGGCTTACACCAACAGAGTGTATAGTTTTGGATGCCTATGAAAAATATTTAGGCTGGTCTTCAACTCGTGTGAGGTCAACTCTGAGACGTCTGCGAACATATCTCCAACTGAACCCATGTTATAATACAATGATAAATCACTTACACCAAAACTGAGGTCTCATTTTTAAACCCAAACCCAGGTTTAAAATGTGAATTATAACATAATCCCAGAACACTGATATTCAAAATGAAGTTTTGAGCTGCTGAGGCACTCAATCCAAGGCTTAATACATTTATAGCTTAAACCTCTTTGAGGGGGTGGACTGACATGAGATCAAGGCCGGCAAGTGTAACATGAATCGAGTTTACTCCCATCACAGATTTCAACAGGTTGACAAGTTTGTGGAGGTATATGTGATCATGTCACAAACATTATTAATCAAACTTCCTTGCCCACTCCATGTTAAGAAATCCATGCACAGAATAGCCTTTATTACCCTGGCCTACTTCTGTAAAACAGAAATTTATCAGCTGTGCAGACAGCAGCCTGTCATTATTACCAAACTTCTGTATCATGAAACTTTGTTCTGCAAAAAGAAGCCTAGTACAAGTACACCCACTAAAAGAATTGTCAGCACTCTTTCAGCATGATACAATTTGACACTGCAAATGAGAGATCAGAAAATAAACTCCAGAGTTAGAGAGCCTGGTTGGTATCCTTGATCTATAGAGCCTTAGGTCCACAGGAATAGTGGCACTGGAGGCTTTGTAGCACCGCTTATTGAGCAATATGTTTGCTCATTATCACTGCCTTTTACGTTACTTAGAGAGATTGAGTATCAACACAGTTTTCATAAAAATTATACACAAGGACATTCATGTGTTATGCACAGAATAAATCACTGCCTGAGATGTACAGTAAACCTTTCGTAAGCCGAACTCTAGGGTAGTTCGACTTACCCAATTTTCCAACTAACTGGAAATAATTGCAAAAAAGATCTACATAACCCCCTGAATAGCTGCATATTATATGTGATTACTTGTTTATTAACACTAAACTAAAAAAGTATTTATAAAGCAATAAGTATAAAAAATAAAAACAATTTGGTGCACATCACAGTCTAGGCTAGGACAGGAGGTTGCATAGATGGAGGTGCAACAGTCACTTACTGTAATTACATAAAGTTCTCCACTATTTACTTTTTTATACAATCAATTAAACTAAAATGCAACACTTGGAAAATAATAAATTAAAATGTCACACGTGGAATATAAGAAAATAAAATGTAACCCTTTGAATAAACACTACCGGTAAGTCACATCTGGGTCGGAGTTTGACTAACCGGAAATATCGTCTTCTGTAAAGTCGACTTCTTAAGGTTTTACTGCATTATATATATATATATATATATATATATATATATATATAAATATATTTTTATGTAAAGAAGAAGGAACCAAAGGCAACGAGCCCACAAAATTGTTCCTTCCAAGAGAAAAACAAAATACAAGACAGAGCCAAATTCAAGATCTGATCATTTTGAGATGCCTGGACACACTGCGTTTGAAAGACTGGAGATCACAGGATGCAGCAAATACAGACAGAGGGAGACAGTTCCAGAGTTGACCTGTTGCATAAATGAAGGACTGGGAGTAACGGTTAACTCTTGCATTAGAGAGTTGGACAGAAAAGGGATGAGAGTTTGCTGCTAGACGGGTGCTACGTGCCTGTCATAGAGGTGGAGGAATGCAAGCAGACAGCTCAGAGGAACAGTGACCATTGAAGTAGCAATAGAAAAGAGATGAAGATGCAACAATGCGGCGAAGAGACAGAGGTTGAAGGGAGTCAGTAAGAGGAGGAGAGTTAATGAGGCAAAAAGCCTTTGACACCACCCTATTGAGAAGAGCTGTACGTGGGGAGCCTCCCCACACGAGAGTTCTACTCCACATAGGGGCAGATAAAACCCCTGTATAGAGTCAACAATTGCAGGGGTAAAGAGGGATTGGAGTCGGCTTAGCACACCCACTCTCTTAGAAGCAGATTTTACAAGAGATGTAATATAATCTTTCCAAGGTAAGTCCCGTGTAAATGAAACCCCAAGCATGTTCAAGGATGATGCAGGATTAAGCTGAATATTATTAAACATTAGTGGGTATACCTGTGGAAGATTTTGTCGGGTAGATAGATGCAAAAACTGAGTCTTTGATGCATTAAAAACAACCAGATTATTTTTACCCCTGTTAGAGATACAAGCCAAGTCAGACATTAGGTGTGCCATAGCCTCATCCCTTTTTTCTTCAAGTAACTGCTGAGATGGATGTTGCGGGAATCAAATGGAAAGGTGAAGGGTGGAGTCATTAGCGTATGAGTGGATAGGGTTAGATGTACAGCTTAGAAGGTCGTTGATGAATAAAAGGAAGAGAGTTGGTGAGAGAACAGAGCCCTAAGGAACACCACTGTTAACAGATCTAGGAGAAGAACGATGGCCGTCTACAACAGCGGCTATAGAACGACCCGAAAGGAAGCTAGAGATGAAGGCACAGATAGAAGGATAGAAACAGTAAGAGGGCAGTTTGGAAATTAAAGATTTATGGCAGACTCGATCGAAAGCCTTTGAGATGTCAAGTGCAATGGCAAAGCTTTCACCAAAGTCCCGAAAGCAGGATGACCAGGAGTCTGAAAGGTAGGTGAGAAGATCACCTGTTGAGCGTCCCTGACGGAGCCCATACTGATGATCAGAAAGAAGTTTGTGATAGGAAAGATGCTTTAAAATTTTTCTATTAAGAACAGACTTGAAAACTTTTGAGACACAAGATGTTAAAGCAATTGGACGATAGTTAGAGGGTTGGGAATGATCACCCTTCTTTGGGACTGGCTGAATGAGAGCAAACTTCCAGCAAGAAGGAAAGGTAGTAGTTGACAGACAAAGGCGAAAGAGTTTGCCTAGGCAGGGTGTAAGCACAGAAGCACAGTTCTTGAGAACAACAGGAGGGACTCCATCAGGCCCATATGCCTTATTAGTATTGAGGCCTGTGAGGGCAGAAAATACATCACCTGAAGAAATTTTAATGTCAGCCATGAGGAAGTCAGAGGGGGGAAGGGATGGAGGAACAGCACCAGAAACATCTAAGGTGGAATTGGAGGAGAAAGTCTGAGCGAAGAGATCTGCTTTATCAGTAGAAGAAATAGCTACACTGCCATCAGAGTAGAAAAGAGGAGGGAAGGATGGTGAGGTAAAGTTGTTAGAAAGGTTTTTGGCAAGGTGCCAGAAGGAGAGGGAAGAATTCAAGTTTGAGAGCTGAGAGCATTTAGTAAGGATGAAATTATTTTTAGCAGAGCGAACAATAGACTCAGCACAATTCCGGGCAGAAACGTATAAAAGATGTGATTCAGGGGTGGGTTGGCTCCGGTACCTTTTATAGGTCCTCTCCCTGTTGTGGACAGCATTACAAGTGTGATTAAACCAAGGCTTTCGTGCATTAGTCAAAGGATATGAGAAAGGAATGTATGCTTCCATGCCCAAGAGAATAACCTCCGCAATGCGCAAGGTACACCCAGATGGCTCCCGGTCATGGAAGCAATAATCATTCCAGGGAAAATCAAAGAAGTACTGCCTGAGGGCCTCCCAATCCGTAGCTCCAAAGTGCCACAGTCAACGTTTCTTTGGAGGGTCCGTAGGCCGTACCGGAGCGATAGGACAGGTTAAGGTGATAAGGTTGTGATCGGAGGAGCCCAATGGAGAGAAAAGATTAACAGAGTAAGCAGAAGGATTAATTGTAAGGAAGAGGTCAGGTATGTTGGAGCTCTCTCCAAGGCAGTCAGGGATATGGGTAGGGTGCTGTAAAAGCTGCTCTAGGTCATTAAGGACAGAAAAGGTGTAGGCTTGTTCACCAGGTGGATCAGTGAAAGGAGAGGAGAGCCAAAGGTGGTGGTGAACATTGAAATCTCCTGGAACGAAGATTTCAGAGAAAGGAGAAATGGATAGAATGTGTTCCATCGTAGAAGTAAGATAGTCAAAAAAATTTTGATAGTCAGTAGAATTAGGATATATTTAGTCAGAGAATGACAGGAAAGTTGAAGCCAGAGTGTAGAGAATTCAGAAGAATTGAGTTCAGGAACACGAGAGCAAGATAAGTTGCTGCGTATATATACACAACAGCCACCTTTGGCTTTGAAATGAGTATAGAGAAAGTAAGAGGATACAGAAAAGGGTCTGCTGTCAGTTGCCTCAGACAGCTGAGTTTTACAATAGAGTGTTATATGAGGTGAAGTGTTCAGTATTCTTGTGTGGAGGGGAGGTGTGTGTGTGTGTGTGTGTGTAGTAGTGAATCATGGAGGGGGAGAGTGGAGGAGAAGATATGGACACCGGCCACCAGGGCGGGAAAAGACACCACCATATGTCAACCTCGAGTGAGGAAAAGTCATCGGGATCGACTGAGAAGGCCAGGAAAACGTTGCCACAGTCCAAATCCGTCACTGAAGGTGGACAAGCTCCAGAGGATGGTGTGGCAGTGCAGACAACGGTGACGTACATAATGCGGACCCAGGACTGATCCAGAGTGTTTTGTCACCCACAGAGGGTGACAGATGCCCTCAATGCATCTTCCTTTGCCAAATACATTGTGGAGGGATCCACCAAGCTGCTGGGGGATGGATTGTGCATATCCTTTGCAATCCTTTCAGCCAACCTGACCAAGCTCCAGCAACAGCCCAAGGAAATGGTGAACTTGGGACCTTGGGCTGTGGTGTGCGGGCGCGCCAGCTATGAACCCGGAGGTGCAGTAAAAGTGGGCAAGATCGGGCCGATTTCCCCAGAACTGGACGTCTCAGTGATAGCAGAGAGGCTGCGCCCTGCAGACAACCAGGCCTCTCAGCTCTTGGAGGTTGCCAGGATTCCAGTTCACTTTCCGGCCCCAAGTGTTTCCAGCCAGTCTCAGTGGATAAGACACGTCTATCATGGCCCCCTTCCCTCCAGGGTCTTCTTTGGGTCTTTGTCTTTTCTGGTTGGTGAGTACACCCGCCCTGTATTACGCTGCCATAATTGTCATATGTTTGGTCATACCTGACTTACTTGTAGAAACAAGATTAGGTGCTCCAAGCGTAGTGGTTACCACCCGTTTAGGGCAGGTCCAGAGGACAGCCAGAAATGCACCAGAGACCCCAGGTGTTTTATTTGTGGGAGTGATGAACACAGGGTGGTGTCCAAGGTCTTCCCCATCTACAGGAAGGCCAGCGATATATACCTGACCATGAGGAAGACAGATGCCAGCTCAGCAAAGATCAACAAGTGCCTTCGTGAACTACACACTGTGTCCCGTAGCCCCCCCGACTCCCCGTGGGTCGGGTCAACTGACACCTTCCCAGGCTCACCGCAGTGCCCTCGTTCAGCAAGGTAAGACTTATGCCAACCGTGTATCCTCAAACCGCTATGCAGTCCTTGCTGATGATGTTCAGGAGGAGGACCTAGGATCGACTGATGTATTGGGAGTCTCCACCCTCCCCACGTCGGACGCAGAGGTCATCATCCATGCAGATACAACTGCGAATAAGGCACCATCACGCCCTCACAATGCTTTTCACGACCGTCGCCGCACTGCCAGCCCTCAAGCCCAGGGGGTACCTCCACAGGATCTGGATATGGCAGCCCTTAGGAACGATGGTACCTCCCGACAGTGCACCTCTGGCCCTACCCCTGCCCCGCCTTTGTTGGGCCAAAGGAGACTTCACCCTACTCATCCAGGACACCAACGAAATTCAGAGGCTCTGTCTTCCAATGATGGGGGTCCAGGTTCTGGGAACTCTTTATAATGCTTCTCACCGAGGCACTGGCATTACATCGACAGGGGAAGTCCTTCATGGAAATCTGCTCCCTCCTTTGGCCGCAGCTATTGTCCCTGATACTATCAGCATCACGGGGGGTACAGGTGGCTTAAGAATCCTACTGTGGAATTCTCATTCACTAGTCCACAAGTTACAGGATTTTAAAATTTTAGTGGCTGAAAGGGGACCAAATGTGGTGGGGGTGTGTGAGACCTGGCTACAACCCCGCATCCACCTCACCTTGGGGGGTTCATAGTCTATAGGTCAGACTATGAACCCCCCACACCTCCCAGAGTGTGAGTTTGCCTCTAACCCAATATCCCAGTGGCCTGATGGAAGTCTTGGCGGTAAGAGTGGCTCTTAGATCTGGTTGGGCATCAGTGCTACTATGTTACAACCCATGTCAGGATGTGTCCCGGGAGGAATTAGTACATTACTTTCACCAGCTGCCGGCCCCTGCCTTCATCATGGGGGATTTTAACGCCCATCATCACCTCTGGGATCCTTCATTAGTCATCAATAATGTATCGAGATCGTCTCTTTTTCAGGCACTCTTAGACTCTCCACGCATCAGCCTTCTCACACCTCCTGGCCTGTACACCCAATATGACCCCCATTCCGGATGACCATCAGTCTTGGACCTCTGCCTTGGAGATGCAGCCTTTCAGTGTTCAGCTGTAGAGGTGGGTCCCTATATGGGCAGCGACCATCTACCAGTCTTCTATGATTATCCGGGCCTTTCCACACTGCAGTCAGGAGTGTGTCGCCCCAGATATTTTTTTTTTTTCTTTTTTTTTTGCAAGGAAGAAGGAACCAAAGGCCATGAGCCCGCAGTAACAGTTCCCTCCAAGAGAAAAACAAAATACAAGAGAGAGCCAAATTCAAGATCCGATCATTTTGAGATGCCTGGACACACTGCGTTTGAAAGACTGGAGATCACAGGCAGCAGGAAATACAGACAGAGGGAGACAGTTCCAGAGCTGACCTGTTGCATAAATGAAAGACTGGGAGTAACGGTTAACTCTTGCATTACAGAGTTGGACAGAAAAGGGATGAGACTTTGCTGCCAGACGGGCGCAACGCCCCCGTCTTAGAGGTGGAGGAATGCAAGCAGACAGTTCAGAGGAGCAGTGACCATTAAACTAGCGATAGAAAAGAGATAAAGATGCAACAGTGCAGCGAAGAGACAGAGGTTGAAGGGAGTCAGTAAGAGGAGAGTTAATGAGACGAAAAGCCTTTGACTCCACCCTATTGAGAAGAGCTGTACGTGGGGAGCCTCCCCACACATGAGAGTTGTACTCCACACAGGGGCGGATAAAACCCCTGTATAGAGTCAACAACTGAGCAGGGGTAAAGAAAGAGCGGAGTCGGCTTAGCACACCCACTCTCTTAGAAGCAGATTTTACAAGAGATGTAATATGATCTTTCCAAGATAAGTCCCGAGTAAATGAAACCCCAAGCATGTTCAAGGATGATGCAGGATTAAGCTGAATATTATTAAACATTAGAGGGTATACCTGTGGAAGATTTTGTCGGGTTGATAGGTGTAAGAACTGAGTCTTAGATGCATTAAAAACAACCATATTATTTTTACCCCAGTCAGAGATATGAGCCAAGTCAGACATTAGGTGTGCCATAGCCTCATCCCTTGTTTGTTGAAGTAACTGTTGAGATGGGCGTTGCGGGAACCGAATGGAAAGGTGTAGGGTGGAGTCATCAGCGTATGAGTGGATAGGGTTAGATGTACAGCTTAGAAGATCATTGATGAATAAAAGGAAGAGAGTTGGTGATAGGGCAGAGCCCTGAGGAACACCACTGTTGATAGATCTAGGAAAAGAACGATGGCCGTCTACAACAGCGGCTATAGAACGACTAGAAAGGAAGCTAGTGATGAAGGCACAGATAGAAGGATAGAAACCGTAGGAGGGCAGTTTGGAAATTAAAGATTTATGCCAGACTCGATCGAAAGCCTTTGAGATGTCAAGTGCAATGGCAAAGCTTTCGCCAAAGTCCCGAAAGGAGGATGACCAATAGTCTGAAAGGTAAGTGAGAAGATCGCCAGTGGAGCGTCCCTGACGGAGCCCATACTGACGATCGGAAAGAAGGTTGTGATAGGAAAGATGCTTTAAAATTTTTCTATTGAGAATTGACTCAAAAACTTTTGAAATACAGGACATTAAAGCAATTGGACGATAGTTGAAGGGTTGGGAGTGGTTACCCTTCTTTGGGACTGGCTGAATGAGAGCAAACTTCCAGCAAGAAAGAAAGGTACAAGTTGACAGACAAAGGCGAAAGAGTTTGCCTAGGCAGGATGTAAACACAGAAGCATAGTTCTGGAGAACAACAGGAGGGACCCCATCAGGCCCATATGCCTTGTTAGTACTGAGGCCAGTGATGACAGAAAATACATCAACTGAAGAAATTTTAATGTCGATTACCGTGGTAAAGGTATGCCTCGTGGTGACTGACTTCCACAAAACAAGAAATTAATATAATAATTCATTCATTCATTCATTGCCAGACGCCATGTATCCCAAACGGGGTGGCCAAGGGCTTAGAGTTAATTGTTTTACAGGGAGGGGCACTAATCCTCCACCAACCCCACTTGACACATAGGGAGAACGTTAATAATAAAAAAAATAATGCACACCCCACACTCACTTATAAAGTGTCTCAGTAGACACCAGAGATGGAAAAATTCTTTTGATTTGACTGTGGTAGTAATTAAGAATAAACTGAAGTGATAATAAACGATGTATGAGTAAACTAAAAGGATGAGAAACATGATAAGAAGTATCATATTCACAAGAACAGAAGCTGATGGTTAGGAATGGTTAACTGCGAGAATTTTATATTCACAAACAAAATACATTGACATCGATGCTGACTTATAATGTTAGTTAGGAGAAATGTGAGAGAAAAGGGTTGTCTGATTCACAACTGAGAGTAGCAGAACTGATGTAAACATTGCTGATCCAGCCTTTTGGAGGTTTATTATTTGGAAATTAGGGAGAAAAAGTCAGTGTAAACTTGTGGATCTGGAACCACATGGTATTTTTCCCCATTTATTAATTTATTTGGTTATTGAGGACTTCTGTCACTGCAGTAGTTTGGCAGATCAACCAACCACTATCAAGGAGGTTTGACTGTACGGTAAACTCTTAACTATCCAGCTTAATTCAGCCAATCCCGACTGGATACTGCAGAAGGCAAGATAATGCACAGAACCCCCAATCAGCTATCCATTCGGCAACAAGCCAGATGTGTTACTATCCGTCTCGATCCTCTATCCTGAAAACTTTCCTACAATATTACCGATGAGTAAAAGATGACAATTAACCCCTAAAGTCTGAATTGCATCCACTGATGCGATTTGAGTTTTATGCCAAAATGCCTAATCGCATCAACTGAGCGGGGCCTAAAAAAAACTGCGGATGCTTCCTCCGCCCCAATTATGACGTACATGGCTTCAGGCCAATGAGAACTTACCCCTGAGGTGGCGTGAGGGGGGGAATCGGACCAACCCGCGCGGTGGCCTCCCCCCCCCCCTTCTGAGCCACCTCCATGCCACCCTCTACCCCACTCCCTTACTCCCTCCTTGTTCCCCATCACCCTCCCACCCCTCCATGCACCTGCATCTCTCCTCCCACCACCACCCATGTCCCTTCCCACCCACTCTTGCCCCTCCTCCCACCTTGCTAGCTTTGTGTCCCCCCTTAACCCCACCCCATCCCTCCCTCCTTGTCCTTCACTACCCTCTCACCCCCTACAGACCCCTGAGAGGTATCAGGCTGCCAAGATGTTACAGAATACACTGAAGTGCTTTCTTTTCATGTGAAAAGTTGTTTATTTTTCCAACCCCCATACCTATAAGCCTACTCCCCACAGCCTACTTTATCTCCCCACAGCCTAGTAATCTCCCCACACCTACATACACCTGTTTTCAGGGCTTGTGTGACAAAACACTTTGAAGTGACCTGTACCCATACTATGTACACCTAAAATCTATATATATATATATATATATATATATATATATGTATATGTAACCAGTACCATTGATGAAATCAGCTGCTCGCTGTGAGGCACTATGGGGCTAGTCATCTAACAGATCACAGGTATAGAAGTTCTCTCTGGAATAAACCTCCATTATATGTCACCTCAGATCTTTGAAATAAACCTCAGTGGGGAGCACAGGGCCATTGAAACAATTTGGTGGCAGCTGACTTAAGCTAAGGTACAGATTGAACAACCATGGAGACATGACACATCCCTGTTTCAACCCAACTTTCAAAGAGAAAAATTCACTTAGTTCACCATCCACACGCACTGCAGCCTTCGCACCATCGTACATACTCTTCACAGCATTCAACAACGTCCCATCTACTCCATATATTCTTAACACTTTCCAAAATCCTTGTCTATCCACCCTGTCATATGCTTTCTCCAAATCCATGAAAGCCGCATACTACTTCTTTCCCTTCTCTAGAAACTTTTCCACTAAAGATCTAAGAATGAATATCTGATCTATACAACCTCTTCCCTTCCTAAAGCCTCCCTGTTCTTCTCCAACTAATTTCTCTGTTCTTTCTCTAACTCTGTCAATAAGTATCCTACCATACACTTTTCCTATTATACTAAGAAGACAGATGCCCCTATGATTACTACACACTTCTTTTTCCCCTTTTCCTTTGTACAAGGGAATAATTATACCTGACTTCCAATCCTCCGGGACTCTACCTTCCTACCAGGCCAATCTGCAGATCTTCCACATCCATTCTACTACTATCTCTCCCCCATCCATTCTACTACTATCTCTTCCCCATGCTTCAGCATTTCACCACACACTCCATCAATTCCTGGGGCTTTCCCCGATTTAACTTTCTTCATCGCTTCCACAACTTCTATCCTATTGATTTCTCCCTGTCTTCTCACCTCCCTCCTTCTCCCAGCCATTCCCCAGCCACTTATACTCGCATTACTTCCATCCTGTATATTCAACAATTCCTTAAAGTGTTCTCTCCATCTGCTCACTTTTTCTCCCTTCTCCACTAGTCATCTACCATTTTTATCTTTCACTCCCCTGCTAACTTCACTTCCACCCTGTCTTACTCTTTTCACCTCTTTCCAGAACATTTTCTTACAGTCCCTCCACTTTACACTCAAATTCCTTCCAAATTCCTCATCCATTCTCTTCTTACTATCTCTTACTAATCTTTTCACCTCTCTCTTTCTTTCTACATATAACTCTCTCTTCTGCCTCTCAACTTGTTCCACGCCCCTATTTCTCATCCATTCATTGTATGCTTTCTTCTTTTGTGCCACAGCCTGTCTCACCTCTTCAGTCCACCAAGCTGTTCCTTGCACCCCCCTCCGTCTTCTCTTCCTTCCACACACCACATCACATGCTGCACATATTTCTTCTGTAAATATCCTACAGACACCTTCCATGTCTCCCATCTGCTCCAATTCATATTTGCCCAATCGTTCCTCCACTTCTCTCTTATACTCTGCCTTTTTCTCATCCTCTTGTAACCTTTCCACTCTCCTTGCAACTACTCCTTCCTCTCGTCTTTCCCTTCTTCTATTCCCCCATCTGACTTGAATCCTAATTCTGGCCACCACCAAGTAGTGGTCAGAAAGTCCACTCCCCCAACCTCTATAAGCTCTTGCATCCATTACACATCTTCGCATCCTTTCATCCACACACACATAATCAATCATTGCCTTCCTTTCATTCAGTTCACCACCCACCTTCTCATCACTCGCCATGTATACCTGTGGATCATTTTATGCCTGAAGAGGGTATTGGCTATCACCAACCCCCTCCCAGCACAAATGTCCACTAACGCACTCCCATGTAATATACGATTTCCAGTCTTACAGGAAATCATTCATTCATCATTTAATCCTGTGTTGCCTCATGGGGAAAGAAGGAGCCCCATGCTAGAGAAGTTCGTCCTGACATTTAAGATGAGTGTGACCAGCCTCACTCATCCCCGAGTGGCATTACGTGAGCAATAAACTCGGTACATAATACAATCATACTGCAGTCACATAGTGTTGGCATCGATGGAGGGTAGACTTGCATGGATCCTCGCTATACAATAGTCACAGCACTAGGGCACAGAGCACTGAGGGGCAACAAGGTTAGTCACTGCATTACAGCAACGAGCGAGACATGGAAGGCCTCAGACTAAGTCACAGCACTAGGGTTTAGCCACCATGTGGGTCACAAGAGCAGAGTGCAGAGATACATCCTCACTGTATGGTGTCCATGGGAGAGACAGAGAGCGGCGGTGGGCTCGGTGCCCCAGGTGGGCAGCTCCCGCAAAGCACTGTTATTGGCTGGCACAGTGGGGTCCACCCGCATGCTGACTGGGTTCCGTGTCTGAGCCAGATGTTGCCTAATTTCGCCGGATATTGTTTTAATACAGCTGAGCAAAAAGTGCTGGATATTGCAATTTACTGTATTGGAACAAACTGGTATTTAAGCTTGACACCAACACGGATACTTGCATCTTTCTTAGAAGCCATAGCCAGGGTTAAATGCAAGTAAAATGAGATAAGAATAGCGAAAAACATAGGGATCACCACTAAGATACGCAGTGTAAGCAACCCAAGTGATCAGGCATTATACTTGACACTCTCTGTGGCTGTCTAGCAAACCAGTCTGGTGGAAGCAAGAGTCTGATGTGCCCTCTCATATTTTTGCATGGATTCAAAGAGGTGCCGGACCATCCAATGCTGGAAAATTGGTGTTGTACCTGTATTGCCATACTATTGTAATATAAATGGTGACGTCAATGAAAATATTTTTCGAGTACCCAAAGGACATATGCTTTATCAAATATTTAGTTTATCTGAAAGACAGCTGGGTAATGGTTGATCCCAAAGCTGAGTAATGGTAGATCCCATTTTTTAAACATGCTATTTGTAAATCCTTCCTCCCCATAATGCATTATGGCTGACAAACTTGACATAATCTGCTTCAGCTTGTGGTACAGGCATACCCCGGTTTAACAATCTAATTGGTTAAGTAAAACCCCATCGTTAAGTGGGGTATCATATATCGGGGTACTTTTCACGTGTATTTCAATGTGGAACATTTACCAGCCTTGGGTTTCCCCCCAAACCAAGTCCAAAACCCACCCACATGAGCCCAAAAACAGGTTTAAAGGCAATCTAAATGGCCTAACAGCTGTCAAGGAAGCTAACCCAAGCCTAACACTTGTAAATAACTCACTGAAAGCAAAAAATAAAGCCTGAAAATCATAAGGAATAGGTTAGAAAATATCAAACACCTCTCATCAATTACAGTACTTCTTGTAAGTCCATGTCCAGTCCTGGTCATCATCCTTGCTATCATCCCCGAGGCTAGGGGACATGTGGTGTTCCCCAACACTCAATCCTCCCCCACAAAGCCCTCAAACCCTATCAATCACACTACTCTGCACCCCCTCGAAAGTCACTGAACGACTGGTACTACAATTAGTCACACCTCACATTCCCCTAGACCAATAACAACATGGCTTCAGGCCACTACACTCCACAAACACCCTCCTTACAGACCTTACACAGAAGGTTTTCGATGGCATGAATTCAGTTAGGCCAAAACATAGAACACTCCTAGTCACACTAGACATCAGCAAAAGCTTTTGATGCCATCCTCCGCCACAATCTCACAAACAAAATACTCAACACAAACATGCACAATAACACAAAAAGATGGCTGGCAAACTACTTAGCAGGCAGATGTGAACACGTAACATTTGCCAGTCAGTCTTCTAACATCAGAAACTTCAAAAATGGCATCCCCCAAGGATCTATTTTGTCCCTTACACTCTTTAACCTATACATGCATGACATACCCACACCCCACACACCACAGATACACATAGCTTCCTATGCAGATGATAAAACACATACATGTATGCACCAAAATGCAAACACAGCTGCACACATCCTCCAACCTTACCTCAACACACTACACGAATGGTTCACCATAAACAGGCTCAAAATAGCCCCAGCTAAATCTACAGTGACGCGTCTCACAAACTAGATGGAAGAACACAGTCACATCCCACACCTCATTTTATGCTTCTTTTGTATTGATTTCAGTCTTTTATGTGCCTTATTGGTGTGATTTGGGTCTTAAATAGGTGCTACGCATGTCCAGAGGGAGTTGTATAGGTGTTTCTCTGAGTTAGGGTCCATAAGTACAAGTCCATAAGCTGGGGCCCAATATCCAGACAGGACCTCTATCTGGACCTGCCTATGGCTCTATTACATTGGATATTGGAGGGATTACTGTATATATATACATACATAGGTGCGGGCACTCACCATCCACTCACTCGATGTAGTGCTGCTCTCGGGTGTCTGCCCTTTCCTCTCCTCCATTCTTCTTTCCTTCCAACCTCTTCTGTGTTTCTTTCCTTCATTCTTTCCTCCTCCTTCTGCCTATGGGTGACTTTACACTCCCTCTTTTGTCTTTCATTCCTTCATTCTTTCCTCTTCCTTCTGCCTGTGGGTGACAAGACAAATGGTTTCCTGTGCACCAAGAAACCATTTACTATGCTGGGTGGTAACCATACAACCAAATTTTGGCGCCTGGTAGTTTAGTGAGTAATTACGGCGCTCCAATCGGATTGAGCAGGTGAGGTTTATATCCAAGGGATGGTTGGGATTTATTGCTCACGTAATGCCACTCAGGGATGAGTGAGGCTGGTCACTCTCATCTTAAATATCAGGACCAAATGCCTAGCCCCGAGCTCCTACGCTCCTCATGGGGCAATGTAGGATTGGATGATGAATGAATGAAATGAAATATTTAGGCTATACCGGTAAATACGGTATGTACATATATATATATATATATTCGTCCATAAATGTATATCTTCACATGTACATTTTGCCTGTGACTGGAATATCACTTCTTGAGTTTAATATGACAAATGTTGATTGTAAACCGATATTTCAAAATTCACGTGGTGGATGATTCAATCACGGACGCGCTACAAAGTCGCTGGACTGTCTCTCAATTGTCTTGCAACAGTCCTGCGAGAAAGTAGCAGAAACGTCTAGCAGCTGTCTCGCAACAGTCTCTAGACAATCCAGAGACGAAGTTGCCTTGTCTCCAGTGTGTCTCTGGACTGTCGCCCGTCTGTATCTGGATTATCTCGCACCAGTCGAGATACATAGTCGCTCGACCGTCTCTAGACTTTGTATCTCGGTGTGTACAAGGCTTTACTGTTCTTAGCCTATGGCTGATTGACAAATCTCCATAAATAATTTTTGCTGAGAATTTTTTATCGTTTTTCATGCACTTACCATTTCATCTGCCAATATACCTATTGCCTGACACCATTTTCTGGAGATGATTTAGTGCCTACAACAAAACCAGCTCCATTCCCTCCTACTATTCCAAGCCTCCTTCCCCAACATTCACCTATCCCTTTCCACCTAAGTCTTAGTCTTCCTGTTCTCATTTTCCCCTCAGTACTACTTGTAAGCATTCTCTTCATCAATCTCACCCATTATACTTTAACTTTTTTTTATTTCTGTTACTGTATTAGTCTCCTAAAACACTGCCTTATTCTTACATATTAAAATTATTTCTACCTACCTACCTACCTACTAGACTACCTTCATATGTTCTACTTTGTTAACCTGCACATTATGTTTTAGATAAGGTATACAGCCTCATACACTCTCATTCTCAAACTGGTATTTGGCATTCTTTAGAAAAATCTAATAAAACAATATTAGGCATTGTAACTCACATCTAACTGGATTCTTCTATCTAAGTTTGTAAGCACATAACCACACCAGAAACTGTACAGTATTGTACTTACATTTGCTCTTGATTCCACCCTTAGTAGAGGCAGCATCGGTCTCCTCAGGGCCACCAGTCCGCTCCCCAATCACGGACTCTCTCTCCAATCGCTCAGTCAGAGTCTCGACTTTTTCTTGTACTGAAATTCAATAATAATAATAATATTAATAATAATAAAGTAATCCCTCAATTATCCGATGTAACAGACCCAAAGGCATGTCTGGACATGGACGAAATCCAGATACGAAGCAATATCCTCTGCTATACCTACACCCCACCTACAGTATACCCGTCCTATATGTACAGGTACAGTACCCCTTATATTTGTGGCAGTGTTCTCCGGTCTTTCAACTGTATTTAGGCATCAAAATCATGTGGGAATATCCAATATAATGCTAGATACTAAGAAAACAATGCATAAACAAAAACAATCCACAATTACCCTACCTGTATGTACAGTATCCCTCCTGGCTGTGGCAGTGTTCTTCGGTCTTTCAGCTATCCAGACATCAAAACGCACATGGAAATATCCAATATAATGCTAGACACTAAGAAAAAATGCATAAAGAACAAAAGTCCACAAAAAAATAAATGAAGACGATGGTTGCAAAAAGAATTTTAACCTGCTCGGGAACCATAAGCTTTTAATATATTTCTGGGACACCAACAGAACCAAGAACCCAGCTATGGTTGTTTTCACGAACACAAAGAAAAACATTTCTACGGCGAAATATGCCCCCCAAAATTGGCTATATTGGTACAAATTGTATACCATAATCTTTGCTGGTGTTTATACTAAAAGATTAGCTAATGAAAACACAAAAATGATAAGTAAAAGTACAGAAATGCCGTGAATATAAACTTGTTCAAGAGTACAAAATAGCTTCAATTCCCAACATCCTAGCGCAAAATTTTGTCCACACTGTGCAAAAGCTAAGCATATGTCTAGATGCAGCATTCCACAAGCTTTCTTGTGATGTTTTTGGAATTTCGATATGAATAATAGTATTCAATTAAACTGCCTAAAACAAAAAGATCACTCCTGGCGTTGCAGGAGATAAGTCATGGGAGGCCAGGCAGGCAGTGCACTAAGCTGGGGTAGGAAACGGTGAGGGGATGGGGAGGGAGACATGCCTTGCGGCACTGATCGTGGAGGGGGAAGGAGAGGGGATGGAAAGTGAGGAGCGAGGGCTGCTGGGAGACTCTGATCATTTGGTAAGGAGGTGGACGGGCGTTTTTGCTCTATTAGTGGGTTTGGGTCTGTATTACTCACTCACAGTCGGTACGTCCCCAGTGAAGAGACAGACAGCCATTTTTGTTCAGCTTGTGGGTTAGGATCTGTATTACACGCACACGTCTGGTAGCATTGGAGTGATGCTGGCGGCAAGGGGACTTTGATCATTCGGTGAAGAGGTGGACAGCTATTTTTCCTCAGCTTGTGAGTTAGGGTCTGCATTACTCGAGCAGCGGCCAGAATGTTCCCAGTGATCTGGGCTGCCGGGGACCATGATCATTCAGTGAAAGAAGACAGCCATTACTGCTCAGCTGGAGAGTTGCAGTCTATTACTTGTGCATAGCCAGAGAGGCTGGCAGGCTGCCCTACTGATTTATTTAATTCACCGGTCGCCCAACTGGCCACGTTGAAAATCTTATGTTCAGGTAAAGACAAAGAGATTCAGATCCACAAATAAAAGTGCCAAGGCCTAACGTCCAGATATGAAGCATGTCTGGATACACAGTGTCCAGATACCTGAGTGATGCTGTATTATTAATAATAATAATAATAATAATAATAATAATAATAAATAAATATTCTATCTATCTATCTATCTATCTATTCCCAGACGCCTCAATCCCATTTGGGGTGGCCACAAACAAATTGCCTCCACGTCACCCTGTCCCCCGCCATTTCACTGCCCTGCTCCCAACTCACACCCCCCTCTCTCATATACTTCTCCGTCCCATCCCTCCATCTTATCCTCGGCCTCCCCCTCCCTCTTCCCCCCTCCACCTCACTCACATACACTCTCTTTGTCGGTCTTTCACCCTCCATCCTCTCCACATGGCCAAACCACTTCAGTGTGGTCCTCCTAACGCTTCCTATCACATCCACATCCACACCACAACGCTCCTTTATATCCTCATTCGTCAGCCTGTCTCTCCATGTGACTCCACAGGCTCCTCTTAAATAACTCATTTCCACTGCTCTCACTCTTGACTTGTGTCCTTCCAACAACGTCCAAGCTTCACTTCCATACGTTAGAGTTGGTATCACAATACTGTCAAGTAGTAACTTTTTCACTTCCATGCTCACTTTCCTGTTCCTTATCACTGCTTTCAAAGAACCAGCAACCTTTCTTCCCTGCTGTACCCTTTCAAGCACCTCACCCTCCAAACCTCCATCCTTACTCAACACACTACCCAAGTACTTAAACGTACTCACATTTTCCAATTCCTCACCGTCCAACCTCGCTGTACATTCACTGACTTCACCTCTCTCAAAGACCATCACTTACTCTTCCCTACATTCACCTTTAGATTCCATTTCTTACACACTCTCCAAAACTCATCCATCAAGCCTTGCAGCTCTCCTTCGTCTTCACTCAACAACACAGTACCATCTGCAAACAGCAGTACAGGGAGTTTCCAAACACTATCCTCTCTCACCAGGGCCACTCCAACATCCACTACCCTACCTTGTACCTCTTTTACTTCCCCATCCATGTACAGATTGAACAACCATGGAGACATGACACATCCCTGTTTCAACCCAACCTTCAAAGAGAAAAATTCACTTAGTTCACCATCCATACGCACTGCAGCCTTAGATCCATCATACATACTCTTCACAGCATTCAACAACTTCCCATCTACTCCATATATTCTTAATACTTTCCACAATCCTTGTCTATCCACCCTGTCATATGCTTTCTCCAAATCCATGAAAGCTGCATACAACTTCTTTCCCTTCTCTAGAAACTTTTCCACTAAAGATCTAAGAATGAATATCTAATCTACACAACCTCTTCCCTTCCTAAAGCCTCCCTGTTCTTCTCCAACTAATTCCTCTGTTCTTTTTCTAACTCTGTCAGTAAGTATCCTAACATACAATGGCAAATATTCTTTTCTCAAAAACACCAATTCTTCAAATGAATTCCCTAAAGATGAAAGCTAGGAAATAACAACATAACCACCAATTCATAAGTGGCATCATCACTCCTTTATGACTATGTTACATATCTGCAGCAACTCAAATTACTGATATCTGGCATGGTCCTAAAGGAGCATGTAGTGATGAAAAGGACTGATGCATCCAGGAAGAAAATATGGATGATGAACAATATAGGGAGCAAGCGATGCCTTCCATGGCAAGATGTATAGTGGTGGCCAAACAGGAAGCTGTTGACATAAATGTAAATGAGCAGTACAGAGTTCTCTAAAACAATATTTTGAGAGTTATTGAGTCAGTGTCTGGATGGACAAGGGGACCACTAAAACATAAGGTACTATGGTGGTGGGATAAGTAAAAGAGAAAAGACTTCCAGAAATGGAGAAGGAGTGGTAGCAGAGACGAATAATTTGATGCCAAGTTTATGGCCTGAGAGGAGGTATACAGGGCAAAACCTGCATTTCAGAGACTTTTAGTGAATAGTCTTAACAGAGCCAAGAGGAAGAATGTTGTGTTCGAAATGGCAAAACTGATGAAGAGAAAAATCAGGGATATTATGTGAGTAGCGTGTGAAGAATGATGAAGGAAAAGTAGTGGTGGACAGTGAGGATAGTAAAGATATTTGGAGAAAGCATAATAACCGGTTGGTGTCTGACTGGAACACGAAGGTTTAGAGTCAGTGGATCCAACGTTTGGCCTCTGGCCTTTGATTAATGCTACGACTGTTAGCAAGGCAATAGGCACAGTGTAGTTGGGGAAGGCAGCAGGTGTGTCTGGCATGACTACTGACATGTTTAAGACCTCTGGAGATATAGGAGTGGGTTTAGTTACTAATTTAGTAAATCTGATTATATGGGTTTAGTTACTAATTTTGTAAATTCAATTATATGTGTTGTTCCAGAAGTCTGGCTGAAGAGTGTAAATGTATGTAAGGGGAAGGGTGATGACCAGGAAAGAGGATATTACAGATGCAGAAAACTTTCAGACCACATAATAGAAGTAACAGAGACAGTCCTGGAAGGCATGATAAGGAAATGAGTGAATAATGATGTGATGCAGCTTGGGTTTGTGGCAGGCAAAGGGACAACTGATGCAATATTCATTGTCTGATAGCTTCAAGAAAAATAAACAGGAAAGAAAAGGAAGCTATACTCAGTTGTTTTGGTAAAGGCCTTTGTGAAAGAGTTCCAAGGGATTTGGTGAAGTGCGCAAAGAAAAAGCCTGGGACTCAGAAGTGGCTGGTTTGAGTAGCTATGTCAATGTATGGGGGTGATAGCATCCAGGTGAGAGTGAATGGTGATTTCATTTTCATTTCTGAAAGCTCCAACATGCTTGCGCACGTAAGCCTTGGTCAACTAATGACGGTTCTCCATCCTGCTTGATCTCTGGCAGCTTCCCTATTTAGTCCCATATCCCTGAGGTCACACTCAGTGACCTCATCCGAGGTCTTTCTCAGTCTACCACTCACTACTCTACCCCCAACATTAACACTTCTCACTTTCTGCATCCAATTGTCATCCCCTATCCTCTCCACATGCCCAAACCATCTCAATCTACCTCTTCTCATCACAACACCAATGCACTCCAGTCCCATTATACCTCTCAACTCTTCAATCATAAACCTAGCCCCCACATGCCTTGCACTCAGGGACGCACTACACATCCACCTAATCATTGCCATTTCTGTACGTTCGAACCTGCGAATATCCTCTTCATTTACTTCCCACATCTCACTACCATACGGCATTAGGCTCCTAGCACATGCCGCATACAAAGATCCCTTAGCACAGAGGGAGAGACCTCTCAATGTCAGGAGAGTCAACAACTCCCTGAACTTCTTCCAACCACTCCTCACTCTTCCCACAGAGCTAGCTCCTGCCCCACCTCCAACACATAACATGGCTTCCATACAACAAAACTCTTCCACACACTCAAGAGACTCACCAGCAAGTTCATTCCTTTAACGTCTGCCCATATCCACATGCTCTCCTCGACACATCGCACACATGAAATCAGCATTACCTCACAGTTCAACTCTAATACGACTACCGTACATCTCTTATGCACCCACTTATCACAAACACTGAACGACATGGAATTACTTGCCAGGCCCTTGTGACAAATCTCACATGGCCACTCTCCCTCATCTTTGATAGTACCACCACCAACCTCAGATATAATCATTTTTGTTTTATCTGCATTTACTCTTAAGACCTTGTGCCCCATACCATCTCTTCACTTCCTAGATCTTTCCTCCACTTCCCTTTCATTCTCTGCAACCAACACCAAATCATCAGCATACAACATCTCCTACAGGAGTCCATTTCTGAAGACGTAAGAGGGGCTCGAGGACCATGATAAACAGCAAGGACTTCAAGACTGACCTCTGATGCACACCAACATTCACGGAAAACTCATCACTCAAATCTCCTTTCACCTTTGTGTAAGAGTGAACACCCACATACATGGCCATAACCACCTTAACAAGCCACTCCTCAATCCCAAGCTTTCTCATTGACAACTTCACCACCTCTCTAAAGACTCAGTCAAAGACCTTCTCCAAATCAACAAAAAACAAAGTACAATTCCCTTTTCTTTCCTATACATTCTTCTTGAAGCTGTCAAACAAAGAATATAACATCAGAGGTCCCTCTGCCTGGCATAAACCCAAACTGCATCTCATCAATATTCACTCTTCCTCTATCATACCTTCTAGAACTCTCTCCATCACCTTCCTAATCTGGTTTAAAAGCTTTATGTCTCTATAATTTCCTCTTTCCAGGGCATCAATCTTCCCTGTGTACACATTTACAATTACACTCTTCAGCCAATCATCTGGGACAACACACTCATATATAACTGTATTTATCAGGTCAGTGACTAACCTCACTCCTATATCTCCTGAGGCTTTCAACATTTCAGTAGTCAACCAGACACACCTACTGCCTTCCCCACTTGCATCCTGCCTATTGCCCTGCTCAGAGTAGCAGCATCAATCAAAGGCCAAGGGCCAAACACTGGATCTGCTGGCTCCAAACTTTCCTTTTCCCACTCAATTCAACAACTGGCTGTAATGCTCTTTCCATGTGTTTTTAATACCCCCACTGTTTACCAAAATCCTACCTTCATCATTCTTCACACACTGCTCACCTACGATATCCATATTCTCCCTCTTCATCTGATCTGCCACCTTAAAAACCATATTCTTCCTTTCCACACGATTAAGGTTATCAAGCAAAAAAGTCACTGTGACTCAGACTTCATCCTGTAAACCTTTTTATGGCCCTATGCTTGGCGGCCAAGTATTCCTCTTTGTTACCACCCTTCTTCCATTCCCGGAAAAGCCTTCTCCTTAACTGCAGCTTCTACACCCTCATCCACACCACCAAGTCACTTTATGTCTTGATGGCCTCTTGTCCATCCATATACTGAATCAGTAACTCTCAAGAGGTTGGTCTTAAGGGCTATGTACTGTTCATTAACACTTCCATCAATGTCTCCCTGTTCAGCCACCACTCTCCTCATCTCGCTATAGAAGGCATCCCTTGCTGCTTGGTTTTTCAACTTCCATATTTCGTCCAAAGTGCACAGGTCCTCTACTTCATCGCCCTTTCCTTAAGCATCATGTCACATATCAACAACTTGTGTTGCTGCATACACTCCTCACTCCGTATAACTTTAACATCCCTCGCATACCTCCTATCAGCCCTCCTGACCAGAAAATAGTCTATCTGGCTGCTATTTCCCTGAGACTCGTAAGTAATCAACCTAATCTCTCTTTTCTTAAAATGTGTGTGGCACACAGTCATGTTCATTGCCACCCCAAACTCGAGTATCCTTTCCCCTTCCTCATTTCTTGTACCATATGCCAATCCCCCATGTACTCCTTCATATCCTTGAGCTACTTCACCTACAGCTACCACAAATTGATTTAGGACCTCCCCCACAAAGTATTAAAAACACAGAAATCATAGTACAGGGAATAATCATACCTGACTTCCAATCCTCCGGGACTCTACCTTCCTCCCAGGCCAATCTGCACATCTTCCACATCCATTCTACTACTATCTCTCCCCCATGCTCCAGCATTTCACCACACACTCCAATTCCTGGGGCTTTCCCCAATTTGACTTTCTTCATTGCTTCCACAACTCCTACTGATTTCTTCCTGTCTTCTCACCTCCCTCCTTCACCCAGCCATTCCCCAAACACTTCTACTCTCATTACTTCCATTCACTATGTTAAACAATTCATTAAAGTGTTCTCTCCATCTGCTCACTTTTTCTCCCTTCTCCACTAGTAATCTACCATTTTTATCTCTCACTCTCCTACTAACTTCACTGCCACCCTGTCTTACTCTCTTCATCTCTTTCTTGAACACTTTCTTATAGTCCCTCCACTTTACACTCAAATTCCTTCCAAATTCCTCATCCACTCTCTTCTTACTCTCCCTTACTAATCTTTTCACCTCTCTCTTCCTTTCAACATATAACTCTCTCTTCCACCTCTCAATTTCTTCCATGCCCCTATTTCTCATCCATTCATTGTATGCTTTCTTCTTTTGTGCCACAGCCTGTCTCACCTCTTCAGTCCACCATGCTGTTCCTTGCACCCCCTTCCGTCTTCTCTTCACCCCACACACCACATCACATGCTGCACAGATTTCTTCTGTGAATATGTTGCACACACCATCCATGTCACCCATCTGCTCCAATTCATATTTGCCCAATCGTTCCTCCACTTCTCTCTTATACTCTGCCTTTTTCTCATCCTCTTGTAACCTTTCCACTCTCTCTGCAACTACTCCTTCCTCCCGTCCTTCCCTTCTATTTCTCCATCTTACTTGGATCGTGATTCTGGCCACCACCAAGCAGTGGTCAGAAAGTCCACTCCCCCAACCTCTATAAGCTCTAGCATCCATTACACATCTTCAAATCCTATCATCCACACACACATAATCAATCATTGCCTTCCTTTCATTCAGTTCACCACCCACCCTTCTCATCACTCGCCATGTATACCTGTGGATCATTTTGTGCCTGAAAAGGGTATTGGCTATCACCAACCCCCTCCCGGCACAAAAGTCCGCTAAAGCACTGCCATTCTCATCTATCTCAGCAGGCACACACCACTCACCAACTATTCCATCCACCTTCACATTCCCTACTTTACCATTCATATCACCGATCAAAAACACCATCTCATTCCTTCCAAACTTTTCCATGCACACTTCCACATTTGTCCAGAACTCTTCTCTCACTCTGCTTGCACGATCTTGAGTTGGCGCATACACGCACACAAATGCAAACATTTGTATTCCAACTTTCAATCTTATCCACACAATCCTTGAGCCAACTGATCCATACTCTCTTATGTTCTTCTTCCATCTTTTACTCACAACAATACACACTTCTTCTTTTGCCCTCTCATTCTCACCTACTCCTGCATATATATCCCATCCATACTCCCATTCTCTCACACTCTCACCTCTCCATTTAGTTTCAGTTACTCCACATACATCCACTTTCGCACCCTCAAGCACCTCATCATTCGCACCCCTTACATTCCACTTCGCGATCCATACCATGTACTTTGTCCGGTCCTCGGTGGTCATCTTTTGGTCAGTTCTTGTCTGAGGCTCCTTGTTTGTCTTTTAGTTAGCTGTTTTCCGGGGAAGGGCACTAACCCTCCGCCAACCCTTTTAGCCGCCTCATATGACAAGCAGGGATACTGGGGTAGTATTCTTGAAAAAATGCCCCTACCCCCAGGGTAGGGAGGGTTTTTCAAGAATACTCCACCAGTAACTGTGCACATTACTGTTTTCAAGCCTAAATATTTATTGGTTATATATATACATATATTTTAACAAGAAAAATATGTAATATGTAATATATATATATATATATATATATATATATATATATATTTTTTTTTTTTTTTTTTTTGGCACACTCTTTTGGGGTTTATCTGATCACTGATGTTAAAAAAACAAAATAACACAAAGTTATTAGCTTGGACGCGATGATGAATTACCCAACCCCTGGCGCACCAAAAATGCTGTGTGACAACTCGGTGTGGGGGGAGGTAGTGGCCGCCGACGCAGGACATGGTGCTCGGTAAAGAAGGGGTGAAGTCAGTTTACAGGGGAAAAACACACACACACACACACACACACACACAAAACAACTCCTAGTTTAGAACTTTTTAGACCGATCTGGATCACAGTGCTTGTTTGAGATCCAGAAAACACTTTTTGCTAAACCCTAATCAATGATGAGAAAACCTAACCCATTATGAAGAATGGTTTCGAAATTAAGTTGCCCTTGTCGGACAGATGCACTCCACTGAGTGCCCCATTAGTTCAAGCTGGATTCAACTGACGACAGAAGTTTGATTTTAACTTTTTGGGGGGGTTTGAGATCTGACTCCACAGACAAATATCATCATTGTTTATTGCTGACTTTTCACACCTGAACTTAACCACAAGTGTGAGCTAATAAATCTGAGCACAGATACAGTGAATGGCAAAGGGTATGCCAAGTAGGTGGGGTATATATATCTGATGGTAATGATAGTGTCCCACTCCAAAAAAAATAATAATAATAAATAAATAAATAAAAGCTTCCTGATACCAATCTTTTCAGATTCAGGGAATTGTACTGTACCTGAATGCTGAATGAGGAGTGACTGGAACAGAGGAGGGTTGGAGTCTGCAAATCCATGTTTGGCCCTTGGTCTTTGACTGATGATGTTACTATGACCAGGGCAATAAGCACAATGCAGTTGGGGAAGGTAACAGGTGTGTCTGAGTTGACTGTTGAAATGCAGAAGACCTCCGGAGTTATAAGAGAGGGTTTAGTTACTGATTTGGTAAATTCAAACGTATATATGTGTGTTGTCATAAATGAGTGGCTCAAGACTGTGATTGTTAACATGTATATGAGGAAGGGTGATGCCCCGGAAAGAGCATATTATAGTAAAATTCCTGTAATCCGAATGGCAGGGGACCGAGGGTCTTTCTGACTATTGTCTTTTTCGGTTTACTAGAATGGCCCTTTGAAAACATTAGGAATACAGTAGGCTTGCACAGTGCATGTCATCACAGAGCGCAATTTGCATTGTGTGTGAGTGACCAAAAGTCATAACCAAAAACCTTGAATGCACGAGTTTACCTCACAGAACGCGACGAAGAGACAAGGAGTGGCTCAAAAATGCCATTTCTATTAGTACGCGACCACCCCTCACACAACGCATCATGTGTCGTCATGTTGGTGTGCAGAAATTCCTGGGCATTCTACTGCGCAGCCTGGGGTACAAGGTGGCGGGGGCCATAACAGTCCTGGTTTGTGCATAGCGCGGATCCGCTCTCTACAGCTAACCTGTTATATACAACGTGTGGCTTTTTCTATGCTGCTCCATCCCGGCCTGTACTTCACCGCACCATGGCTCCAACGCCAAGAGTTAAGAAATTTCTGACATACGTCACCAAGTTAGAGATTATCAAGATGGAGGAGGAGGGACAAGGAAACACCACCATCGGGAAAGCCCTGGGACTGGCTGAATCAACAGTGAGAACAGTGTGGAAGAACCGTGATGCCATAAGGGCTGTAGTCAAGACATATGGTGCCTCTGACCTACACGGCCGTTCGCAGGTGGGAAATCGCGCGATGATACTAATGGAATGGTATCTTGCCCCTTCATAATGAGGAAGGAGAAGGAAGGTTATCCACTGAATGTCAGATTTATTCGGAACCAAGCCCAGCTCTTTTACAAGGCAGCATCTCGTAAGTCAAATGTGGACAAACCTTTCAAGGCATCAGTTCGATGGCTGGACCGTTTTCTCAAGCGCAAGGAACTCAGTCATGTCAAAGTGTCTGGTGAACGTCCCTCTGCCAACGAGCTGGCCGCGAGAGACTATCCAGTGATATTTAGAGCGCTTCTTGAAGAGGGACAGTACACCAAGGACCAGATCTACAACGTCAACGAAACATCGTTATACTACAAGGCCATGCCCAAATCAACTTACATCGCTAAAAGACAGAAACAAGCCCCTGGTCACAAGCTCCAGAAGTGTAAGATGACGGTAATGTTTGCTGTAAACCTGTCTGGGAGCCACAAGATGAGGCCAGTTGTTGTACACACAGCTTCACACCCAAGGTGCTACAAAAACCTCACGAACATGGACGCAAGTGGCATGTACTGGTACAAGTCTGTAAATGGTTGGATGACCGGGATCATTATGGCAGACTGGTTAACGAGGCGCTGCGTCCCCGATGCCAGGCCTAAGTGTCAGGAACTGGGCATTCCATTTAAGATGCTCCTTGTGCTTGACAATGCACCAAGTCACCCTCCATACCTAAAAGATCTGCACAAGGATTGTCGTGTTGTGTTTCTGCCACCCAGGACGATGTCACTAGTGCAGCCACTGGATCAAGAACTGATCGCCACTGTGAAGCACTTCTACCACAAGCAAGTGTATGACTACCTACGCAGGAAGACCGACACACAAGAGGAGCTTCATGCCCTACAAGAAGATAACGAGCAAGACCTCGATGAGGCATCTGCTCCTGTTCCATCTACACCAGCAGCTGTATCCCGACCCGCCACAGGTGCCATGACTGTTGAGGCATTTTGGCGTCATTTTACGAGGAAGGACGCAGTTGAATTTCTCCTACAAGCCTGGCACCAGATTACACCTGCAACGGTCAACTATGTGTGGCGAATGCTCGTGCCTCACTTATGCATGACCCAGGACACGGCCATTCAACCACTGGCTGAGGCGAGGCAGGAACACTGACAGCGGCACAAGCAGTACCAGGTTTCGAGGACATTACATTGACTGACACACAAGAAGTGCACGCTGCTGACAAGGAACAGCCTCCCAAGACAGACAAGGCTGATGCAGAGCCCGACGCCAGGCAGTCAAGTTGAGCAGCCTAGTGTGATGGAGAGGAATACAGAGCTGTGTATGTCAAGAATAAGTAAGTTCCTTGCTGCAATGGATAATCTCAAGGAAGAGGTGAAGGAACAGGAAGTGAGCAGCCTAAGAACGGAGGAGGTTCTGCTTGGAATTGACAAACTCTTCCGTTTCTACACAGACAGACACAGGCAAGAAATAAACAGAAGAAGACAGACGCTCATAACAAGTTACACACAGCGGGCTCAAGTTAGTGAAATTGAGGAACCAGCAACATTGTCTGCTCCTGTTCCTCTTAAGGATGAAGAGGATGCAATGTCAGAAGTGTCAGCATCGTACTGCGAGGGGTTTATGGCCGAAGTGAGTGACTTTCAGGAACCTGGGGAAGGAGCTCAAGAGAAGTCTGTGGAGTGAAGTGTTGGTGAGGCGGGAGGTGCGGCGCTGTAAGTGTTGCTGCGCCTCAGAACCCCTGTTATTTAAGTCCATCAGGCCTGTTGACTACTGTTGTTAACCCCTTAACCGCGGGATGTCACTTTCGTGACACTTGGGAGCAAGGGATCATACCGCGGGGCGTCACGTTTGTGATTCTGTGTTATTTTGAATTCACCCGGGCTTTCAAGTGGTGGCTTGTATCATCTATCAGTACTGCCAATGTCCAACACTAGTCAGCACTCCTAATCTCATCTGTACTCCCATCCATTGTTGACAATTTAGCCATTTCTCCCCGTTCTTGACTCCCGTCCCTACCCCCCCTCCATTACATTATCCTCTCGCCTGCCCAGCCGTGCTACGCTAAGTAAATCTTCCCTGGAATTTTTCACTGATTTCATCAATTGAAATAAGCTCTATGCCCTATTCTTATACCAAATAATATATACAAGAAAGAAATAAGGTAAGTGAGAGTGCCATACACCTGGAATTGGCTAATTATCACCTGACAACACCTCGTGCACTCGTTCGCTAGTTTTCGCTGCTTATTTCCCCTTGAAATTCGTTTTCGTTTTCGTTTTTAAAGGCTCCAACATGCTTGCATGTGTCGGCCTTGGTCACCTAATGGCGGCTCTCCACGCTGCACGATCCATTGCAGCCTCCCTGTTCAGTCCCTTAACCCTAAGGTCACACTTAATGACCTCGTCCCATGTCTTTCTCGGTCTACCCCTCATAACCCCACCCCCAATATTAACACTTCTCACCTTCCTCACCCAATTATCATCCCCCATCCTCTCCACATGTCCAAACCACCTCAATCTACCTCTCCTCATCACAACACCAATACACTCCAGTCCCATCCTACCTCTCAACTCTTCCATTGTAAACCCAGCCCCTCCAGGCCTTGGACGCAGGGACGCACTGCACATCCACCTAATCATTGTCATTTCTGTACGTCTGAGCCGGCAAATATCTTCCTCCTTCACTGCCCAGGTCTCACTGCCATACAGCATTACACTCCTAACACATGCTTCATACAAAGACCCCTTAGCACGTAGGGAGAGCCCTCTCAATGTCAGGAGAGGCAAGAGCTCCCTGAACTTCTTCCAACCACTTCTCATCCTAGCCACAAAGCTAGCTCCAGCCCCACCTCCAGCACACAACATGTCTCCCAAATAACAAAACAAAACTCTTCGACACACTCAAGAGATTCACCAGCAAGTTCAATCCTTTCACGTCTGACAATCTCCACCTGCTCACCCCGGCACGCCAAACACATAAAATCAGCATTATCTCGCAGTCTACCTCTGATACCACTACATCTCTTATGCACCCACTTATCACACACACCGCACAAGATGGAATTACTTCCCACGCCCTTGTGGCAAACTGCACATGGCCACTCTCCCTCGTCTTTGACAGTACCGCCACCAACCTTAGATATCATCACTTTTGTTTTATCTGCATTTACCCTTAAACCCTTTTGCCCCATACCATCTCTCCACTTCCTAAACCTTTCCTCCACCTCCCTTTCATTCTCTGCAATCAACACCAAATCATCAACATACAACAACTCCCACGGGAGTCCGTTTCTAAAGTCACGTGAAAGGGCTTCAAGTACCATGATAAACAACATGAGACTCAAGACTGACCCCTGATGCACACCAACATTCACGGAAAACTCATCACTCAAATCTCCATTCACTCTCACCTGGGTGTGAGCGCCCACATACATGGCCATAACCACCCTAACCAGCCACTCCTCCAAGAAAAGCTTTCTCATTGCCCACTTCACCACCTCTCTAGAGACTCTGTCAAAGGCCTTTTCCAAATCAACAAAAACAAAATAAAGATCCCTTCTCCTACCAATATATTTTTCCTGAAGCTGTCGAACAATGAATATGGCATCAGTGGTCCCCCTACCAGCATGAACCCGAACTGCATCTCATCAATATTCACTCTTTCTCTAATCATACCTTCTAAAACTCTCTCCATTACCTTCATTATCTGATCTAAAAGCTTTATACCTCTATAATTTCCTCTTTCCAGGGCATCACCCTTCCCTTTATACACATTTACAATTACACTCTTCAGCCAATCATCTGGGACAACACACTCATAAATAATCCTATTTATCAGGTCAGTGACTAAACTCACCCCTATATCGCCTGAGGCCTTCAACATTTCGGCAGTCAACCCAGACACACCTGCTGCCTTCCCCACCCTCATCCTGCCTATTGCCTCACTCACAGTAGCAGTATCAATCAAAGGCCAAGGGCCAGACACTGGATCTGCTGGCTCCAAACCTTCCCTGTCCCAGTCAAACTCCTCATTCAACAACCGGTTATAATGCTCTCTCCATGCATCTTTAATATCCTCACTGTTCACCACTACCCTTCCTTCATCATTCTTCACACACTGCTCACCTATGATATCCCGATTATCCCTCTTCACCTGACCTGCCACCCTAAATATATTTTTCTTTTCCCCATGATTTAGGTCATCAAGTAATTGTCTCTGTGACTTAGACTTTGCCCTGTATATCTCTCTTCTAGCCCTATGCTTGGCAGCCAAATATTCCTCTTTGCTAACACCCTTCTTCCATTCCTGGAAAAGCCTTCTTTTCTCCTTAATTGCAGCTTCTACACCCTCATCCCACCACCAAGTTACTTTATGTCTTGGTGGTCCTCTTGTCCAGCCGCATGTTACATCAGTAACTCTCAAGAAATTGTTCTTGAGGGCTCTGTACTGTTCACTAACGCCTCTGTCTACAGCTCCCTGTTCAGCCACCACTCTCCTCAACTCGCTATAGAAGGCATCCCTTACTACTTGGTTTTTCAGCTTCCATATTTTCCTCCTAGGTATATAAGTAATCTTTTTCATCACTTGTTCTTTAAGCACCATATCACAAATCAACAGTTTGTGCTGCTGCACACACTCCTCACTTCCTATAACTTTAACATCCCTCACTAACCTCCTATCGGCCCTCCTAACCAGAAAATAATCTATCTGACTGCTATTTCCCCCAGCCTCATACGTAATTAACCTACTGTTTCTTTTCCTACAATATGTGTTGCACACAATCATATCCGTTGCCTCCCCAAACTCGAGTATCCTTCCCCCTTCTGCATTCCTTAGACCATACGCACATCCCCCATGCACTCCTTCATAACCTTGTGCTGCTTCACCTACATGACCATTTAAGTCCCCTCCCAAAATATGCCGTATAATCTATTTTCATAATAAATATACATATAAGGAGGGAAGGGAGAAGCCTAAGTGATATTTAAATTCACCTGGAACTACCTAATTTATAATGTATTGTCTAGCTTTCCTGCCAATCATTTCACTGCTATATATTAGCTGCTGTCAAGAGGCTAACGTTGGCAGTAATGCATTTCCCTAGGTAGGCCACCACCCCGGCCCACCCTTATCAGTTCACTTTCATCTTCCAATGTGAAGGGACGTCTGTTTGCTCTTCCTAACTTCAGGGACTATTCGCATGCAAAGGGCCCAGTGACCTTTACCCCCTACTAAACCTCGTATGGAAAGAGGTAAAGGGCTGACAATTGATAAAAGAGTGACTACGATCTTTCTATTGAGTAAAACAGTGCAAGTGGAATTGTAAATAATGTGCAAATGATGTGTAAGCAGCAAGTGAAAGTAATGAATGTAAATATACATGAACAGTGGAAAATAGTTTTATAAGTTACTTCAAGTGACAATGCATAACACATTGTAAATAAAACAGAAATGTAAATAACGTAAATAAATTAGAGAACATAAATAGAAATGTAAATGAGTAGCATTATAAGAATACGAGTATATACCCCAGGAGTAATGAAAGTGAAAGTTTCACTCTAGCATGTCTGAATACTATGAGTTATGAGAGTGAAGGTGAAAGTGACATTCACTCTCAATGCTAGTATATAGGACGAGAAAGTGAATGCTACCTATTTTACTGAAAGAAATTGAATCCCTACAGTGACAATAAACTAATACTACTGAAGGAAACTTATGGATAAAGACTCCAGATATATATAAGTGTTATGTAGTAACAGAAATATAAAGTGTGAGGGGTTTTATGAATAATAAATGACAGAATACCAACAGCGAACTAGCGCAAATGGGAAGGTCATACGCGCTCATAATTTTCACTGCTTTCACAGTGGATTTTATTTGGAGTATGGATCCCAAACTACTTGATAATCATAGAGTAGTGTTTATAGTGTTAATATCTGGCTGTGGTAATCATATTACAGGTTGTCGGGAAGTGTAAAGTGGAGACTTCGTTACCCAACTTCAGAGGTCTCCACAAGTCCTACGGTAATCAACGAAGGCTCAACAAACATCCCAGGAGAAAGCTGAAGAAGAGAGTGGATGATTTTCCATATGCATATGTAATTTTAATATTCAAGGACTAATAACTGATTTTTAGCAAATATTTTTTGAGAGTCTGTCGGAGCCCGAATAACCCCGCTGGAGACGCAAAACATTGGGAAACATGCCCGCAGTGTAAGGGTTAAGGTGACTTCCCATATTTTTGTTCTATCTATCTATCTATTGCCAGACGCCTCAATCCCGTTTGGGGTGGCCACAAACAAATCACCTCCAAGTCGCCCTGTCGCCTGCCATTTCACTGCCCTGCTCCCAACTCACACCCCCCTCTCTCATATACCTCTCCACCACATCCCTCCATCTTATCCTCGGCCTCTCCCTCCCTCTCCCCCCTTCCACCTCACTCACATACACTCTCTTCGTCAGTCTCTCACCCTCCATCCTCTCCACATGGCCAAACCACTTCAGTGTATTCCTCATAACGCTTCCTATCACATCCACATCGACACCACAACGCTCCTTTATATACTCATTTGTAAGTCTGTCTCTCCATGTGACTCCACAGGCTCCTCTTAAATAACTCATTTCCACTGCACTCACTCTTGATTTGTGTCCTTCCAACAACATCCAAGCCTCACTTCCATACGTTAGAGTTGGTATCACAATACTGTCATGTAGTAACTTTTTCACTTCCATGCTCAATTCCCTGTTCTTATCACTGCTTCCAAGGAACCACCAACCTTTCTTCCCTGCTGTACCCTTTCAAGCACCTCACCCTCCAAACCTCCATCCTTACTCATCACAGTACCCAAGTACTTAAACGTACTCACATTTTCCAATTCCTCACCATCCAACCTCACTGTACATTCACTGACTTCACCTCTCTCAAAGACCATCACTTACTCTTCCCTACATTCACCTTTAGATTCTGTTTCTTACACACTCTCCCAAACTCACCCATCAAGCCTTGCAGCTCCCCTTCGTCTTCACTCAACAACACAGTATCATCTGCAAACAACAGTACAGGGAGTTTCCAAACACTACCCTCTCTCACCAGGGCCAATCCAACATCCACTACCCTACCTTGTGCCTTTTTTATTACACAATCCATGTACAGATTGAACAACCATGGACACATGACACATCCCTGTTTCAACCCAACCTTCAAAGAGAAAAAATCTCTCAGTTCACCATCCACACACACTGCAGCCTTAGATCCATCATACATACTCTTCACAGCATTCAACAACTTCCCATCTACTCCATATATTCTTAATACTTTCCATAATCCTTGTCTATGCACCCTGTCATATGCTTTCTTCAAATCCATGAAAGCCGCATACAACTTCTTTCCCTTCTCTAGAAACTTTTCCACTAAAGATCTAAGAATGAATATCTGATCTACACAACCTCTTCCCTTCCTAAAGCCTCCCTGTTCTTCTCCAACTAATTCCTCTGTTCTTTCTCTATCTCTGTCAATAAGTATCCTACCATACACTTTTCCTATTATACTAAGAAGACAAATGCCCCTATGATTACCACACTTCTTTTTCCCCTTTTCTTTTGTACAAGGGAATAATTATACCTGACTTCCCATCCTCCGGGACTCTACCTTCCTCCCAGGCCAATCTGCAGATCTTCCACATCCATTCTACTACTATCTCTCCTCCATGCTTCAGCATTTCACCACACACTCCATCAATTCCTGGGGCTTTCCCTGATTTAACTTTCTTCATTGCTTCCACAACTTTTATCCTACTGATTTCTTCCTGTCTTCTCACCTCCCTCCTTCTCCCAGCCATTCCCCAGCCACTTATACTCGCATTACTTCCATCCTCTATGTCCAACAATTCCTTAAAGTGTTCTCTCCGTCTGCTCACTTTTTCTCCCTTCTCCACTAGTAATCTACCATTTTTACCTTTCACTCCCCTGCTAACTTCACTTCTGCCCTGTCTTACTCTCTTCATCTCTTTCCAGAACAATTTCTTACAGTCCCTCCACTTTACACTCGAATTCCTTCCAAAATCCTCATCCACTCTCTTCTTACTCTCTCTTACCAATCTTTTCACCTCTCTCTTCCTTTCTACATATAACTCTCTCTTCAGCCTCTCAACTTCTTTCACGCCCCTATTTCTCATCCATTCATTGTATGCTTTCTTCTTTTGTGCCACAGCCTGTCTCACTTCTTCATTCCACCACGCTGTTCCTTGCACCCCCCTCCATCTTCTCTTCATCCCACACACCACATCACATGCTGCACTTATTTCTTCTGTGAATTTCCTGCACACACCTTCCACGTCCCACATCTGCTCCAATTCATATTTATCCAATCGCTCCTCCACTTCTCTCCTATATTCTGCCTTTTGCTCATCCTCTTGTAACCTTTCCAATCTCCTTGCAAATACAGTAATCCTTCCAATATCCGACGTGATAGGGTCATAGGCAGGTCCGGATAGTGGTCCTGTCTGGATATTGGGCCCCACCTTATGGACTTGTACTTATGGACCCTAACTCAGAGAAACACCTATACAACTCCCTCTGGACATGCATAGCACCTATTTAAGACCCAAATCACACCAATAAGGCACATAAAAGACTGAAATCAATGCAAAAGAAGCATAAAATGAGATTTTAGAGGTATGTTCATACAATATTAAACATTCTGGGTACTTACAAGTCCCTGGCTCCTGGACTGGTACTTATGGACCCAAACCTAGCCTAACTCAGAAAAACACCTTCCTACTGCACATGCATAGCTTCTAACACCCTATTCACACCAATAAAGGACATTAAAGAGTGAAATGAGGTGTTTGAGATAGGTATAGTATGGAAAAAAGTACAGTATGAAACATTCTGCCTACTTACAGCAAGTCCATGGCCATCTCGATGAATAACAGCCTCCTCTCGGACTCTGACAGTAAGAAGGATTTCCTGAAGCACTTGCAGTACACTGTTCATGAAGTCTTGCACTGAACTTAGTCAACCGCACTCAGAAGTCCGTTCTCTTCACAGTGTGCACTCTTGTCTAACTTATGCTCCATTGTAACTTACTAAGTGTTGCACTCTGCACTTTAACTTATCCCACTCTTCTAACCATTTTCTAAAGCAAAAACAAACAAGTCTATTTACGTTAAATGTTGTTTCAAAATTGTATTCTCATTAACCCTTTAACCGTGGGCATTGTTTTGCCCTGACTGGCCTCTCCCACGGGGGTTCCAGGCAAAAGTAAACAAACCTTTAAACCTTAATAACTCTGCACAGAATAAAGCTAGAGCAAAAAATAAAATACCATTAGAAAGTACTAACCTTCAGCTTTGCAATGACGTAGGTTTCATAACTTTGTGGACTTTCACTGGACGGGCAGTGCCGTTAGAAGTGAGCGTTGTAAAATCACTATTTTTCGCCCCACACACCAGTACCAAATGCCAACCACTCTCTGATAATAGTACTATAAACATATATGAACACTGCACATACGGTAAACACCCACTCTGTGTTCACTGAGGTTGGTAAAAGGCACTGTAATTGCCCGCACGTCACTGCCCATCACACGCTCACTGAAGTTTGGTTAGCGGCGATGTTTTCATTATTTCTAACTTCTATTACTATTTTACATATAATCTGGGCAATATACATTATATTTACACTGCACTTATTACTATATTGCATCACTGTCGCATCACAGAATTACAGCAGTGCTGCAGATTTTCTTATTACCATATCACTTATATACTGGCCATATTTACATAATTTTCTAGGTAAAATATCTCTTATTACTATATTATACAATTATTGGTAAAGCACATCACTGTCGCATAATAGAATCACAGCAGTGCCGCAGATTTTCTTATTACCATATCACTTATTATACTGGTCAATATTTACATTGTTTTCTAGGCAAAATATCCCTATTACTACATTATCTCTTATACAATTATTAGTAAAGCACGTCACTGTCGCATCACTGTATATCACTGTCACTGTCAGTATTTACTCAGAGAGTGGTACTCGGCAAAGCACGGAGTCACACAGAGAGCGACTTGGCATTCCTGGCACTGGTGTGTGCTCATTTTTCTCGCCCAAGGCCTCCGTGTGGTGTTATGACACACTCTGCAGCAGCCCTGTGACAACCTGCCGCCTGCGGTAAGAGGCAATTTCACAAGCTGGTGCCGGCTCATGTAACTGCGGCACTCAAGACGGTCAGGTTGTGTCAGAGTGTCGCCTCGGGACCAATGCCGTCACCTGACCAAATCTTGCAAGCAGCTGCTGCACGACAGTCTTGGAGAACTGTCTCAGGGATGGTTGTCTTATGCCCCCGACTTGTGTCTTGTAGAGGAGGAAGGCATTGAGCATGCACATATCGAGCATGTGGAGGCAAGCCTTCCTGTACCATCGGGTGTTTCTCCTGAGACAGTCTATCTCGCCAATCATCATGTCCGACTTATCAACAAGTCTCATGTTTATATTATAGTCAATGACGGCATCTGGCTTCATGATTGGCTCTCCCGTCCTGTAGCTGACCTTCCCAATTCTCTGCAATTCCCCCTTGTGGATGGTGCTGAGCATATTCACGACCTTCTTGTCGTGCCACCTGATCGCCAGAAGCTTGTTTGACTTCTTCAGGTGCACATCTCCCTTGGATGAGGATGATGCTTCAGGGAAACTTGGCCACTCTTTCCTGTGCCTCCGTACAGTGCCAACAGTGCCGATGCCGTGTTCAGCCAGGTATTTGGCGAGTTTCGGTGCTGTGTAGTAATTGTCCGTGTACAGCACATGATTCCCACCAAAATACCCCTCCATCAGCAATTTTACTATGGAGCCAGAGAAGCCAAGGGGGTCATTCCTGTCCACGTCCATTGTGCTTGCAGAGTAGATAACGAAATCAAGAATATACCCCGTCTCACAGTCACACAGCACAAAGAACTTTATTCCAAAGCGGTGGCGTTTGCTGGGGATGTACTGCATGAATTTGAGACGTCCTCTGAACAATACCAGGGATTCATCTGTGACGACTTTTTGCATAGGACGGAAAAATCGCATAAATCGATCCCTAATCCTGTTGAGGAAATCCCTCACTTTCCACAAAGGGTCAGTTTGGGACGGGTTTTCATTGTCAGTGAAGTGCAGGTAAACTGGCAGCTGTCGGAACCGATCTCGTGACATGTACTCGCCGAATGTTGGGTTTGAAGTGATGTCATCAACCAGCCAGTACTCCTCCAACTCATGTCTCTTGATATGGGGCATCAAGAATATGAGAGCAAAGAACACATACAGCTCTCTGATCCCTACAGGCAACCACGATACTTGCTTTGGTGAGCCAATAGGTCCTAGCCCTTCTGTTGCACACTGAGCTGCATACCTATTGGTCTCATCGCTGACAAATTGCACGATTTCGTCATCCATGAAGGCCAGGAAGTAGTCCACAAAGTCATCTCCTTCGTTGCATGGGAAGGCAGGCTGTATTCCGGCATTTGTCATGTCAAACGGCGGATTGTGTGGCTGAAAATCAGCACCGTCAGACCACACAAATGCATCCACTTTCCCGGTACGTGGTTCAGTGGCAGTGTCAGGTCGCATTGCACTCTTTTCCCGGTGAGAAGGAGTTGAGGTGGAGGCAATGGGTGAAGCAGGAGGTGAGTGGGAGGGAGGTGAGCGGGAGGGAGGTGAGCGGGAGGGGTGAGTGGGGGGGGTGAGTGGGGGGGGGGTGAGTGGGGGGGGTGGTGAGGGGGAGGGAGCTGGGTGGGGGGCAGGCGGTGGGTTACTGACCTGGTGTGTGGTGAAACCTGACCTCCCTTTCTTCCCCGCTTATCACTCCGCTTATCACCCTGCTTTGCCCTCCGGCTGCCACGCATCCCCTTTGTTCTAGCCTGGCCTGCCCTGCTTACCCTGCCTGCCCAGCCTGCCTTCCCTCGCTGTGCAGGCTCTGGGAATTCATATTCCTCAGATGATGTTGACTGAGGAGAGGGCACGGCAGAAGATGAAGATGATGTGAGGGCAATAGGGCTAGGGGAACGGGAAAGTGGTGGGAAATGCTTGCTAGGGCCGGGTGTAGGAGACGTAGTTTTCCGCTTCATTCCCTTCCCACGTGCTACACCCATTTTCCCCATGGGCGCCTTCCCTTTCCCAGAGTAAGTTGTGGGCAGTGGGGGGGAGACAACATGTTCAATTTCATCACTGTCACTGCCCAATTGTTCAACCATAACCAGTTCCCAAGCAGTAAGTGCATAATCATCACTACTTGCAGTAAGTGTATCACTCTCACTGCCACAATCCATAGTTGTACTTACAGTTTTATCCAGCTCTGTCCTAATTTCTGGGGTGCTCAACCCCTTCTGCCTCGCCGTCGGGAGTTCCTTCTTCGGTGTAGAGGTCGAAGGCACACTAGCACTAGGAATTTCCGAGGAGGAAGCGAGCGATGATGACTCGGGACGAAGCGCCATTGTCACGCACAGAGCTGGACAGATACTGACTGATGCGTGTCTGGGCAGGGGTGGGGGTGGGAGGAGGGAGGTGTGGGAGGAGGGAGGTGTGGGAGGGCTGGCGTGAAAGAACTTGACAGCTACTCTTGCGTGAAACAATTTGCACACAGAAAAAACGCGCGGTGTTCAAAATATTAACAAGCATTCCAGAATGACACCCGCGGTTTGGTCCAATTTTTTCAATGTCATTCTGGAATGACACCAGCAGTTAAAGGGTTAACAACTGTAAATCCTTAACACAACACACTGTTTTTTTCACTGCACAACACTGTAAATTCCCGTGTGGTCTAGTGGAGATGCTCTTCCTGTTTAATCACTGTCAGAGTCCAAGAGTGTCACTGGCAGGTGACCTAGGGGTGTGTCGCTGGGTCGTGGTGATGGCGTACCCACTGCAGTCGACTCTGAAGACAGACGCAAGCTCACGTCAAGCGGTGACTCCACCGTGGCTGATGTGCTGGGCTGTGGCTCGGAGCATGAGGGCCTGTCTTGGGGAAGCAACGGAGTGGAGCCAGGGCTGGGCACAGCAGGGGTCACGGGCCTGAAAAAGCTGTCAATGGTTGATTGACGTAATGACTGATGATTCTGACGATTGATGATGCGCTGCCTGAAAGCACGCACTTCCTCCACAAGTCCCAAGGGCCCCATCTCCCTGTCGCAGTCCGGGTGTTCCAGGTAGTCGAGAACGAACTCTAGGTGTTCCTGGAATGCGCTCAGCTTGGGGATGGCTGGAGTAGTGTCATGCTGAGAGCAGTCCGCATCATCGTCGACATCCTCATCGGAATCTTCAAGCTGGGTACTGACACCTGCAACTGAAGATGCGATCTCGATATCAGACAATGTCTGATACCCAGGATTGCCCTCGTCGTCATCCCACCACTCACGCACATTGTCCACATCAACATTGTCGCCATGCGTACGTAGCCGTGCATGGAAGTCATCTACGTCAAACCCTAGAAAATCGTACTCCATATCCGTTCCGAGAAGCAGACGAGACCAACCATTTTCTTGAGTCTTGACAGGGACTTCCTTCCATGCACTGGCCCAGTTGTAGATTGCAGACTTGATGTTGTACCGGCAAAGGTTTTCCAAAGTCCGCTGGCCTCGCCTGTCCCGTCCCTCCCTGCGCTCGTCCTCGTCCTCGAGAACAACCATCACTTCGTCCAGGAACTTCCGGCGGTATAGGCGCTTTGTTGCCAGGATCACTCCTTGGTCCATTGGTTGGATGAGAGCAGTCGTATTAGGTGGCAGAAACATGCACCTAATCCGGCCATTTTCAGCCACCAAGTCCTTGTCGCATGGGTGGGCAGGTGCATTGTTGAGGAAAAGGAGGGCCTTTACCTGGTCGCGCGGGATTCCCGGTGTTTTCGTCTGGTAATTGATGACCTCCTTGACGAAGTGGTGGTGGAACCAGTCTTTGAAGATCTGGGCTGTAAACCATGCCTTGAAAGAATGGTACCAGACGACAGGAAGGACATCCATCATCCCACGAAGACACCGAGGCTGCTTTGCATGGCCAACAATACGGACTTAAGCCGGTGCATGCCGTTAGCATTGGCACAACACAAAGCAGGTATCCGTTGCTTGGAGAGCTTGCGGCCAGGTACACGCTTCTCCGTCTCCTCGGCTACAGTGTTCGTTGGCAAAGAGTGATAGAATAAACTAGTTTCGTCAGTGTTGTAGACTTGACCGAGAATGAGGCCCTCCCTGTCGATCAAGCCCTTCACCTTGTGCCAAAACTCGTCAACTCCATCCTCGTTAGCGTCCAAAGCTTCGCCATGAGCTTTACGGTTGGTAAGGCCATGCCGTATCTTGAACGCGAAGAGCCAACCCTCAGATGCCTTGAAGTCTAGGGCGTCATGAAGCCTGGCGAACTTCTCAGCAGCAGCCTTCAGCTCCGTTCCACGTACCATCACACCAGCAGCATGTTGCTGTCGATACCAAATCAACGTGGAGCGGTCGATTTCAGCAAACTTGGGAGTAAACATCACCTTCCTCTCCAAGTTGCGTTTGCTTCTCGACGAGAAGTCAGCCATGTACTGCATGAGTTTGTCTCGGGATCTCTTGATATTGAACAAATTAGATCGGGCCAGGTTGAACTCGCGGAGGATGCGGGGAAGAAGACCACCCCACATCTACTTTCTCCAATATCTCCCGTTTCTTCTCCAGAGTCAACACCACTCTCTTCCTCTTCTCAGGCGGCGGGGCCATCATCACACACACTAATGGGAGCCCCAAGAGCAGCAGGAGTGCCTGCTGCAGGTAAGGAACCACCACAAAAGCGAGCATGTGGGCAGCCATGACGACGAGTGTGCACTCGCGACGAGAGACAGGCGGAAAGTGGGGTGGATGCAGCAGTGCTCTATCGGACATCGGAGGAATGACGCGCCACAACAAAGCTGTCCCGCGCCGAGCGCGCCAAGTTCAAATTACAGGCTGGAAAAATTCGTGTTTTTTTTTTTTTCCGAATTTTTTGTGGTTTTTGGACCATTTTGGGAATATTTGATCCCGGGACGATTATGTCCGGTTAGTGGGGATGTTTGGATATTGGGCGTTCGGATATTAGAGGGATTACTACTCCTTCTTCCCGTCTTTCCCTTCTTCTATTTCTCCATCTTATTTGGATCTTGATTCTGCCCACCACCAAGTAGCGGTCAGAAAGTCCACTCCCCCAACCTCTATCAGCTCTTGCATCCATTACACATCTTCGCATCCTTTCATTCAAACACACATAATCAATCATTGCCCTCCTTTCATTCAGTTCACCACCGACCCTTCTCATCAATCGTCATGTATACCTGTGGATCATTTTATGCCTGAAGAGTGTATTGGCTATCACCAACCCCCTCCCAGCACAAATGTCCACTAATGCATTGCCATTCATATCTATCTCAGCAGGCACACCCCACTCACCAACTATTCCATCCACCTTCACATTCCCTACTTTACCATTCATATCACCGATCAAAAACACTCTCTCATTCCTTCCAAACTTTTCCATGCACACTTCCACATTTGTCCAAAACTCTTCTCTCACTCTGCTTGCACGATCTTGCGTTGGCGCATACACGCATACAATCGCTATATCTGTAGTAAAATGTCTGAAAAATTTGACCTTTATTATATCTAAGGGACAAAACATATCCAGGAATGAGGGGATACCACCCATATGTAATTTTTCCCATAAGATTATGTATTCTCAGTGCGCGAATTCACACTGCGCGAGGTTGTGGACCGCCCAATCTCTCACGCACTGTGTGAGCCTACTGTATGTACATGATCACTAATGAAACACTTAAAATTATATGGGTTATTATTTTACTCACCGGAAATGCATAGAAATGCAGGCAGGGACATCCATGTCCAAGGGCAAGCCCAAGCCATATAAATCCTTAGATAAAGCCCAGAAAAATTTTAAAAATTTCACCTTCACAAATTCGGAGTATTTGGATTTTCAGATTACTGGTGGGCGAACTGGAGGACTTTTACTCTATAGTGTCAATAATCTTTTGAGTCAGATTTCTACGGGCGACTCTACACTGAGTGACAAGCCATATGGTTTCCTGTATACCAGGAAACCATTTATTATGCTGGGTGGTAACCATATACCAAATTATGATGCCTGGTGATTTAGTCGGCAATCAAGGCGGTCCAATCAGACTGGGCCAATGCAGGTTTAATTCCATGGGGTGGTTGGGGTTAATTGCTCACGTAATGCCACTCAGGGATGAGTGAGGCTGGTCACCCTAATCTTCAATATCAGGACAAACTTGCCTAGCCAAGGACTCCAACACTCCTCATGGGGCAACACTGGATTAGATGATGAATAAATGAATGAATAATGAAGGTAATGGAAAGAATTTTATAAGATGTGAAAAAAGAAAGGGTGGATATTGATGAGATGCAGTTTGGGTTTATGCCACACAAAGGGACCACTGATGTCATATTTGCTGTCTGACAGTTTCGGGCAAAATTTACAGGAAAGAAAAAGAAGCTGTACTCTGCTTTTGTTGATTTGGAGAGGGCCTATGACAGAGTCCCTAAGGAGGTGGTGAAGTGGGAAAAGAGAAGCCTTGAGACTGAGGAGTGGTTGGTTTCAGTGGTTATGGCTACGTATGTGGGTGCTTGCACCCAGATGAGAGAAAATGATGATGTGAGTGATGAATTTCCTGTGAATGTTGGTGTGCATCAGGGTCAGGGATCAATCTTATGCCTCTTACTGCTTGTCATGGCACCTGAAGCCCTTTCATGTGACTTCAGAAATGAACTCCTGTGTGAGATGTTGTAAGATGATAATTTAGCGTAGACTCGAGAGACTGAAAGGGAGGCAAAGATATCAGAAATGGAGAGATGGAATGGGACATAACGGTTTGTTGAGAGTAAACACTAATACAACAAAAGCAATTATATCTACAGCTGGTCGAAGTACTGTCAAAGCAGAGGAGTGTGGCCATGAGTAATCTGCCATGCACTGCAACATTGTGGAACTTCCACCTATTAGAATTCCTTAATTCCCTAAACTGCTTCTCTTTGGAACTCGCTTCCACAGATTTGACTTCCCCCAAACTTCAACCTACGGCAATTCAAGTCCAACTGTTATAGATTTTTTACGAAAGGAGGACACCTGTAATCAGGTGCATGGAAGTTTTTTAAAAACTGGTTTTTGTTTTCTCTTAATCTTCTGGAAAGAAAAAAATGTGTATGTGTGTGTGTGTGTGTGTGTGTGTGTGTGTGTGTGTGTGTGTGTGTGTGTGTGTGTGTGTGTGTGTGTGTGTGTGTGCGTGCGTGCGTGTGTGTGTGTGTGTGTGTGTGTGTGTGTGTGTGTGTGTGTGTGTGTGTGTGTGTGTGTGTGTGTGTGTGTGTGTGTGTGTGTGTGTGTGCCTGCGTGTGTGGAATGTGAGAGGTAAGAATGTCAAGGGTAGGGCTGCATGAGACAGACCAATAAAGACAGAGGACAAGATAATAGAAAGTGGCCTCAGAGATATGGAAATGAATGAAGTGGGTGTCTGAGATCAAGTACCATGGAAAGCTGTCATTATGTGAACAAAGTCCAAACATGCAAGCATGTTGAAGACTTTATAAATGATATGATAAACAACACTAGCATGGTAATTACCTGGTATACAATCAATGAAAATTTATACCCAGTTTCGAATTAACAACTGCAAAAATTGCTTGTATGATATTTGAGAAGGCCATGCAGAACGATCCTGTGCAGACGCACTGTCACTCACACAAGGCTTCAGTCATACGTTTTAGCCAAAATGGTTGCCCCATGTTTACGTGCGCAGAACCCCCTTCTGAGGCCTCTCTGCATGCGTCCTCCTTCCTGCCACCCCACTGAAGTTTCAGGGTTACTCATCCAATTACTCATGTGTCCTATTGCTGTGATTGTCCCCCTCACATTCCCCATGTTGCATAACTGGCACATGCACTATCAACATAATAACAGTGCAAGTGCCTGAGAAATAGTGCAGTGTGCTTTATTAAGTGGGGAGAGAACTTTGTGTATGTGAAATACTGAAACTTGTGACTTGGCAAATATGACAGGTAAGGGTCCTAACCCCTGTGGAATGCACTGAGGGCAAGTTTAAAAGGGTAGGGCATAGCTTCTCTCTTGATGTTAAATTGGACATGGTTCGGCGCCATAAGAACGAGCATGGGGTGAACAAGATCACAAAAGCCATAAACTTGACCCTGTCCACGGTCTCTACCAAATAGAAAAAAATCTCAGGCTGTCCAAACTGCAGCACAGAACATACCCAACTTGACTGGCGGAACCAGCCTGCAACATAAAGTGATCTCTTGGTTATGGTGCATTTGGTTAAAGGTTTTCATTATCACTACAAGATGAAAATACTGTATACACTCCTGCCATTACAATGCCTGAGCTGGTTTCTGCTGACAATGATCATGCAGTGTCTGTGGTTTCTGATAGCTTTGAAGGAATCAAAGATAAGCCCCAATTTGAGGAGTTAATCACAGGTGGTGGAGAACCCTAACTCTCCACCCAATAGCCTCAGAACCCCTTACATCAAGCTAAAGTCTCTCTATGGTACATGACTCTTCCTTATTGTGCCCTTTTCTTCACTTTCTATCAACCTAACCATGTCTATGTGTGTTTCAGGTACTTACTATAACTGTATGTATGTGTTTATTGTGCCCAACTGTCAAAACAGGGAATATCTGGGCTTGTACTTAGGATGCCAAGTACCATCCATCCATCCATCATCCAATCCTACGTTGCCCCATGCAGAGCGTAGGAGCCCAGGGCTAGGCAAGTTGGTCCTGACATTTAAGATGAAAGTGGCCAGCCTCACTCATCCCTGAGTGGCATTACATGAGCAATAAATCCCAACTACCCCTTGGATATAAATCTTCACCAGCTCAATCCAACTGGAGCGCCGCAATTACCCACTAAACAACCAGGTGCCTTACGGCCATAGTCTTAAACTGTGGGAAAGCGTTCACCTTGCCCTATCCGCATCTTTTGGTAGTCTTAAAGCACGAAAGGGAGAGTATTCCCCAGCGAACGGAAGAGGATTACCACAGCGTATTACTGGAATCCGTGGGGGGTCTCGTAGCACCCCTTCGCATGCCCCTTCGTCATATTATAGCAACCTTATGCAAAGAAAACTATGTAGAATTTGAAGGACCCTATGGTGTGTGTGATAGAAATTTTAATTTAAAGATAAAAACATTGTGTAAGGAAAAAAATAAGCGTTTAATATTTTTATCAATTTAAAAGACTTTGCCACTTCCCCGGGGATGGTTAATTTACGACGAGACGGAAACAAAGATGAGATACTGTATCCACTTCCATTTTATTTCTCGATATTTCTACCAAGCTGTTTATCAGATATGGTGCATGATACTTTTATAATTAGTTTGATTAGTAGTGAAATAATTCCTACAGTAAAGAATGGCCGAGTACTACCTAAACAGATGACGTGCTCAGCCAGTTAGTTTGAATTACAAAGTCTCATGTTTGTGTTCAAAGAGCTTTAACAAGTCAGCACTAGTTTGTTTTGGCTTGGCAATATTTTTTTCTGGTGTATTTTGGTGTGATCTGAACGAATTTGGCTTTTATTTTTGGTGTTCGTGATTGGTTTTCAAATTAACCCCTCCACCCCGTGTCTTGAGGGATGGGATTTCAGGGTTCTGGGTGGGAAGAATGGCAAAAACAAGCATTTGGGGCAGAAATATAGTCAAAACGGTATGACCAGCCAAGGCGTATTCATAGGGTTATTACTGACTGCATGAACCCCTTTGAAGCTATGTCTGACACCGAATTTTTCATGCGGCACAGGATCTCCAAATCCTGTGTGCATACTCCTATACAGAGTATTTATGAACAAATGCCAGACTTTAATAAGTGAAGAGGTAAGAATTGCAAACATTAATAGATTATATTGTGTGTGAGTCTTAGAAACTGTCATATGTACCACTTTTATTTTAAGATTTTGAATTTAAAAATTAATCAGTGTTACCAACTCTTTGCCGCACCTACCCACACTGCGCTCTCCCACTTTCAAGATTACCACTTACGTTGTAGGTATGAGCTTCCACCTTGAGTGGGGTGCAGGAAGGGTAACCCCTGCCCTCAGTTTCAAGACTACTGGCGTTAATTTGGTTATGTGGTTACCACCCAGCATAGTAAATGGTTTCCTGGTGTACAGGAAACCATTTGGCTTGTCACTCAGTGTAGAGTCACCCTCAGGCAGAAGGAAGAGGAAAGAATGAAGGAGAGAAAGACAGAAGAGGGAGTGTAAAGTCACCCGTAGGCAGAAGGACGAGGAAAGAATAAAGGAAAGAAAGACAGAAGCGGATGGAAGGAATGAAGGATGGAGGAGAGGAAAGGGCAGACACCCGAGAGTAGCACTACATCGAGTGAGTAGACGGTGAGCACCCCCACCTATGCCTGGTACCAATTACGATAAATCCCTTTGGTTTTGTTTTCATTACTGCACAATTCCGTTACCAAATGCCATGTTCGGTACCAATTATGCATGATAACCAAGGGATCAGTATACTTTAGGTGAATGGCAGGAATGCTTTATGAGATTATAGGTCATGTGGCCCTTAACCCCCAATGTATCCCCACTGAACCCATGTTAAATTGACATCTATTTACAATCATTCAGTATGCAATCAGTTCCTACATCATGCAACCCAGTAGTAAATCGGGTTATTCCTGTATTAATATCTTCAGTTCGACAGGTGTTTCCAAAGCTAAATAAATGCAAACAGAAGCAAACCATACAAAATAAAATATAGACATGATTATTATCATTGTTGTTGTGGCCCCAAGCTCATCTGGATGTGAATCTAGTGGACTGCAGACTGACATTCTTTTTTTCCTTCAGTCCACCAACCTCCTCTTGGAGAACAGGGAAGGAGTTGGGGGATGTTGCATTGCTGGGAAGCAGAGCTGCCCAATTTGATCAACACCACTGTGTAAGGCATTCTTCTTCATCATTAGTAAATGGGATCACAACTTGCTACAAAATATATTTCCAGAAATATTTTGCTACAAGGATCAGCAAGCATAACAAAGGATATGGAAATAAGAAATATCCTGGAAATTAGGTTCTTTTAACTTACAGGCCAAATTTTGTGCATACAATGCTTCAAACTCCTTTTCTATCTGCATAAACAGGCCCTGTAGTCGAACTCTGAAAACAAAAAACAAATCTTCAGCATTCCATTTCTTACCCTTCAAAAGATATTCCACACATTCTCTGCAAAAACTTCAGGTATTAATGCTTATTTATACAATGGTACAATCACAGTCATCCAATGCACTAGCACAATTCAATTCAGCCTGGTTTATTGGCAAGAGTCACAAAAATTTAATTCTACTCCTTTCACCAAATCTTCTCCTCCTCCTCCATCTCATCATCATCATCATCATCATCATCCAGTCACAACTGTCATCATCATCATCATTAAAAATCAATCATCATCATCATCATTACCACCATGATCCTGACCCTTTTTCCCACCTAAAGATAAAGTAAGGCAGGATCTGGAAACAAGGAAAAACAAAGTACGAAAGAGGGTGAATACTGCCTCAACAGCACACTTAGAGAAACAACCCATAAAATCTGTCACAGTTCATTCATGTCCCCAGTATCATGTCTCCACCTCACAGGCCTAACCATCTGCAATGTTTTCTTTTTCTTCACAGATGCATTTCACATGTACCTGACAAAAATTATCATATTTAACCCGTCACGTCCCGAGGTTTTCCACACCTCCGACATCCCCCAGTCCCGAGGTATTTTCGATTTTTTTTTTTTTGGCTAAAACCTTCGCTTTTGGTGAGAAACATCGAAAATTCATAGAGAAATCGCTCACCTGAGGTTTAAAGTGCCCATTCCAGGTAGGAGTTCCTCCTTACCTGAGTGGGTTTTCTAACATGCTGGCAGCAAAGAAAACGAGTTCTATGGGAGGGTAACTATTTTATCCACTCATAAACGGTATTTATTTATTTACTTGGTACGAATGTATATGTAGTATGACAGTATATTGGTTTTCAAGCAGTAATAAAGGCATTATAAGCATTGTTTCACTCACTAACTAATCACCATACCTGACCTATTTTTGCCACACTACCTGATCATTATTTCTGGCTGTTTCTTCTTCTAATGCCATGTAAACATTGTCCTCCACATTGTCATCGATTGGGGAATCACTCTGGCCCTGAATAACTTTACTAGCCAGGTCACTGGTAACAGGTCCTTTGCCAAGACAATGGCATGAGGGGGGGAGGGGGGAGGTTATGCAGTGTAAGGCATTGTCCCTGCTTGGTATCTTGTACAGGAATAGAGGAAGGTGTCCCGTGTATACATACGAAAAATAACGTGCGAAAATTGAAAATTGTGCAAATTAGGTACTTTGCAATTGCACGACGTACTGGTACGTCGCCGGGACTGGCAAATGCAAATCGTGGTGACGTACCCATACGTCGTCGGGACGGGGCGGGTTAAAAAAAAAAAAAAAAAAAAAAAAAAAAAAAAAAAAAACTATGGCTCTATCCAACTAACTACATTGCTCTCTTGCTTAACATGGTTTGGCCTGTGTGATTATTCTCTACACCTTGTCCATAACTGTGACCCTAAACGAGCAGTAAAATCTGTCACAGTTCATTCATGTCCCCAGTATCATGTCTCCACCTCACAGGCCTAACCATCTGCAATTTTTTCTTTTTCTTCACAGATGTATTTCACATGTACCTGACAAAAAAAAAAAAAAAAAAAACTAAGGCTCCATCCAACTAACTACATTGCTCTCTTGCTTAACATGGTTTGGCCTGTGTGTGACCATTCTCTACACTGTGTCCATAACTGTGACCCTAATCTCTAACAAGCAGTCAAGGAACATCATTAATGTAGTTTTCATCCATTTATTCTCCTATATGCTAGGTTACTGTAACCCATAAGGGCAGTGTTGTTAATGGAACTTGCAGGAAAATGTTTAAGTTAAGGCTGGGATAGGCTACACCACAAATCAGTCTTCAGCCCTATTGTTGTTCATATTGGTGATGGAAGCATTATTATGAGATCTCTGAGAGAAGTGTACCCATGAGAACTTTTATATGTGGACAATGTCATGCTGATGGCAGAGTATGGAAGACTGGTTGCAAAGTTCCTCAACTGGAGAATGGACATTGAGTCATAAGGTCTCTGAGTCAACATCATGACAATAAAAGTCATGAACTGTGAGTGTGACACTGGGATGATCACAGATTTGATTAATTGAGCATGTGCTAGACAAGGGTGAGGTTAGGAATAGTCTCTTCTGTTGCTGGTGCATTCAACCTCAATTGTGCCTGGCCCAGTAAGCATGTCAACGGCAAGTTAGAAACTGCCTCTATGGGTTTGTCCCATAGGTTTCCTATACTGCTGATTGTGTCGTCTCAGTGTAGGCATGCAACATGCAGTGCTCCATTATGTGGGCCTTGTTGTGCAGGTCTATTTTAAGCGGGGAACGTGTCATCTGTCAGTCAACCCACTCCAAATCAAGCTAGTAACTCAGGAGGGTTGGGTGATGTCCTCATCTAAGCCAAGCAAGGTGAACTCAATCAGCTCTATTTAAGGATGCCTCTGATGGGCAGAATTCTGGAGGGGGGGCTTGAAGTATGGTGCACAGGAAATGAATGTGTCAGTGTTTTTTTGTTGCTAGTGTTGGAGCATCTTGAGGTAGGTTCTTGGTGAAGAGGGTCTGTTATTGATTATGTGGTGACTGTTTTAAGTGTCTAGCAGAGCTGTGTGGCTTCATCACATAGTGACTGGTGTTGTGTGTTAACACTGGCTCCCACACAGAATTGTGTGCCTTTTGTGTAAAGATAATCTCTAACAGGGAGAACTTTGGTTTCAAATTGTATGGTAAGAATGCTGCTGGTGCTATACTGGCAAAGCTGGTGATAATGCACACACCATTGTTCTGTCTGGTCTGCAAGGTGTTGTAGTGGGAGTCAGATATTAAGAGGGCCCATGCCAGGGAGACATAGGACATCACTGATCTGATACATAGTTTGCTGAGCAGGGAGAATGTTTCTTTTTATTGCCCAAATTCTTTCCTTGTAAGTGCCCTAAATGCACTGAATCTGGGGATGAGCTGCCTTTTGATGTCTTGTGTATGGTCCCTGAAGGCGAAGTCTAATGATCTATGCTACTCGAAGGATCTTATGGAAGGGGTGTGTGGCACTGGTACACCGTTAACTAGGATGCTAGGGATGTACTTATGCATGCTGTTGCTGCTGGTGATGTGTGGTGGTGGATTAGGCTGGGGTGATCATCAGCCTGTTGTCCTTAAGCCCATGCCTAAAGTGTGATTATGTACTGTTGCAGATTGAACCGGTGAAGGTTTATATCCAAGGAGTGATTGGGGTTTATTGCCCATGTAATGCCACTCAGGGATGAGTGAGGCTGGTCACTCTCATCTTAAATGTCAGGACCAACTGCCTAGCCCCGGACTTCTACGCTCTTCATGGGGCAAAAGTAGGATTGGATGATGGATGGATGGATGGATGGCAGCATAATGAAGGCTGTGTCTATGATGTAGTGCGTAACTGTTATGGCAATGCTGTCTGCATAATGAAGCAATGGTTGTGGGCATCTTGGTTGTAGGACTGTCATGCATGTAATGGTTGAAAAGAGTGAGTGAAAGAACAGAGCCCTGTGGGACTCTGTCAGGGAAGTTTTGTGTTCAGGATGACTTGTCCTAGAGTGTAACATGTGCTTGTCTAGCTGTTAACAGTGTTTGGTGATGTTCTCCATGTTCATGCTGTAGGGAGATGGCAACAGAGGCTGTACAATGTTAATGTCTACTGTTGTAAGAAGTGTATGAGGAGCATGTCTTCCAGTGTTGAAGCCATTAGATGCGTGTTGTGTGAGGCTGATAAAAAGGGTAGAATCAGAATATAGTGCTCTATAGTTCTACTGCCATGTTGGTAGCGAGCAAGGGAAATACGAGGTGGCTTTGTTCAAAATTGAGAATTCAGCAATTTTATATGGTATGCTAAGCAGTTTGGAAGGGGAAAGATGTGTTGGATCTTTGTTTGGTTAGAGAACAGTAATAACTATTCCATCTTTCCAAATGTTGGGAATGCTACAATATGCATACAGGCAGTTGCTGATCTTCTGAGGGCCTGGATGACATGCGGTTCAAAATGTTTTTAGTTACAGGGTGTTGATGCACTCTGGCCCTGTACATTGTGACAAATGGGAGAGGCCTGTCTAGGTAGAAGGGACTGTTTTTCAGACTCGGTGAGTGGGGGTATAAGGTGACTTATGATTGAGTAGTAGTTCACAAGCATGTCTGCTTGTTTTGTAAGATGTGATGTGGTGGGCACTGGAGGTGATGACAGCATGGGTCTTCGAGGGGCTTGTTTATGATTTAGTGATACTAAGAGTATTTTGTACAGCCAAGGGGGGCTGTGGAGCTTCTAATTATTGTTACAAAGGATTACCAGTTTCTGTTTTCTTTGCATTAATTTTCTTGTCAATTTTACCACATAATATCTGAAGCCTTGTGCCGGCCTACTCTACATTTCAGTGTCAAACTGAAAATGGTCAGCAATGGGGGATGGTCTGGTTATCCTGAGGCTTAGTGAAGTAAGAGCTCCAGCTCTCCCTATCACCAGTATTTCCATTCTCATCACAAGTACTGACCTGATAGGCTGGTGCTACACCCTACTCCCTAAATTTACTTATTTATCTATCTATCTATCTATAGCCCGACGCTCAAATCCCGCAAAGGGTGGCCGCAGACAAAATGCCTCCAAGTCGCTCTGTCACCCACCATTTGACTACTCTCCCCCCAACTCAACCCCCCCTCCCTCATATACCTCTCAACTCCATCCCTCCACCTCATCCTCGGTCTTCCCCTCCCTCTCCATCCCTCCACCTCACCTACATACACCCTCTTAGTCAGTCTTTCATTCTCCATTTTCTCCACATGTCCAAACCACCTCAGTGTATTTCTCCTAATCTTCTCAACCACATCCACATCCACCCCACAACATTCTTTCACTTCTTCATCCGTCAACCTGTCCCTCCATGTCACTCCACATGGTCCTCTCAAGAAGCTCATTTCCACCGCTTCCACTCTTGACTTGTTCCCCTCTTGCAAGGTCCATGCCTCACTTCCATACGTCAGGGTACGGATCACAATACTATCGTGCAGTGACTTCTTAACTTCCATACTCACCTTCCGATTTCTCATCACTACTTTCAGTGAACCAACAACCTTCCTACCCTGCTGTACCCTTTCATGCACTTCATCCTCTAAGGTTCCATCCTTACTCATCACGCTATCCAAGTACTTGAATGCACTCACATTGTCCATATCCTCGCCATCCAACCTCACCGTGCATTCTGTGACTTCATTCCTATCAAACACCATAACTTTACTCATGTTTACATTAACTTTCAGATTCCTCTTCCTACACACTGTCCCAAATTCATTCACCATACCTTGCAACTCCCATTCATCTTCACTCAACAATACTGTATCATCAGCAAACAGCAACACCGGATGCTTCCAAATCTCATCCTCATTCATTAGAGCCAGCCCCACATCCACTGCCCTACCTTGCACCTACCTCTAAAACCCCATCCATGTATATATTAAACAGCCATGGAGACATCACACAACCCTGTTTCAGTCCCACACTGAGATCAAAGAATCACTCAGCTCACCATCCACTCGCACCATAGCCCTAGCTCCTTCGTACATACTCTTCACAGCTCTCAACAATTTCCCCTCCACTCCATATATTCTCATTACCTTCCACATATTTTGTCTATCTATTCTGTCATAAGCCTTCTCCAAGTCCATGAAGGCAGCATACACTTTCTTTCCCTTCTCTAGATACTTCTCCACTAAACATCTTAGAACAAATATCTGATCTACACACACTTTTCCCTTCCTAAATCCCCTTGTTCTTCTCCAACTAGCTCCTCTGTTATATGCCTAACCCTATCAATGAGTATTCTACCATATATTTTTCCAGTCACACTAAGAAGGCAAATACCCCTATGGTTACGACATACTTCTCTCTCCCCTTTTCCTTCGTATAAAGGAACAATTATACCTGACTTCCTGTCCTCTGGAACCCTTCCCTCTTCCCAAGCCAATCTACACAACTTCCATATGCACTCCACTACAATCTCACCCCCATACCTCAGCATTTCACCACACACTCCATCAATTCCTGGGGCTTTTCCAATCTTGATCTTCATTATTGCTTCCATTATTTCCGCCCTACTGATCTCTTCCTCCCTCCTCTCATCTCTCCTCCCAGCCATTCCCCAACCGCTTTCACTCTCTACATTCAACAAATCCTCAAAGTTCTCCTTCTGTCTCCTCAATTTCTCTCTCTTCTCCACCAACAATCTCATATTCCTATCTTTCACTCCCTTACTATTTCCCCTTTCACACTGCCTTACTTTCTTTACCTCTTCCCAAAACAATTTCTTACTCTCCCTCCATTTCACACCTAGATTCCTCCCAAATTCTTCATCCACTTTCTTCTTACTCTCCTTCACCAATCTCTTCACCTCCCTTCTCCCGCTCACATATACCTCTCACTTCTCTCACTCATCTTCTCCCCTACCACTACTCGCTAGCCATTCACTATATGCCTTCTTCTTTTGTTCCACAGCTCGTTTCACCTCATCATTCCACCATGCTGTCCCTTGCACACCCTTGCATCTCCTCCTCACTCCATAAACCACCTCACACACTGCACCTACCTCTTCTGTGAATATCTTACATACATCTTCCACCCCTTCCATCTGCTCTAACTCATACCTTCCCAATCTTTCTTCCACTATGCTCTTATACTCTGCCATTCTCCCACTGTCTTGCAATTTCTCCACTCTTCTCACAGGAGCTGTTTCCTCCTGTCTTCCCCTTCGTCTCTTCAACCATTTTCTTTGCAGCCTTATCTTGGCCATCACTAAGTGATGGTCCGTGATTCCATTCTCCCACCCTCTCCACACTCTTGCATCCAACACTTGTCTTCTCATTCGCTGATCCACACGCACATAGTCTATCATTGCCTTTTGTTCAACAAGTTCACCATCCATCCTCCTATAATCCTCATGTATACCTGTGGATCATCTTATGCTGCAAGTAGGTTTTAGCTACTGCTAACCCCTTACCAGCACAGATGTCCAACAAAGCACTACCATTCCCATCTACTTCAGCTGGCACACCCCACTGACGAACCACTCCATCCACTCGTACATTCCCGACTTTTCCATTCATGTCTCCAATCAAAAACACTCTCTCACTCCTCTCAAACTTATCCGTACATGCTTCTACACTCGCCCAAAACTCATCATTCACTCTTGCCACTCGGTCCTCTTTCGGCACATATGCACACACAATCGCCCATGCTTGTATACCTACTTTCACCCTCACCCATACTATCCTTGCACCCACTGTTCCATACTCTCTTATATTCTCCTTCCACTTCTTACTTATCATCAGACATACTCCCTCTCTTGCCCTCTCATTCTCATTAACTCCTGCACATATTTCTAAACCGTATTCCCATTCTCTCACTCTTTCACCTCTCCATTTAGTTTCAGTCAATCCACATATATCCACTCTTGCATCCTCAAGCACCTGCACACTCTCTCTCTCTTTCACTTCAACATTCACTCCTCTCACATTCCATATCCCCACCCTAAGAATGTCCTTTGTCCGTTCCTTAGTCGTCAACGTATGGTCCGTCCTGGTCCGAGGCGCTTTATTTGCTTGTTTAGTTAGTTCTTTTTAAGGGGTGGGGCACTAAGCCACCACCAATCCTTTTAGTCACCTAATACGACAAGCAGGGATACTGGGGGAGTATTCTTGACACCCCCCTACCCCCTTGGGGTACTTATTTAAAAATTTATTAATTTTAAGTGCACTTCAGTAGCTGAGTTCCTGTGCAAACCAGTAATTCCTCTTGTAAATCAACTGATAGATGAAAGACAAAGCTTATTTACTTATTTATTAATATATTCATTTTCAGTGCATTAGTTAAATTACTGTGAAAATCAAAAACTCCCCATGTACATCAACTGACAAACGAAATATGAAGCTTTTAAAAATCATAATAAATATTAACCCCCAGCTGTCGGGGGACAGTTATATCCAATGCAAAATTGGTGGGCCAGGGATGCCAGATGTCAGATATAACCACAAGTGTTTTCTCACCATAGTTTGAAGTGGCTATTGCTTCTCATCTGATACCGATGTTTCCTTAACCTGCCCCGTCCCGTCGACGTATGGGTACATTGCAACGATTTGCATTTGCCAGTCCCGGCGACGTACCGGTATGTCGTGCAATTGCAAGGTCCCTAATTTGCACAATTTTCAATTTTCGCGCGTGATTTTTCGTATGTATACACGGGACACCTTCCTCTATTCCTCTTCGGCATATTTCAAGGGGAAATAAACAGCGAAAATTAGCGACCGAGTGCACGTGAGGTGTTGTCAGGTGATAATTAGCCAATTCCAGGTGTATGGCACTCTCACTTACCTTATTTCTTTTGGTATATATTATTTGGTATAAGAATAGGGCATAGAGCTTATTTCAAAGGATGAAATCAGTGGAAAATTCCAGGGAAGATTTACTTAGCGTAGCACGGCCGGGGAGGCGAGAGGAGAGGGTAATGGAGGGAAGGTAGGGAGGGGAGCCAAGAACGGGGAGAAATGGCTAAATTGTCAACAATGGATGGGAGTACAGATGAGATTATGACTGCTGACTAGTGTTGGACATTGGCAGTACTGATAGATGATACAAGCTACCACCTGAAAGCCCGGGGGAATTCAAAATAACACAGAATCGCAAAAGTGACACCCCGCGGTATGATCCCTTGCTCCCAAGTGTCACGAAAGTGACGCCCTGCGGTTAAGGGGTTAATCAAATGGTCTAATATATATAATAATACTGTACTGTATACTGATAAACATGTCTTTTATTTACCTTACGGGACTGAGGCGTCTGGCAATAGATAGATAGTGGTGTACACAGCTGAAATGGTCAGGCAGTCCGTACTGCTTCTGGGTTTATCAGACTTTTTCCAATGTATAAGAATTTAGTCTGGAAGCTCCTCGATTCCGATAAAAGCGAATTCTTATCTATTGAAGTCCATTATATCAAGGTTTTACTGTACAGTAAAACCTTGATATAATGGACTTCAATAGACCAGAATTCGATTTTATTGGACTCAAGGAGCTACCGGACTAAATTCCTATACATCGGAAAAAGTCTGATAAAGCCCAAAGCAGTCCAGACTGCCTGACCACTTCAGCTATGTTCACCACAATCATGTAAATAAAGATGTTTATCAGCGTACATTACAGTATTATTATATATATTATACCAACTGATTAAAGTATTGAAATTATAACACAGTACAGTATCACATTGGTAGTCAAAACAGTTTAAAAACCGTTCGTGTGATCCGGACTAATGTCTGATGTCGAAAAACGTCCGGATTAGCACGGGGAAGTCCAGTTGTCGCTTTTATCGGACTTTCACATTCTTTGGAATGGCTTGGGCCCCAATTAGTCCGTTATAGTGAGGTCTTACTGTATTAACAAGCTCTAGTCTGCACGACACTGCCCTTCCTACTGACACTGTTCCAATACGTTGGTTACTCTCTTAATGTCCTGAGACATTTATTTAGTAACACAACTAGGGATGATAAATATGAATACAGTACTATAACTCTATTACTGTAAAATGATTAAGGTGGCTTAAGTACCAACCTGAACTGTGGAGGTAGGATAGTGTCCTGGTCCTGGTCACGGTAGTACTGGAGTTCAGCATCAGTGTGGCTCCGAACTCTTGGTACACCACCTGATCGCTTCTTCCCTCCAGATTTGCTCCCTAATCCATCCTGAGGCATCCTAGGAGATACAGTATACCTATAAAAACATGCACATGAAAATCTGGGAAGAAAAAAAAATGATATACCAGTACTGTACCTTAACTTTAACAGGCAAGGACTGTAATGAAAGCATTGTACTGTACAGTCACGGGCCACATAATGCGCAATCCTATACCATGAATCTCACACAACATGGGAGCCACCTGTTTGTGTCCCAAAAATCTTACATTGAAAAAAAAATACACATAATGTGGCAAGAGCAACCTGTTCATTTTTTACATCTGACTAAATGCCAAAGATGGACATAACGAGACAGGAGGCACCAAACTGTTTCAAAATCAGACTATAAGGCAAATGATGGATAAAACACGGTAGGAGGCACCTATTCATACTTAAAAATCACACTACACAGCAAATGATAGACAAAATGAGGATTGTCGCCCAATGATGTACTGCTATCAGGTGTCTGAGCGGTGTGTTGTCATAATCCACTTAGCATTTCTTCTCCACTTTACCCTGCCCTCTCCCCACACTCTGACTGTATTTGTGCTGACCCCCCCCCCCCTTGTTTTTTTGCCATCTAACCAGGCCCCACCATGCCACAAACGCCTGACCCAATCAAACGTCAGAGGTCCCTGATGCAGGACCAAAAAGTGGATGTAATAAGGAGAAAACGCAAGGGTGAGAAGAACTGTGACACGCCAAATTCTACAAAGTAAATGAGTCCACCATTTGTAGGATTCTGGCCTAGAAGGACGCCAATCTGAAAACTGCTCAGATTTATGGAGGCTCTTTCACAGGCAACAGGGCACGAGTGACTGCCCTATCTGATGGAAAGATTCTTGCTTATGTGCCAAGTTGTGCCTGGGTGTGAACAAGTACGTGAGGATGATTTGGTGGAGGTAATTGAAGATAATACCAAGCCAGAAGAAGCCATGCAAAAAGTTATAACCATGGCTCGTATCAACAACATTTTGGCTGATACTGAAGTGCTGAAGGAAGCCATCCTCGCAAATGAAGTGGATGAAGAACACGAAGCTGAAACTCTGGACACTGTGTTGGATGTAATGCGAGACTATGAAGACCAGAGACGAGAAAATTTGCCACCGCCAACAGACTTTCCTCACCCATTACAGTAATCCCTCCACTATCCGACATAATAGAGCTATAGGCATGTCCGGAAAGTGGTCCTGTCTGGATAGTGGGCACCAGCCTCCTGGACCCTAACTCAGAAAAACACCTATACAACTCTCTCTCGACATGCATAGCACCTATTTAAGACCCAAATCACACCAATAAGGGACATAGAAGACTGAAATAAATGCAAAAGAACCATAAAATGAGGTTTTTGAGGTAGGTTCATACAATATTAAACATTCTGGGTACTTACAAGCCCCTGGCTCCTGGACTGGTAGTTATGGACCCTAACCTAGCCTAACTCAGAAAAACACCTTCCTACTGCACATGCATAGCACCTAAGACACAACATATTCATATCAATAAGGGACATAAAAGAGTGAAATGAGGTGTTTGAGGTAAGTACAGTGTGGAAAATACAGTACAGTACAGCATGAAACATTCTGCCTACTTACAGCAAGTCCATGGCCATCTCGATGAATAATCGCCTCCTCTCAGACTCTGACAGTAAGAAGGATTTCCTGAAGCACTTGCAGTACACTGTTCATGAAGTCTTGCACTGAACTTAGTCATTCGCACTCAGAAGTCCATTCTCTTCACACTGTGCACTCTTTGTCTTACTTATGCTTCATTGTAACTTAATAAGTGTTGCACTCTGCCCTTTAAGTCTTTCCACTCATAACACCAATTTCAACACAAATCACAAGCGTATTTACGTTAAATTTAGTCCAAAAATTTTGTCCTTTCACTCAAATTTCTACTTTCTTTACAATACTGTATGCACTGTTTTTCTTTCACAGCACAACACTAAATTCCCGTGTGGTCTAGTGGAGAAGTTCCTGCCGTTTAATCACTCTCAGAGTCTGAGAGTATCGCTGGCAGGTGACCTAGGGGTGCGTCGCTGGGTCGTGGTGATGGCATACCCACTGCAGACGACTCAGAAGATAGACGCAAACTCACGTCGAGCGGTGACTCCATCGTGACTGATGTGCTGGGCTGTGGCTCGCAGCATGAGGGCCTGTCTTGGGGAGGCAACGGAGTGGAGCCAGGACTGGGCACAGCAGGGGTCACGGGCCTGAAAAAACTGTCAATCGTTGATTGATGTAAGGAACGACAATTCTGACGATTTATGATGTCCTGCCTGAAAGCACGCACTTCCTCCACGAGTCCCGAGGGCCCCATCTCCCTGTCGCAGTCCAGGTGTTCCAGGTAGTCCAGAACGAACTCTAGGTGTTCCTGGAGTGCGCTCAGCTTGGGGATGGCTGGAGTTGTGTCATGCTGAGAGGAGTCCGCATCATCGTTGCCATCCTCGTCGGAATCTTCAAGCTGGGTACTGACACCTGCAACTGAAGATGTGATCTCAATATCAGACAGGGTCTGCTACCCAGGATCGCCCTCGTCGTCATCCAGCCACTCATGCACTTCGTCCACATCAACATCATCGCCGTGCACATGTAGACGTGCATGGAAGTCATTCACGTCGAAACCTAGGAAATCGTACTCCGCATCCATTCCGAGAAGCAGACGAGACCAACCATTTTCTAGAGTCTTGACAGGGATTTCCTTCCATGCACTGGCCCAGTTGTAAATGGCAGACTTGATGTTGTAGCGGCGAAGGTTTTCCAAAGACCGCTGGCTTCACGTGTCCCGTCCCTGCCTGCACTCGTCCTCGTCCTCGAGAACAACCATCACCTCATCCAGGAACTTTCGGCGGTATAGGAGCTTCGTTGCCACAATCACTATTTGGTCCATTGGTTGGCAGAAACATGGACCTGATCCGGCCATTCTCAGCCACCAAGTCCTTGTCGCACGGGTGGGCAGGTGCATTGTTGAGGAGAAGGAGGGCCTTTACCTGGTTGCATGGGATTCCCAGTTTCTCCGTCTGGCAATGTATGACCTCCTTGACGTAATGGCGGTGGAACCAGTCTTTGAAGATCTGGGCTGTGAACCATACCTTCAAAGAATGGTACCAGACAACAGGAAGGACATCCATCACCCCACAAAGACACCGAGGCTGCTTTGCACGGCCAACAATAACGGGCTTAAGCCGGTGCATGCCATTAGCACTGGCACAACACAAAGTAGATAGCCGTTGCTTGGAGAGCTTGCAGCCAGGTACATGCTTCTCTGTCTCCTCGGCTAGAGGGTTCGTTGGCAAAGAGCGATAGAATAAACCAGTTTCGTCAGGATTGTAGACTTGACCGAGAGTGAGGCCCTCCCTGTCGATCAAGCCCTTCAACTTGTGCCGAAACTCCTCTACTCCATCCTCGTTAGTGTCCAAAGCTTCGCCATGAGACTTACGGTTGGTAAGGCCATGCCGTAACTTAAACGCGAAGAGCCAACCCTCGGATGCCTTGAAGTCTAGGGCGTCGTGAAGCCCTGCGAACTTCTCAACAGCAGCCTTCAGCTCCTTACCATGTACCATCACACCAGCAGCACGTTGCTGTCAATACCAAATCAACGTGGAGCGGTCGACTTCAGCAAACTTGGGAGTAAACATCATCTTCCTCTCCACGTTGCGTTTGCTTCTCGACGAGAAGTCAGCTGTGTACTGCAAGAGTTTGTCTCGGGATCTCTTAATGTCAAAGTAGACTGGGCCAAGTTAAACTCACGGAGGATGCGTGAAGAAGACCATCCCGCATCTACTTTCTCCAATATCTCCCGCTTCTTCTCTAGAGTCAGTACCATTCTCTTCCTCTTCTCAGGCGGCAGGGCCATCATCACACACACGAAGGAGAGGCACGAGAGCAGCAGGAGTGCCTGCAGCAGGTAAGGCACCACCACAAAAGCGAGCATGTAGGCAGCCATGACGATGAGCATTCACTCACGACAAGAGACAGGCGGAAAGTGGGGAGGATGCAGCGGCGCTCTAGCAGATGTCGGAGGAATGATGCGCCACAACAAAGCTGTCCCGCGTCGCGCGCACCAAGTTCAAATTACGGGCGGGATCTTTTTTTTTTTTTTTTTGCGGTTTTCGGACCATTTTGGGAATATTGGATCCTGGAACGATTATGTCCGGTTAGTGGGGATGTCCGGAAAGTGGGCGTCCGGAAAGTAGAGGGATTACTTTTCTTTGTCAAAAGATTCAATAAGAGTGACATCAACAGGAGCAAGATGCTATGTCTGACATTTCTGTTGACTTTGAGGGGTTTGTGGAGGAAGCATAAGAGTGGCAACAGAGGAATCAGGACTCACAGGACTTATCTTCTACCTTGGATGGGGACTCTATGGAGCCGGCACGGCAGGAGGACTGTGTCAGAGACCAGTAGGAGTTCTGCCCTGCCTCGAAACCCCGCTCCCCCTTCCCCCAGCAAACCCACAACATCTTGCACTCAAGGTGAGGCATACTGCAGTGTTTGTGTGTAATTAAGTCTTTATTTGGTAGGCAAAGTCCTAAAAAAAAAAAAAAAAAAAAAAAAAAAAAAAAAAGTGAACCTAGGGCAAGCTTACATACCATGAAACATAGAGCTCCCATAACATGAGAATCCCATAAAGGGGTCCTTCTTGGTACAATATTCCTGCATAATGCAGTCAGTGACTGTGCTTGTAAAAATACATTAAGCTACTGAAAAATACACATTTACAATATCAGTCCATCTCCTAAATGCTTCACTAAGAATGCTGCATAAGGAAGATAATTATTTAATAGCACAGCTTCATAGTGTGACCTTGATCTATCTATAATGCTACTGTACTACTTAATGGTAAATACTCATGAAAGTTGCACACTGCAGGTAAAATGTGTTTTTCTGGATATTTATGCTACAAAATGCCACAGATTGTAGCAAAGGATACAGGCAGGGCTCTCATTACTTAAGTTCTATTAGGGCAGTTCTGGTTTATACTCCTAATTGCTATTTCCTTATTCATGAAGTGAAACTGAGGTTCACTTATGATCTGAAGGACACCCTTCTCTACTGGAAAGAGCACTTTCTTCTTAACTTTGAATAATGTGAGCTTCCTGATTTACAGTAGAACCTTGTCATCTTGGACAGCTATGGGTGACACTAGAATATAATTCAAAGGTGACTACAGCAAGGAAGAAACTAGTTAATTACTGACTAAGATGCAACTAATATATAATATCCAAAGCCTACGCTATTGAACATAGACTTTGATGGACCCCCCTGAAATATAGTTATTGCTGATTAATTAATAATAAGTATATTTATATAATGACAGTGAATTGTCCAGGGTGTGAATTGTCCTGATGGGGAATCGTCCATGTTTTGACGGGGAATTGTCAGATGATGAATTGACTTGACGGTGAACTGTCTTGGAACCCGCCAATCATGGGTAGTCATATAAATCAGGTTAACTGGTTACAAGGCTTTATTTAATGCTTTAACTTTATTTATGTGCTTTACTTTACAAGTCCATACCAGAACAGTAAATATTTAACTTACAAATACAGTACTGTGGAAAAGCAGTACAGCAAATCTTTAACAAACAAATAAAAAAGGCAACATTCCGACACCTATCAGGTAAACTAGTTATAAGACTTTATTTCTTGCTTTAACATTATTTAATAGTACTTTAACTTGCACATAAACTTACCAAAACAGTAATGTAAATATTTAACTTACAAATACAGTACTGTTGGAAAACAGTACAGTGAAACATATGATCACGCGATCAAAACAAACCGTGCACACTGATCTGATGTTGGAGGATTTGGCCTTTCAAAGGCCTCTCGCGTAAATTTATAGTTTTCATAATGGTTCTATAATCTTATGCTGTCTTATACATATCCCAGCACTTACCGCGTATAATTGCAAGAGCGTTCGGCGAGAATGTGTTCGGGACCAGCTTACTGTATTTTAATTGGTGCAAGGCACCGCATGTGTAAGCCAAAGTCATCCCTTTTATGACAATTTAGACCCACTCAATACTGTACATACATGATGGTAGGTGGTGACAACCATCATCCGCACACTTGATGCAGCGCTACCTACTTCTTCCTTCATCTTTATCACTCTTTTTCAGAGTCTGCCCTCCTCTCTTCCCGTTTCTCCCATCTTTTCTGTCACTTTTTATTATTGTATTCTTCTTTCCTTTACTGGTGGCATTACGTTGAGTGCCTAATGGTTTCCTGTACGCCAAAAAAAAATATTTACAATGCTGGGTGGTAACCATATAACCAAACCTACATGTTCCCTACATGTCAACAAGTGAGTTGGGAGAAGGTTAATCTCCTTCCCCATAAAACAACTCAAAGACAACGGCCACCTCTTACGGGATTGTGGCTTATAGATATACAGTATATATACTCTACTGTACACTGCCCACCCTACGAGTGATCTCGTACCCTAAGGTTACAGAAAGTGCTGTACCAGGTCGTGCATTGTTCCCACATACTTCAGAGGTTATAAATGAATTTAATTATGTATAATAACTGAATAATTGATTGTGAATAAGTGCTTTATGGTGGTTAGTCGTGTTCACAAGTGCACACCCTATGTGATACTGTACCTTAAGGCTACAGAAAATGCCGTACTGGGTCGTGCATTGTTCCCTCATTCCTTCGAGGTAAAAAATCCCCTTTTTTCTGTGATTTACAGGTGTTATACTGTACAGGTACAGTTTATCTGAGTGATTTTTGTACATTCTTCTTTATGCACTAACTTGACCATCTTAAGCGTGCCGCCTCTCATGGTGCTCAGGGCGCCGCCCCTAAGCACCAGAAGCATACGACCCTGGAGGAGAAGGAGAAGCTGTTTGACTTGCTGCGGGAGGGCATGAGTTACGTGGCTGTGGGGAAAAATTATGAGATCAAAGACAGCACGATACAGTACATCAAGAAAAATGAGGCTGATATTCAGGAGTCTTACCTGGTCACAGCACCTCTCTCAGCTAAGCATGTGTCACAAGTGCACGACAAAGCCCTTTTGTTGTGGATCCAAGGTCAACACCAAAAGGGCAATTCCACTGATAACAATGCCATCTGCGCCAAAGCTAGGTAGCTGTACAGGCAGCTAAGTCCCCCCACTGAGAACCCCAATGCCCCTGGCACCAGGACTGACCTTGGTCCATCTGCTTCCCCCACTTCAGCGTTTACTGCCAGCAAGTGGTGCTCCGACCACTTCAGGAAGCGGTTTGCCTTGCACAACATAAAGATGATGGGGGAACTGGTGTCAGCCAACCATGCTGCTGCAGCAGCCTTCCCTGATACCTTCAGGGAAATCATCGATGAGAAGGGGTACAAGCCTAAGCAAGTGTTCAACGTCAACAAGACAGGCTTGTATTGGAAGAAGATGCCTGAACGCACCTATGTATCTAGGCAGGAGAGGAGGGCAACCGGGTTTAAGGTAGTCAAGGATCGGTGCATCTTAGTTCTCTGTGCCAATGCTGCTGGGCATATGATTAAACCTGGGTTTACTTACAAGTCAAAGAACCCACAGGCACTCAAGCGCCACAGCAAGAACCTCCTTCCTGTCCACTGGATGAGCAACAAAAAGGCATAGACCACCAGTGTCATCTTCCTGAACTGGTTCCTCAACTGCTTTTTGCAGGAGGTGCATTCATACATACAAAGCTTGGGCCTGCCCTGCAAAATCTTATTAGTGCTGGACAACACTCCTAGCCACCCACATTCTCTCGAGGGAATGTGTGATGATGTGGAGGTAGTTTTCCTGCCACCAAACGCAACCTCCTTGATTCAGCCACTGGACCAAGGTGTAATAAGTGCCTTTAAGGCTTATTACACTCATCAGTCCATGGCCAGGATACACTCTGCCCTTGATGATAATCCTGACCTTAGCGTCATGGATTATTGGAAGGGCTTCACAATCGCTGACTGCCTCACGATTGTGGAAGCTGCAATGACGGAGGTGAAGCCACAGACAGTGAATTCCTGTTTGAAGAATCTGTGGCCCGCAAGTGTGCATGATTTTGCAGGTTTTGTAGCAAGTGAGCAGGTACAGCAGGAAGATTGGAGGACTGTGCGGCTGACGAGGCAAGTCGGAGGTGAAGGTTTTGAAGACATGGAGGAACGGGAAGTCTTGGAGCTCGTTCATGGCCATGAGGTGCAGCTGTCTGAGGAGGAGCTGGTGGAGCTTGCTCAGTCAGTGAGTGAGAAGAAGGAGAAGGGTGATGATGATGCTTCCGGTGGACAGCCACAGGAAGGCCTCAAGCTGGAGAGTTTGGTGAACGTGATGCGGATCGCCTCCAGCCTCAAGTCTGCCATCTACGAGATGGATCCCTCCATGGTGAGGGGAATTAAAATTCAAAACAATACTGACCAGGCCATAGCATCCTACAAGTCAGTGCTCATGGACATGAAGAAACATCGGTCACAACTCCCCATCACCATGTTCCTCCATCGACGGGCCAGACCTGCAATAGCTCCTTCAACTGCTCCTTCACCTGTGCCTTCACCTCTGACCTCATCTGTGTCACAGCCTCAGCCTGTGCCTCCACCTGTGTCCGAGCCTGAGCCTGCAATGGCATCTTCTTCCTCTTCCTCAGTGCATGATCTTGATGACCCTCCACCTGTCTGTGGCAATGGCAAGAGTGGAGATGAGGAGGAGTCAAGCTAGACTCCTTATGCCATTCAGTTACACGTCACATCTTCATCGTCATCATCGTTAAGCAAGTTGTCTGTGTTTGAGGTGAGCATTTTTTTGTAATGAGTAAGGTTATAATAAGGTGTGGTGAATTATTTGACAGATGACTTCCACTGAATCACACTGCTGTGTCTGCCTGCCTCGCACTTCAGCTGTTTTCTGTGGAAGTCACCTGTGAGATGTTTACTCCAATCACTTACAATCTTACTCACAACTGTACTTTATAAATTATCATTGTTGTTTTGTGTTGCATAGGTAATGATTTAGATAGTTTAGGTTAATATTGGGTGTACAAATTATTTTACTGACTTCCAGTACAACTGTAGCTACAGTATTTATAATGTATCGGATGTATCAGTTTGTCACCTACATGGTTACGTACACTGCAAACTCTTAGAACCCTACCAATTACTGTTATTTGTGTTGAACAGGGTTTGTTTCTGATGGGTTAGGCTGTTTTGAGGTGTTGAAATTGATTTATGTGCCTTCCAGGAGTTATTTTTCTTTACGTATGGCATGGGTCTAGGGGGGTCGGAAAGTTCATTCATTCATTGCCAGACGCCATGTATCCCAAACGGGGTGGTCAAGGGCTTAGAGTTAATTGTTTTACAGGGAGGGGCACTAATCCTCCACCAACCCCACTTGACACGTAGGGAGAACGAGCCAGCGGCATCTGGTGTTCCCGGGCGGTCACCCATCCAAGTACTAACCAGAGTATTCGTGGAAAATCCATTTTCGCGGGGGTCTGTGTCCCCTAACCCCCACTTTCGCAGGGGTTCACCTGTACTTTTCACGGAACCAATTAGGCGCGAAACGCAAGGATCCACTGTACATCACACTGCAGTATGCTCATGGTTAAACAGCTGACCTTATTCTGTTTGACTTCCAGAAGGCGTTGTCAAGGTCCATCATCAAACACTACAGGACAAACTGCAAACTATAGGTATATCTGGAAATCTATTTGCACGGATCACGAGCTTCCTCTGCGGCCATATCCTGAAAGTGTGAATAAAACAAAAAATTCCCCAAGACATGTTCTAAGTGGTGTCCCACTGGGATATGTCTTGGGCCCACTACTATTCCTTATCTTCATAAACCATCTGTATGACACTGCCATGTCATGGAGCCTTAAATTTTCACCAGCCTGGTCATAACTGCCCAGACCAGCCCTTGTGTGGGTAACTGTCCTATACAGGTACAGGTATAGCTTGGTTTAACGATGCAATTGGTTAGGTAAAAAACCATCGTCAGGAGGGGTATCATATATCAGGGTAGTTTAACCCTCTCGTCGTTGATGATGTGTAGCGAGTCTTTTGGGCCTTTCCGCGACTATGTGCGATGACCCGTTTTATGTCCTCAAATCACAAAAACTTACGTTAAAGTAAAAGTTTTCGGCCGATCTGCGTCATTTTTGGAAGCGTCCTAGTTCCCGCGCCTCTCGCCAAAAGTAATGACTTGGCAACCTCGGGGCCCGAGACGCGCGGCAGCACGGGCGAGGTGATTAGTAACACGTCAGCTGTCAGGCAGGAAGGTAGCGCGCGGCTGGGGATTTAAATTTTACTCTCTCTACCCCGTCCCGGGACTCGCGTCATATTTTACCGTACCAATAGTGCTTGTGTGTCGTTTTTGGGCACTGTTGTGATTAGATTTTGTGTTTGTAATAGGGAATTAGGTTTTGGAATCGTGTCCGTTATTCTACCGTTGGCCCAACGAAGATACTGGTAAGGCTACCCTGTTTATCAGCGTTTCCCAGCAACTACGCTGTCTCTTCTCTGCACCCGTGAGTATTCAACATTTGAATAACAGTGATAGTGATGCAGGTGAATGTAGTGTGCAACAGCAAGTGAGGAAAGAAATGCTGAAATGTTTAGCTTAGCTGAGGGAGGCGGGAAACCGCTTGACGACACCGCGTTGTCCGGAATGGAATAATTTCCAAGGTGTGGATGAAGTCCTTGTTTTATGCTGATATATGGTGGATAGTGTTATTGTGCAATAGATAGGAGTATAGTGCAATGAGTGTACGTGATGAAATAATGGCTAGGGCAGGAGTCAGTTTCGCATTACAGCCAGGGCAAGCCATTGTGAGTAGAGGAAATACAGTAGGTTTTTATAGGAATATTTGCTTTTATCATATTGTTATATTTATTCCATATGCTTTCTGTGTGAAATAAAGCATGAGTGTTATTGGTAGATTTATCGTATTCTTGTGTGGATGAATGTAAACACTTCACCACATGATCATCAAAAAATATCGTCTGCGAAACCTTAGGTATCGCAGATGTGACATATAGAGCACGATCAGGAACTGTTGTGGTGAAAATATAATGTATGTTTCATAAAATGATGGATTTCATTATGTGTACTGTGAAAATATCATAAACACTGCAGCGTCTTCTCTGCTACACCTTATGGGACAGGTAAGTGTCACGTATATCTCTTTTGGTGAAATGTACTGTGTTTCCTATGTATTGATAAATTGGGCTATGTTTTATGTGAAAAGAAAGTGAAAAAGTGACGCACGTCCTCGTAAGGAATAATTGCATGTATATATATATATATATATATCTCTTTTGGTGACATGTACTGTGTTTCCTATGTATTGATAAACTGGGCTATGTTTTATGTGAAAAGAAAGTGAAAAAGTGACGCACGTCCTCGTAAGGAATAGCAGGTTTTCTTCACCTGATACACACACATATAATCATGCACACACACATACACATACACATACACATGCACACACACATACACATACACATGCACACACACATACACATACACACACACACATACACATGCACATACACATACACAAGCACACACACATACACATACACACATACATGCACACACACATACACATACACATACACACACACATGCACACACATGCACACATACACACACATGCACACACACATACAAATGCACACACACATTCACAGAAATGTTCCGGTGATGAAAGATATAAAAGCGGAGGTACAGGAAGTGTATAAATTACTAGAAACTCAAGATGTAAGGAAAGACCCAGGACCTGATGGAATTTCTAATTGGGTACTGAAGGAATGCAGAGAACAACTGGCGGATAAAATTCACAGTTTAATCGTATGCTCACTGGAAGAGGGGAAAGTGCCACAAGAATGGAAGAGGGCAAATGTGGTACCAATTTACAAGGGAGGAAACAGGGAAGAACCCCTGAATTATAGACCAGTGTCTCTAACAAGCATGGTCACAAAATTGTGTGAGAGAATCCTGAAAGACAGATGGATAAAATATCTGGAAGAGATGAATATTTTGGCTGAATGTCAGTTTGGATTCAGAAGTGGAAGGTCATGTGTTTCTAACTTGTTGAGCTTTTACTCAAGAGCGATTGACGTGGTACAGGAGAGAGATGGTTGGGTGGATTGTGTGTACTTAGACTTAGAGAAGGCCTTTGACAAGGTACCTCATAAGAGACTAATGTGGAAACTAGAATATATAGGAGGACTAAAGGGGAAACTTCAGGAATGGATGAGAGACTTTTTGAGAGACAGACAAATGAGGACAGTAATAAAGGATAGAATGTCTGGATGGAGAGAAGCAACAAGTGGAGTCCCTCAAGGCTCAGTGATGGCGCCAGTACAGTAATGTTCCTGATTTACTTAAATGATATGGTAGATGGAGTGAACAGTTATGCAAGTCTGTTTGCTGATGATGTAAAGATCTTGAGGAAGGTAGAGGTTGAGGAGGATTGTAAAATACTGCAGGAGGATTTGGATAGGATACACAATTGGAGCCAGACGTGGGAAATGAAATTTAACGTAAAGAAATGTAAAATATTGGAAATGGGTAAAAGTACCAGGAGCCCATCACTGAATTATTTGTTGGGTAATGAATTAATCACAAAAAGGAGAGAAGAGAAAGATTTGGGGGTGCTGGTCCAAGATAGTTTGTCACCAGAAAAGCACATTAACAGGATAGTTGCAGAGACTTATAAACTCTTGACTAACATAAGAGTAGCATTTCATTATATGGATGAGGAGATGATGAAAAAATTGATAGTGGCCATGATCTGCCCCAAGTCAGAATATGGAGTGGTAGTGTGGTCCCCACACAAAAAGAAAGATATAAACAAGATTGAGAGAATACAAGGAACAGCAACCAAGATGGTCCCCAGTCTGACAGACCTGTCATATAGAGAGAGGCTGGAAAAACTGGATTTGCCTTCCTTAGCCCCTTAACCGCGGGGCGTCACTTTTGTGACGCTTGGGAGCAAGGGATCATACCGCGGGGCATCGCTTTTGTGATTCTGTGTTATTTTGAATTCACCCGGGCTTCCAAGTGGGGGCTTGTATCATCTGTCAGTACTGCCAATGTCCAACACTAGTCAGCACTCCTAATCTCATCTGTACTCCCATCCATTGTTGACAATTTAGCCATTTCTCCCCGTTCTTGACTCCCCTCCCTACTCCCCCTCCATTACACTATCCTCTCGCCTGCCCGGCCGTGCTACGCTAAGTAAATCTTCCCTGGAATTTTTCACTGATTTCATCCGTTGAAATAAGCCCTATGCCCTATTCTTATACCAAATAATATATACAAGAAAGAAATAAGGTAAGTGAGAGTGCCATACACCTGGAATTGGCTAATTATCACCTGACAACACCTCACGTGCACTCGTTCGCTAATTTTTGCTGTTTTTTTCCCCTTGAAATATGCCATATAATCTATTTTCGTAATAAATATACATATAAGGAGGGAAGGGAGAAGCCTAAGTGATATTTACATTCACCTGGAACTACCTAATTTATAATGTATTGTCTAGATTTCCTGCCAATCATTTAAGTGAAATACATAGCTGTTTCAAGAGCTACGTTGGTAGTACTGAATAACCCCTAAGTAGGCCTCAACCCGGGCCGGCCCTCCTTTATCAGTTCTCTCTCATCTTCCGAAGAGGAGGTACGGCTCATCCTCTTGCTGACTTCAGGGCCTTTTTTCACCCCCATGCAAGGGGCCCTGTGACCTTTACCCCCTACTAAACCTTGTGTGGAAAGAGGTAAAGGGCTGACAATTGATAAAAGAGTGACTACGATCTTTCTATTGAGTAAAACAGTGCAAGTGGAATTGTAAATAATGTGTAAACAGCAAGTGAAAGTAATGAATGTAAATATACGTGAACAATGGAAAATAGTTTTATAAGTTACTTCAAGTGACAGTGCATAACACAGTGTAAATAAAATAGAAATGTAAATAACGTAAATAAAATAGAGAACGTAAATAGAAATGTAAATGAGTAGTATTTTAAGAATACGAGTATATACCCTAGGAGTAATGAAAGTGAAAGTTTCACTATAGCATGTCTGAATACTATGAGTTATGAGAGTGAAGATGAAAGTGACATTCACTCTCAATGCCAGTATACAGGACGAGAAAGTGAATGCTACGTATTTTACTGAAAGAAATTGAATCCCTACAGTGACAATAAACTAATACTACTGAAGGAAACTTATGGATAAAGACTGTAGATATATATAAGTGTTATATAGTAATAGAAATATAAAGTGTGAGGGGTTTTATGAATAATAAATGACGGAGTACCAAGAGCAAACTAGCGCAAGTGCGGCGGTCAGACGCGCTCATAATTTTCACTGCTTTCACAGTGGTTTTTTTTTTGGAGTATGGATCCCAAACTACTTGAAAATCATAGACTAGTGTTTATAGTGTTAATATCTGGCTGTGGTAATCATATTACGGGTTGTCGGGAAGTGTAAAGTGGAGACTTCGTTACCCAACTTCAGAGGTCTCCACAAGTCCTACGGTAACTGACGAAGGCTCAACAAACATTCCAGGAGAAAGCTGAAGGTATGTGCCATAAGCATATATAATTTTAATATTCTAGGACTAATAACTGATTTTTGGCAAATATTTTTTGAGAGTCTGTCAGAGCCCGAATAACCCCGCGGCACACGCAAAACATCGGTAAACATGCCCACGGTGTAGGGGTTTGAGGAAAGGAGAAAGAGGGGAGACATGATTGCAGTGTTCAGGACCATGGTGGGAGTAGATAAAATTGACAAAGATCTGTTTGTATGGGATAAGAGAGCAACAAGAGGACATGGAATGAAATTGAAAAAGTCAAGCTGCTTGAAGGATATCAAGAAATATAGCTTTCCTTACATAAGTATAGACTTATGGAATAGCCTGGACAAAGAGGTCGTCCAGTCTAAAAACTTAAACGAGTTTAAAGCTAAATTCGACTTACTGAGAAACAGCGACGGAAACCCACGAGCATAGTACATTCCGTGTATATCATTCATTCATTCATTGCCAGACGCCATGTATCCCAGACGGGGTGACCAAGGGCTTAGAGTTAATTGTTTTACAGGGAGGGGCACTAATCCTCCACCAACCCCACTTCACACGTAGGGATGCCAACAGCATCTGGTGTTCCCAGGCGGTCACCCATCCAAGTACTAACCAGACCCAAAGTTGCTTAACTTCGCTGATCGGACGGGAAGCGGTGTACTCAACGTGGTATGGCCGTGTATATCACAATTAGGTATATTAGGTAAATACTTAAATATTTGGAACGACTTAGACAAAGAGATGGTGCATGAGAAAAACATTCATGTGTGTAAAGGTAGACTTGATAAATGTGGATATGGAGACAGGACAACACGAGCATTGCTCAATTCCTGTATACTATAAATAGGTAAATACAAATAGGTAAATACATACACACAGACATGCACACACACACACACACATAAACACATATACACACATACACACACACACATCCACATACACACACACACACATTACAAAACTCCTCTCCCAACCGATGTGGTCCTGCAGGAAGATCATTGCCACTGGAGAAGTACGTGGTATTCTTTTTTTTTTTCTTTATCTTTTTACCTCTTTCTGTCAGTATATTTACATATACATATAGGTTGTTATTTACCTCAACACAAATGACAGGGAAATAAGTTCTGTTTCTGTTGCTAGCAACAGGTTTTGTGTTCATGCGTGGTTTCCGAGAGGACTAAAAAGAAGTAATTATATAAGATAGTTGTTGGTATAAAATCGAAGAAACCGTAGCTAGCAAGCATAAAACATGTTCGCGCGCTAAGAGAAAATACTGTAGTTCAGCGCGGTTGCCGGTGGTTCAGCGTGCGGCAAAATACACCACAGTTTATTGCAATTTTCTCGGGAACTATAAGGCCTAGGATTACCGTACTTGTCTTAAATGAAAGCCAATGAAATTCTGCATTGGATAATGGAATAAAAACCTACTGCTCTCACTGAAAATTCGCCACAAAATCTCTCCGATTATAAAAGTTGTACTCTGTTGAACCAGAGTTTTTACTTTATCACTTATTACTCGAAGACCATACCTCGTATCAAACTGAGACACCCGGCATTCGAAAGCTAATAAAATTCTCTTTCGATTGATCGAATAACATGTAGAGATTGATTCGTAAACATTCGACTTATGATGTTGGGAAGTGAAATCGGCGTCACAAATGTTTATTCTCAGCTTCCTAACTTTTGTATAGTGTTTTGTTTTTTTTATCATGTAGAACAAACATCCGCGAGTACCATATGTGGCTATGATGGGAAAATAAATATTTTTGGGTGGTGAAAATAAGCCAAGAATACACATTATCGGAGCGCGTGGCCGTGGGGGGGGTTGTCACACCCGCGGAAACTTAAAAACTTATGTGAGAGCGAGGGGGTTAACATGTAAAGTAATGGGATGCATTTTTCAGCCTTGGGATTCCCCCCAACCAAGTCAAAATCCCACCCAAATGAGCCCAAAAACATGTTTAATGCCAATATAAATGGCTTAACAGCTGTAAAAGAAGCTAACCTAAGCCTAACACCTGTAAATAACTTACTAAAGGCAACAAATAAAATCTGAAAATCATCAAATACTGTATAAGTCTGGAAAAAAACACAAACTTAGTAAATTGTACCCCAAAATGGCAATCTTCACCCCACCTATGGCTAAAACATATTAATCTAGGTCTAAAAACTGTTTATAAATCAACCTAAACACAATTTTAGTCTAAAATATCACCAAAATCAGTTTTAAAAAATCAAAACCCATCATTAAACAGGGGTTTGGCCATCGTTACGTGGAGTACGGTGGTATTTCTACCTCCATCATCAAGCCAGGGTATCGCATGTAGGGGTATCGTATAACGGGGTATTACTGTACCGTATCTGACAAACAGAAGGACTTTGGTGTAACCATATCATCACTAAAATTTCACCAGCACATAACGATGACTGTTAACAAGGCTGGAGGGACTACTCATAACCTTCTAAAAAGCACTGTCAACTGCTCCCCCCAATTCATATTATCACTCCTGACTTCTGACATAACACCCATCTTTGACTTTGCATCTGCTCTCTGGATCCAAGGCTATGTAACTGACAGCAGACTAAGGCTATGGCCACACCAAAAGCGATCAGCGGGGAGGTAGCACCAAGTGATGAACGGTGACATGAGCATCAACACGACATGTGTCCAAATAGGAAGCGGCAACCTTGCACGAGACAGATAGTCAGAAGCTGTTCATCAGTGTAGGCATGCCATTGTTCAGCCTGTTCACTCTCATCTTAAATGTCAGGACCATCTTGCCTGGCCCCGGGCTCCTATGCTCCTCATGGGGCAACACTGGATTAGATGATGAATGAATGAATAAAATTTCAATGTCTAACTGATATTAATGACTTTATTTGAAATTTTGATGATACCTTAAAGATTAATTATCAAGTGATTTATTTTTCTTTGTTTTTCATGTGTATTATTTCACTATACAAGTTTCTACTGACTACCTAGAATGAAATATCTGCTGGACAATTCATTATCTACTGAAGTATAATTCACAGATTTATGTACTGATAAATAATAAAATTTTCGATGATCCTTATACAGTATATAAGTACATACATACATACACACACACACATACATACATACACACATACATACATACACACACACACACACACACACACACACACACACATACATATATATATATATATATATATATATACACTGGATTCTCGAACTTTGACAGTTTAGAATTCGATGAATCAAATTTCGATGCATTTTGGAGTGGTTTGCCTACCTCACGTTTCGATGCAAAGTCGTGTATTTCGATGCTCTCAGGGCCAGACTCCAACCAAAACAAGCAAAGATAATATTTTTGATGTGAACCAAAATGCTAGAAGCGAAGGAAAATTATAAGAAAAAGGATGAGCCTAACCTAATATCGTATGTGACGTGCTCTCAGGGCCAGACTCCAACCAAAACAAGCAAAGATAATATTTTTGATGTGAACCAAAATGCTAGTGAAGGAAAATTATAAGAAAAAGTATGAGCCTAACCTAATATCGTATGTGACATGTGTCAAGAAGAGAATGAAAATCAACATCATTTATTCAGAGGTGGGCACACAATGATAAGGTTCCGAGACAATTCACCGTCAAGTCAATTCGCTGTCAGATACATTCCCCGTCAAAACATGGATGATTTCCCATCAGGACAATTCGCACCCTGGACTATTCCTTGTCATTCTATAAATACTGTATACTTGCAGTATTATTAATTAATCAATACTTTCATAACTCGAAAATATAACAGGAGAAATTAAAGGAAAAGAATTAATAACAGAAATACTAAAACAAAATGAATTACAGGTGGTAGCAAATACAGTAGGCAGAATACTGAAACGAAGAGAAGTACAGTAATTATGAATATAAGGAGCAACGCAAAAATCAACAATAGAGACTCGTTTCGTTTCGATTTTAAAGGCTCTAAGATGCTTGCATGCGTCGGCCTTGGTCACCAAATGGCGGCTCTCCATGCTGCACGATCCATTGCAGCCTCCCTGTTCAGTCCCTTAACCCTAAGGTCACACTTAATGACCTCGTCCCATGTCTTTCTCAGTTTACCCCTCGTAACCCCACCTCCAAAATTAACACTTCTCATTTTCCTCACCCAATTATCATCCCCAATCCTCTCCACATGTCCAAACCATCTCAATCTACCTCTCCTCATCACAACACCAATACACTCCAGTCCCATCCGACCTCTCAACTCTTCCATCGTGAACCCAGCCCCACCAGACCTTGGACGCAGGGACGTACTACACATAAACCTAATCATTGTCATTTCTGTACATCTGAGCCGGCGAATATCCTCCTCCTTCACTGCCCAGGTCTCACTACCATACAGCATTACACTCCTAACACATGCTGCATACAAAGACCCCTTAGCACGTAGGGAGAGTCCGCTCAATGTCAGGAGAGGCAAGAGCTCCCTGAACTTCTTCTAGCCACTTCTCACCCTAGCCACAGAGCTAGCTCCAGCCCAACCTCCAACACACAACATGTCTCAAAAGTTGTAGCGGCGAAGGTTTTCCAAAGTCCGCTTGCCTCGTGTGTCCCGTCCCTCCCTGCGTTCGTCCTCACCCTCGAGAACAACCATCTCCTCGTCCAGGAACTTCCGTCGGTATAGGAGCTTTGTTGCCACGATCACTACTTGGTCCATTGGTTGGATGAGAGCAGTCGAATTAGGTGGCAGAAACATGCACCTAATTCGGCCATTCTCAGCAACCAAGACCTTGTCGCACGGGTGGGCAGGTGCATTGTCGAGGAGAAGGAGGGCCTTTACCTGGTCGCGCGGGATTCCCGGTGTCTTCATCTGGTAATGGATGACCTCCTTGATGAAGTGGCGGTGGAACCAGTCTTTGAAGATCACAGCTGTAAACCATGCCTTCAAAGAATGGTACCAGATGACAGGAAAGACATCCATCACCCCACAAAGGCACCGAGGCTGCTTTGCGCGGCCAACAACAACCGGCTTAAGCCGGTGCATGCCGTTAGCACTGGCACAACACAAAGCAGATATACGTTCCTTGGAGAGCTTGCGGCCAGGTACACGCTTCTCCATCTCCTCGGCTAGAGGGTTCGTTGGCAGCGAGCGATAGAATAGGCTAGTTTCGTCTGCGTTGTAGACTTGACTGAGAGTGAGGTCCTCCATGTCGATCAAGTCCTTCACCTTGTGCCGAAACTCGTCAACTCCATCCTCGTTAGCGTCCAATGCTTCGCCATGAGCTTTACGGTTGGTAAGGCCATGCCGTAACTTGAACGCAAAGAGCCAACCCTCGGATGCCTTGAAGTCTAGGGCGTCGTGAAGCCTCGCGAACTTCTCAGCAGCAGCCTTCAGCTCCGTTCCACGTACCATCACACCAGCAGCACGTTGTTGTCGATACCAAATCAACGTGGATCGGTCGATTTCTGCAAACTTGGGGGTAAACATCGCCTTCCCCTCCACGTTGCGTTTGCTTCTCGACGACAAGTCAGCTGTGTACTGCACGAGTTTGTCTTGGGATCTCCTAATATCGAACAAAGTAGACCGGGCCAGGTTAAACTCGTGGAGAATGCGGGAAGAAGACCACCCCGCATCTACTTTCTCCAATATCTCCCGTTTCTTCTCCAGAGTCAACACCACTCTCTTCCTTTTCTCAGGTGGTGGGGCCATCATCACACACATTAAGAGGAGGCCCGAGAGCAGCAGGAGTGTCTGCAGCAGGTAAGGCACCACCACAAAAGCGATCACGTGGGCAGCCATAACGACAAGCGTGCACTCGCGGTGAGAGACAGGCGCAAAGTGGGGAGGATGCAGCGGCGCTCTATCGGACGTCAGAGGAATGACGCGTCACAACAATGCTCTCCCGCGCCGCGCGCGGCAAGTTCAAATTACAGGTGGGAAAAATTTGTGTTTTTTTTTTTAATTTTTTGGGGGTTTTCGGACCATTTTGGGAATATTGGATCCCGGGACGATTATGTCCAGTTAGTGGGGATGTTCGGATATTGGGCGTCCAGATATTAGAGTGATTACTGTATACATATATAAATACAGTATATACATTATATTATATATATATATATATATATATATATATATATATACACACACAGTGGATGCTCGATTATCCAGGCTTGGATTATCCAGCTTTCAGTATATCTGGGCCATGACCGAATGGTTCAGTGGTACAGTAATACATAGAATTATCCATACGATAGCTCCGGTTTAAACAGGAAGCATCCAGTTGCTAGGGAGCAAGGCATGGGTAAACCAGAGAGAGTCTGCTCACCCTGCCCCCACCCACACCTACTGCTCACCACTTGATCACAAGGGTGGTAGGGTGGAGTTTGGTGAGGCAACTGATACTCCTGACCTAGCCTAACCTTGCTTAACTACTTAATTTAAAATAATTCAACCTAACCTGACCTAACCTGGGCTCCAGTTGGGAAATTGGGAAACTTAATCCACTTTTATGTACGATGAGTTTCTTCCATTATGCCCGAAGCAATCGTAGGTATGGCTTAAAGAACGTGATAATAAAAGAGAAAATCTTTCAGCAAGAGAAGGTAATTTACTACCGTCAAAATATAAAAACACAGAAAACAAACTGCAGGAATATGAAGTGAATTGTGAAGTCTTTAGGCTGTATGCTTAGACAAAAAGTAATGGGTTTCCCAATTTTAGGAAACGAAATGGAACAAGAATGTCTGCTAAAAAAAAAAAAAAAAAAAAAAAAAAAAAAAAATTTAATCATGTGTTCTCATAAGTTAGCATTCAGTTCTGCATTCTTCGTTAGATGTCGCGCTTCCCAACACATTTCGGACCGACAGAGCATAGTTATTTCTTCCTTTTACATTTACTGTTCATTCTTTTGTTCGTTCTTAAGTGTACTGTATGTGTGAAAGAGAGTATTAATACAAACAATAATGCATTCCATTAACGCCATCATAGATGCCAGCCTCGAACAATGCTTTACTGTACCGGTGTCAGGGATGTTGGTTTAGGGAGAGCTATAAAAACTGCGAACAATTGTGGGAAGGGCACGAAGGTCACTGGTATGTTTTCACGACACTCCTCTACCATCTCAAACAGTCAGGTGGTCTGCCACTTCACTTCAGATGTTTTCGCCGATATGTTTAAATGTTAATGTAACATGCACCCTAATTATGAGTAAGTTTCTTCCATTATGCCTGAAACAATCGTAGGCAAGGCTTAAGGAACGTTATGATAATAAGAGGAAATCTTTCAGCCAAACGTAATTTACCATCCACAAAATAGGCAGAAAAATACAGAAAACAAACTAGAGCAATATGAATTGATTTGGTAAGGTTATTAGGCTGTATCCTTGGAGGAAAATTTATGAGTTTCACAATTATAGGGGGCAAAATGGAACAAACATGTTTACTAATAAGAAAAAATACTTTCATCTCACGTGTTCTCGTAAGGTGGCATTCAGTTCCACATTCTTTGTTCGATGTTGCTTCCCAACACATTTCGGACCGACAGAGCTTACAGTTATTTCTGCTCCTTAGAGTTAAGTGTACATTTATTGCACATTCTTTTGTTCATTCGTGTATGTGTGAAAGAGAGAGTAGTGATATGTATTCCATTAACCCCTTCATTGCTGCCAGCCTTGAACAATGCTTTACTGTACCGGTGTCAGTGACGTTGAGTTAGGGAGAGCCATAAAAACTGTGAACAGTTTTGGGAAGGTAAAGAAGGTCACTGGTATGTTTACACGACCCTACTCTACCATCCCAAACAGCTAGGTGGTCCTTTCATCCCAGACGTTTTCGCCGATATTTTTTAATGGTAAAGTAACATGCACCCTAAAATTATGTTTGAATGCTAATGTAACATGCCCCCTAATTTTATTAATTCTTTCACGAATCATAGCAAATCACAAGATGGGTTTAAGGAGGAGGGGAAAAAGCCAGGTTTACCAGCTGAGTCTTTTCACATCTAAGAAAAAGAAACTGACTTTATAACTTTGAAAAAATGGTTTCAAGGTCTGCCACGGGAGCACACAAATTTCTGAACTCACAAACATTGAGGATTTGAGGAGGGTAAACATACGCTTTGCTGTAAGCAGTAAAACCACCTTACCAAATCAGTTCATCCTGATAGTCTATTATATTTTTCTTATTATTTCTGGGTTGGTAAATAAATACTTCTTGTTAAATCTGTTTCCCCGATGTTTTTAACTGTTCTGGTGTGACGACTCTTTGATTCGGTACGTATTGGCAGAAGACACTGTTCTAATCTAAGTGTTTAAACCTGGCCTAGCCTAGCTTAATTGCACCTAATAATTTAACCTAACCTAATCTTCAGTTGGGAAACGAAGTCCACATTTGAGTACGATGAGTTTCGTCCATTTTGCTGAAAACAATCGTAGGTACAGCTATAGACAGGATAGTGTTTGGAAACTCCCTGTACTGTTGTTTGCAGATGATACTGTGTTGTTGAGTGAAGACGAAGGGGAGCTGCAAGGCTTGGTGGATGAGTTTGAGAGTGTGTGTAAGAAACGGAATCTAAAGGTGAATGTAGGGAAGAGTAAAGTGATGGTCTTTGAGAGAGGTGAAGTTAGTGAATGTACAGCGAGGTTGGATGGTGAGTAATTGGAAAATGTGAGTACATTTAAGTACTTGGGTAGTGTGATGAGTAAGTTTGGAGGTTTGGAGGGTGAAGTGCTTGAAAGGGTACAGCAGGGAAGAAAGGTTGCTGGTTCTTTGAAAGCAGTGATAAAAAACAGGGAAGTGAGCATGGAAGTGAAAAAGTTACTACATGACAGTATTGTGATACCAACTCTAACGTACGGAAGTGAAGCTTGGACATTGTTGGAAGGACACAAGTCAAGAGTGAGAGCAGTGGAAATGAGTTATTTAAGGGGAGCCTGTGGAGTCACGTGGAGAAACAGGCTGACGAATGAGGATATAAAGGAGCGTTGTGGTGTGGATGTGGATGAGATAGGAAGCGTTATGAGGTACACACTGAGGTGGCTTGGCCATGTGGAGAGGATGGAGGGTGAAAGAATGACGAAGAGAGTGTATGTGAGTGAGGTGGAGGGGGGAAGAGGGAGGGGGAGGCCGAGGATGAGATGGAGGGATGGTGTGGAGAGGTATATGAGAGAGGGGGGGGTGAGCTGGGAGCAGGGCAGTGAAATGGCGGGGGACAGGGTGACTTGGAGGCGATTTGTTTGTGGCCACCCCAAACGGGATTGAGGCGTCTGGCAATAGATAGATAGATAGAAATCTTTCCGTAAGAAAACGTGGTTTAATGAACTGAATATAGTCTGAAAAATACTGAAACAAGCTAGAGGAATATACACTGAACAGGAAAAGTCTTTCTGGTACTTAAAATGTACATTTACCGGTAAATAAATCGGTCGAACAGTAGAGTACATGTGTTTTGGTTCCGCCGGATTAATCGTGCTTTCGGACCAATCGGGCACCCCTTAACACCATATAGCCCGGATAACCGGGCTATCTCTGTATATATATATATATATATATATATATATATATATATGTAATATATATATATATATATATATTTATGTGAAGGAGAGTAAAAAGAAAGTGGATGAAGAGTTTGGGAGGAATCTGAGTGTGAAATGGAGGGAGAGTAAGAAATTGTTTTGGAAGGAGGTAAAGAAAGTAAGGAAGTGTGAAAGGGGAAATAGTAGGAGAGTGAAAGATAGGAATAATAGATTGTTGGTGGAGAAGAGAGAGAAATTGAGGAGATGGAAGGAGCACTTTCAGGATTTGTTGAATGTAGAGAGTGACAGCAGTGCGAGTATAAGTGGTTGGGGAATGGCTGGGAGAAGAAGAGATGAAAGGAGGGAGGAAGAGATCAGTACGGCGGAAGTACCGGAAGTGATGAAGAAGATTAAGTTGGGAAAGGCCCCAGCAATTGATGGAGCGTGTGGTGAAATACTTAGGTATGGGGGTGAGATTGTTGTGGAGTGGATATGCAAGTTGTGTACATTGGCTTGGGAAGAGGGAAGGGTTCCAGAGGACTGGAAATCAGGTATAATTGTTCCTTTATACAAAGGAAAAGGGAAGAGAGAAGTATGTGGTAACCATTTGGGTATTTGCCTTCTTAGTGTGACTGGTAAAATATATGGTAGAATACTCATTGATAGGGTTAGGCATATGACAGAGGAGCTAGTTGGAGAAGAACAAGGGGGATTTCGGAAGGGAAAAGGGTGTGTAGATCAGATATTTGTTCTAAGATGTTTAGTGGAGAAGTATCTATAGAAGGGAAGGAAAGTGTATGCTGCCTTCATGGACTTGGAGAAAGCTTATGACAGAATAGATAGGCAAGGTATGTGGAAGGTATTAAGAATTTATGGAGTGGAGGGGAAATTGTTGAGTGCTGTGAAGAGTATGTATGAGGGAGCTAGCGCTGCGGTGCGAGTGGATGGTGAGCTGAGTGAGTTCTTTGATCTCAATGTGGGACTGAAACAGGGTTGTGTGATGTCTCCATGGCTGTTTAATATATATATATGGATGGGGTTGTAAAGGAGGTGCAGGGTAGGGCAGTGGATGTGGGGGTGGCTCTAATGAATGAGGGTGAGATTTGGAAGCTTCCGGTGTTGCTGTTTGCTGATGATACAGTATTGTTGAGTGAAGATGAATGGGAGTTGCAAGGTTTGGTGAATGAATTTGGGACAATGTGTAGGAGGAGGAATCTGAAAGTTAATGTAAACAAAAGTAAAGTTATAGTGTTTGAGAGGAATGAAGTCACAGAGTGTGCAGTGAGGTTGGATGGTGAGGATATGGAGAATGTGAGTGCATTCAAGTACTTGGGTAGTGTGATGAGTAGGGATGGAACTTTGGGGGATGAAGTGCGTGAAAGGGTACACCAGGAAAGGAAGGTTGTTGGTACACTGAAAGCAGTGATGAGAAATAGGGAGGTGAGTATGGAAATTAAGAAGTCACTGCATGATAATATTGTGATCCCTACCCTGACGTACGGAAGCGAGGCATGGACCTTGCAAGAGGGGAACAAGTCAAGAGTGAGAGCAGTGGAAGTGAGTTACTTGAGAGGAGCATGTGGAGTGATGTGGAGGGACAGGTTGATGAATGAAGAAGTGAAGGAACGTTGTGGGGTGGGGTGGATGTGGATGTGGTTGAGAAGATTAGGAGAAATACACTGAGGTGGTTTGGACATGTGAAGAGAATGGAGAATGAACGACTGACTAAGAGGGTGTATGTAGGTGAGATGGAGGGAGGGAGAGGGAGAGGTACACCGAGGATGAGGTGGAGGGATGGAGTTGAGAGGTATATGAGGGAGAGGGGGGTGAGTTGGGGGGAGGGTAGTCAAATGGTGGGTGACAAAGCGACTTGGAGGCGTTTTGTCTGCGGCCACCCTTTGCAGGATTAGGGCGTCGGGCTATAGATAGATAGATAGATAGATGTGTATATATATATATATATATATATATAATCATCAGCCATTTGAGTATCCACTGCAGGACCGTCTCATCCTGACAGAAGTCAGGACGATACAGCCAATGTATCTCTACCAAGTAGCTTAGGCTGTCTAGTAGAGATTGTATAGGGTGAGAAGTGCTTGTACGTATAACTGTAGTGTTGGAGTGGCTTTGGATGTGTGTGTAGTCTGTGAACCAAGTGTAATTGGCCCACGCAAGCCGATTGGGTGCAAGCATACTTTATAGTAAGCGACACTGGTTCAACCACAGCACCCCTTGTGTCCGCCAATGCAGTAAGTGGCCGGGTGAACACCCCCAAAGTTTATTACCCTGGCGGGGTGCGAACCCTGGCTCACCCGTGTACGAAACGCACACTCTACCACTGTACTACAGAGGCTCCATATATATATATATATATATATATATATATATATATATATATATACACAGTACATCCCCCAAGTACGCGCCTATATGGGCAGCAGAGGACGTCACGTACAGTGGTACTAGGAATTCACGTACTGTGAATACACAAATGTATGGAAAAAATTACATATGGGCGGCACCCTGCTTCATGGGCAACCCTTGAGAGGCCTTTCAGACCAAAGTATTGTACTATATAGGGAAACTATCTAAGACATATTACCTAAGATGCAGTAAACCTACAAGATCATGGCTTTACTAGGGGGAGGCGGTGGCTGAATCGGTAGAGAGGCGGCTTGCAGTCCTAATGGACCCAGGATCGAATCTCGGCTGGGGCAGGGAACAGTTTAAGGATTTGAATTTCCTAAAAGCAGACTTTCCTGATCTACCAGATGACCCGCCGACATGTCGTAAAAGTACCCCCGCTAATACCAATACACCAGTCCTGTATGAGACAGCCCTAGCATGTATTCAATATGGACGGTGGGTGTTAGCGCCGAAGTGGTGACATGTGGAGGTGTAGGAGGACTACTGGGCCTTGGGATAGGCAACTGCCCCCAAGAAATAGGCCCTGAGCCTTTGCCCAGAGTCGGACACATAAAAAAAAAAAAAAAAAAAAAAAAATCATTGGCGGCAGGTAGTGGCGACCATCATCCACTCACCTGATGTAGTGCTGCCTACTTCTTCCTTAGCATTTATCATTCTTTTTCTGTGCCTGCCCTCCTCTCTTCCAATATCTCCTATCTTTCCTGTCACTTCTTATTGCTCTTCTTTCCTTTACAGGTGGCTTTACATTGAGTGACAAGCCAAATGGTTTCCTGTAAGCCAAGAAACCATTTACAATGCTGGGTAGTAACCATGTAACCAACCCATACGTGCTCCCTATGTGTCAACAAGTGGGTTGGTGGAGGGTTAGTGCCTCTCCCCGTAAAAGCAATAACTCAAATTCAAATGGCCACCCCTTACAGGATTATGGCATCTGGCAATTGATAGATAGATAGATAGACCTTTACCTGTTATCACTTCTTAGGGGGGCAATGTCACATACCCAGGGTAACCCGGATTTGGGCCACTCTTCGCTGCCCGTCTCGCTTACAAGGAGTTCAATTCGCGTACTAATAAAAAATACACTAAATTAAAAATAAAAATAGGTCCTCGCGAACAAGGGGGATCGCGTACTCGGAACTCGCGTACTGTGGGGATGTACTGTATATACATATATAAACAGATAGATAGAAAGATATATATATATATACAGTAATCACTCTAATATCCGGACGCCCAATAACCGAACATCCCCACTAACCGAACCTTATCGTCCTGGGATCAAACATTCCCAAAATGGTCCGAAAATCCAAAAAAATTGGAAAAAAAACCGATTTTTTGCCGTCCGTAATTTGAACTTGCCGCGCGCGCCGCGTGAGAGCATTGTTTTGGTTCGTCATTCCTCCGACGTCCGATAGAGCGCCGCTGCATCATCCCCACTTCCCGCCTGTCTCTCACCGCGACTGGACCTGCGCTGTTCGTCATGGCTGCCCACGTGCTCGCTTTTGTGGTGGTGCCGTACTTGCTGCAAGGCCTCCTGCTGCTCTCTGCCCTACTCTTAGTGTGTGTGATGATGGCCCCGCCTCCTGAGAAAAGGAAGAGAGTGGTGTTGACTCTGGAGAAGAAACGGGAGATATTGGAGAAGGTTGATGCGGGTTGGTCTTCCTCTCGCATTCTCCGCGAGTTCAACCTGGCCCGGTCGACTTTGTTTGATATCAAGCGTTCCCGAGACAAGCTCATGCAGTACACGGCTGACTTCTCGTCGAGAAGCAAACGCAACGTGGAGAGGAAGGTTATGTTTACTCCCAAGTATGCAGAGATCGACCGCCTCCACGTTGATTTGGTATCGACAGCAACGTGCAGCTGGTGTGATGGTACGTGGAACGGAGCTGAAGGCTGCTGCTGAGAAGTTTGCAAGGCTTCACGACGCCCTAGACTTCAAGGCATCCGAGGGTTGGCTCTTCGCGTTCAAGTTGCGACATGGCCTTACTAACCGTAAAGCACATGGCGAAGCATTGGACGCCTAACGAGGATGGAGTGGACGAGTTTCGGCACAAGGTGAAAGGCTTGATCGACAGGGAGGGCCTCACTCTCGGTCAAGTCTATAACGCTGACGAAACTGGCCTATTCTATCGCTCGGTGCCAACGAACACTCTCGCCGATGAGACGGAGAAGCGTGTACCTGGCCGCAAGCTTTCTAAGGAACGGATATCTGCTTTGTGTTGTGCCAATGCCTAACGGCATGCACCGGCTTAAGCCCGTTATTGTTGGCCGTGCAAAGCAGCCTCGGTGCCTTCGTGGGGTGATGGATGTCCTTCCTGTCGTATGGTACCATTCTTTGAAAGCATGGTTCACAGCTGTGATTTTCAAAGACTGGTTTCACCATCACTTCGTCAAGGAGGTCATACATTACCAGACGAAGACACTGGGAATTCCTCGCGACCAGGTAAAGGCTCTCCTTCTCCTCGACAATGCACCTGCCCACCCGTGCGACAAGGACTTGGTTGCTGAGAATGGCCGTATTAGGTGCATGTTTCTGCCACCTAATACGACTGCTCTCATTCAACCAATGGACCAAGGAGTGATCGTGGCAACAAAGCGCCTGTACCGTCGGAAGTTCCTGGACGAGGTGATGGTGGTTCTCGAGGACTTGAGGACGAGCGCAGGGAAGGACGTGACACTCGAGGCAAGCGGACTTTGGAAAACCTTCGCCGCTACAACATCAAGTCTGCGCTGTACAACTGGGCTAGTGCATGGAAGGAAGTCCCTGTGAAAACTCTTGAAAATGGTTGGTCTCGTCTGCTTCTCGGAACAGATGTGGAGTACGATTTCCTAGGGTTTGGACGTGGATGACTTCCATGCACGGCTCATGCGCACGGCGACGATGTTGATGTGGACGATGTTCGTGAGTGGTTGGACGGCACGACGAGGCGATCCTGGGTATCAGACGTTGTCTGATATCGAGATCGCGTCTTCGGTTGCTGGTGTCAGTCCCGAACTTGAAGATTCCGACGACGAAGGCGATGATGATGCAGACTCCGCCCAGCAGGACACTACTCCAGCCATCCCCAAGCTGAGCGCACTCCGGGAACATCTAGAGTCTCGTCCTAGACTACCTGGAACACCCGGACTGCGACAGGGAGATGGGGCCCTTGGGACTCGTGGAGGAAGTGCGTGCTTTCCGGCAGCGCATCATCAATCGCCAGAATCGTCGGTCCTTGCGTCAGTCAACGATTGACAGTTTTTCAGGCCCGTGACCCCCGCTGTGCCAAGCCCTGGTTCCACTCCGTTGCCTCCCCAAGACAGGCCCTCATGCTCCGAGCCACAGCCCAGCACATCAGCTACAGTGGAGTCACCGTCGACGTGAGTTTGCGGCTGTCTTCAGAGTCTTCTGTAGTCGGTACGCCATCACCACTACCCACCGATGCACCCCTTGGACGCCTGCCAGTGATACTCTCGGGCTCTGACAGTGAATAAACAGCAAGAACTTCTCCACTAGACCACACGGGAATTTTGAGTGTTGTGCAGTGAAAAAAACGGTGTGTTGTGTTAAGGTTTTCAAGTTGGGAGAAAAGACTAAGTAGAAAAGAAATTTAACGTAACTAACCTTCTTTGTTTTGGCTTTGGAAACTTAAAAAACTTGGGAAAAGTTAATGTGCAACACTTAAATTTAATGGAACATTATTTGGACTAAAGTGAACACTGTGAAAAGAACGGACTTCTGTGTGTTAGTGACTAAGTTCAGTGCAAGACTTCAGGAAGAGTGTAGTGCAAGTGCTTCAGGAAATCGTTCTTACTGTCAGAGTCCGAGAGGAGGCGGTTATTCATCGAGGTGGCCAGGGACTTGCTGTAAGTAGCCAAAATGTTTCATGTTGTACTATTTTCCATACTATATTTACCAGAATGTTTCATATTGTATTTTTTCCCATACTATACTTACCAGAAAGTGTCATACTGTACTTCTTTCCATACTAAACTTACCTCATGCATGTGCAGTAGGAATGGGTTTTTCAGAGTTCGGTTAGGTTCGGTTAGGTTAGGTTCGGTTAGAGTCCATAAGTACCAGAATGTTTATTAATGTATGAACATACTTCTAAACCCACATTTTATGTGTCTATTGCATTTATTTCAGTCATTTATGTGCCTTATTGGTGTGATTTGGGTGTTAAATAGGTGCTATGCATGTCCGGAGGGAGTTGTATAGGTGTTTCTCTGTGTTAGGGTCCGTAAGTACAAGTCCATAAGCTGGGGCCCAATATCCGGACAAAACCAATATCCGAACCTACCGATGGCTCTATTGATCCGGATATTGGAGTGATTACTGTATATATATATATATATATATATATATATATACAGTCGGCGCAATGGAAGTCTGGACCCTCTAATACGTACCACATATTTGGTAGGGTCCAAGAAATATTGTAGGAAAATTCCTGTAGTCGGTGGATTTTTTTCTGGTGGCTTCTAGCAACTTTTCAGGCTTACCACCACATACTGTGAGATTATTAGCTCAGTGCCTGCCTGACTTTGGGTGGGAGAGCATGTCAGATTTTCTTGTCCTGCCTGGCCCTTGTTAATTTCAAAGCTCTCATTTTCACCCCCCCCTCTGTCTTAGTGAATCATTGGAGATGGGTCCGAAGTCACTAACTGATGTAGGAAAAGCCCGAATTTTAACTATGAGAGAGGAAAATGTAAAAATTAAGGAGAGGCTTCAGTGCAGCAGTACGGCTGGGGATCTTGAAGTCTTTCTGAAGTCGATGCTGTATGGTTCTTTCAGACACATCTTTCAGCAATTCTGGGTACATATCTTTCAGCTGTCTAGCAGTCAAACGTGGGTCTTTTATCATAGCTTGCTTCAGTAACCTGTCTGTAGTTGGTGATGTCTTTCTTTTAGGTCCTAGCCTGTCTTTATGTTGGGGAATTGTGTTTTTTGGCAGGGGGCAGGCAGCAGCGATGAGTGCCATAATGGTACAGTAGATTTTCCTCGCCCAGTTCGAATACAAATATCCTCAATTTTTACATTTTCCTCTCTCATAGTTAAAATTTGGGATTTTTCTACGTCAGTTAATGGCTTCGGACCCATCTCCAATGATTTACTAAGGAAGAGGAGGGTGTGAAAACGAGAGCTTTGAAATTAACAAGTGCCAGGCAGGACAAGAAAATCTGACGTGATTTCCCATCCAAAGTCAGGCAGGCACTGAGCTCATAATCTCACAGCATTTGGTGGTAAGCCTATAAAGTTGCTAGAAGCCACCAGAAAAAAATCCACGGACTATAGGAATTTTCCTACAATATTTCTTGGACCCTACCAAATATATGGTGCGAATTAGAGGGTCCAGACTTCCACTGCGCCGACTGTATATATATACGTATATATATATATATATATATATATATATATTCTTGAAGCCCCCCTACCCCCTGGGGGTACGGGGGCTTCAAGAATACTCCTCCAGTATCCCTGCTTGTCGTACGAGGCAACTAAAAGGGTTGGTGGTGGGTTAGTGCCCCACCCCATAAAATGAACTAACTAAAAAAGCAAATAAAGCGCCTCGGACCCGGACGTACCATACGTTGACGACCAAGGAACGGACAAAGGACATTCTTAGGGTGGGAAAGTGGAATGTGAGAGGAGTGAATGATGAAGTGAAAGAGATAGAGACTGTTCAGGTGCTTGAGGATGCAAAAGTGGATGTATGTGGATTCACTGAAACTAAATGGAGAGGTGAAAGGATGAGAGAATGGGAATATGGTTTAGGTATATGTGCAGGAGTCAATGAGAATGAGAGGGCAAGAGAGGGAGTATGTCTGATGATAAACAAGAAGTGGAAGGAGAATATAAGACAGTATGGAACAGGGGGTGCAAGGATTGTATGGGTGAGGATGAAAGTAGGTATACAAGCATGGGCGATTGTATGTGTGTACGCCCCGACAGAGGATTGAGTGGCAAGAGTGAAAGATGAGTTTTGGGCGAGAGTAGAAGCATGTATGGACAAGTTTGAGAGGAGCGAGAAAGTGCTGTTGATTGGTGACATGAATGGCAAAGTTGGGAATGTATGAGTGGATGGAGTGGTTGGTCAGTGGGGTGTGCCAGCTGAAGTAGATGGGAATGGAAGTGCTTTGGTGGACATCTGTGCTTATAAGGGGTTGGCAATAGCCAACACCTACTTTCGGCATAAGATGATCCACCGGTATACATGGAGAGTAATGAGAAGGATGGATGGTGAACTTGTTGAACGAAAGGCAATGATAGACTACGTGTGTGTGGATGAGCGAATGAGAAGACAAGTGTTGGATGCAAGAGTGTGGAGAGGGTTGGGGAATGGAGTCTCGGACCATCACTTAGTGATGGCCAAGGTAGATCTGCAAAGAAAGTGGCTGAGGAGACAAAGGGGAAGACAGCAGGAAGCAACTCCTGTGAGAAGAGTGGAGAAATTGCAAGATAGTGAGAAAATGACAGAGTATAAGAGCATAGTGGAAGAAAGATTGGGAAGGTATGAGCTAGAGCAGATGGAAGGGGTGGAAGACGTATGTAAGATATTCATGGAAGCGATAGGCGCAGCGTGTGAGGAGGTTTGTGGAGTGAGGAGGAGATGCAAGGGACAGGATGGTGGAATGATGAGGTGAAACGAGCTGTGGAACAAAAGAAGAAGGCATATAGTGAATGGTTAGCGAGTGGAGGTAGGGGAGAAGATGAGAGAGAGAAGAGAGAGGTATATGTGAGCAGGAGAAGGGAGGTTAAGAGACTGGTGAAGGACAGTAAGAAGAAAGTGGATGAAGAGTTTGGGAGGAATCTGAGTGTGAAATGGAGGGAGAGTAAGAAATTGTTTTGGAAGAAGGTAAAGAAAGTAAGGCAGTGTGAAAGGGGAAACAGTAGGGGAGTGAAAGACAGGAATAATAGATTGCTGGTGGAGAAGAGAGAGAAACTGAGGAGATGGAAGGAGCACTTTCAGGATTTGTTGAATGTAAAGAGTGAGAGCAGTGCGAGTATAAGTGGTTGGGGAATGGCTTGGAGAAGAAGAGATGAGAGGAGGGAGGAAGAGATCAGTAGGGCGGAAGTAGTGGAAGCGATGAAGAAGATTAAGTTGGGAAAGGCCCCAGCAATTGATGGAGTGTGTGGTGAAATGCTTAGGTATGGGGGTGAGATTGTTGTGGAGTGGATATGGAAGTTGTGTACATTGGCTTGGGAAGAGGGAAGGGTTCCAGAGGACTGGAAATCAGGTATAATTGTTCCTTTATACAAAGGAAAAGGGGAGAGAGAAGTATGTGGTAACCATAGGGGTATTTGCCTTCTTAGTGTGACTGGTAAAATATATGGTAGAATACTCATTGATAGGGTTAGGCATATGACAGAGGAGCTAGTTGGAGAAGAACAAGGGGGATTTAGGAAGGGAAAAGGGTGCGTAGATCAGATATTTGTTCTAAGATGTTTAGTGAAGAAGTATCCAGAGAAGGGAAGGAAAGTGTATGCTGCCTTCATGGACTTGGTGAAAGCTTATGACAGAATAGATAGGCAAGGTATGTGGAAGGTAATAAGAATATATGGAGTGGAGGGGAAGTTGTTGAGTGCTGTGAAGAGTATGTACGAAGGAGTTAGGGCTACACTGCGAGTGGATGGTAAGCTGAGTGAGTTCTTTGATCTCAATGTGGGACTGAAACAGGGTTGTGTGATGTCTCCATGGCTGTTTAATATATACATGGATGGGGTTGTAAAGGAGGAGCAGGGTAGGGCAGTGGATGTGGGGGTGGCTCTAATGAATGAGGGTGAGATTTGGAAGCTTCTGGTGTTGCTGTTTGCTGATGATACAGTATTGTTGAGTGAAGATGAATGGGAGTTGCAAGGTTTGGTGAATGAATTTGGGACAGTGTGTAAGAGGAGGAATCTGAAAGTTAATGTAAACAAAAGTAAAGTTATGGTGTTTGAGAGGAATGAAGTCAGAGAGTGTGCAGTGAGGTTGGATGGTGAGGATATGGAGAATGTGAGTGCACTCGAGTACTTGGGTAGTGTGACGAGTAAGGACGGAACTTTGGGGGATGACGTGCGTGAAAGGGTACGCCAGGGAAGGAAGGTTGTTGGTACACTGAAAGCAGTGGTGAGAAATAGGGAGGTGAGTATGGAAGTTAAGAAGTCACTGCATGATAGTATTGTGATCCCTACCCTGACGTATGGAAGCGAGGCGTGGACCTTGCAAGAGGAGAACAAGTCAAGAGTGCGAGAAGGTGGAAATGAGTTACTTGAGAGGAGCATGTGGAGTGACGTGGAGGGACAGGTTGACGAATGAAGAAGTGAAGGAACGCTGTGAGGTGGATGTGGATGTGGTTGAGAAGATTGGGAGAAATACACTTAGGTGGTTTGGACATGTGAAGAGAATGGAGAATGAAAGACTGACTAAGAGGGTGTATGTAGGTGAGGTGGAGGGAGGGAGAGGGAGAGGTAGACAGAGGATGAGGTGGAGGGATGGAGTTGAGAGGTATATGAGGGAGGTGAGTTGGGGGGAGGGTAGTCAAATGGTGGGTGACAGAGCGACTTGGAGGCGTTTTGTCTGCGGCCACCCTTTGCGGGATTAGGGCGTCGGGCTATAGATAAATATATATATATATATATATATATATATATGTATATATGTATACCCATTGCCTGGCATAAGCCCAAACTAGTATATACTGTATTACAGTACTACCTGGTGTTCAGCTGGCTGATACATATGTGTGTGTATAGTGTCTAGCACACATCAGTCACGTGGTTAACTGGCTTCCGTGAATTACAACGTGTGTTTGACATTCTTAGTAGTCTGGGCCAGGGGATGTTTGTGTTTCTCTTCCTGATGCTTTGACATACATCATGTGTTTCACATTCTTGCTTGTCCGGGCCAGGGGATGTTTGTGTTTCTCTTCCTGATGCACCAGACATATCCACCTGCTTATTACATACTGTTCCAGTGTTATATATTGCAGTATGATTATATTAATGCCTACAACTATTTACATATTGTGCTATGACTGTATGACTATATTAATGCCTATATAATGCTCGGTCATGCTAAACTGTCATACCTACGACCTATCTTTGTATTACAATCTAAACAGTGTATAAGAATATGTTACAGGGCTCTTTATCCACTTGTCAAACAATTAACTTAAATACTAATGTAAATACATGGCATTCATCATAATATTACAAAACTTAATGCAGTAACATAATTGCACAGTATAATAGAGATAGTGTACAGTACAGTCACTATGTTCGTGCTTAATTGGTACCGCAATTGCGGCGCAAAAGTTAAACTCGTGAAATTCGTGCATATACTTTACACGTTAAAAGTGGTATATAATTGGTTCCGGGGTCAGCCACCTCATTCCCCCTTAGCTACCCATTAATGACACAATACCCCTACTATAAGTTACATACAGTTAATCAGACACATATTACTGAACAAAGAATTTACTAACATTGACACTTAGGCTGCATTGCTTGATGGGGCTTGAGGATGAGTTCCAAGGCTGAGAGCAGTTGTTAGTTACTACCTGCCCCTTCACTGGTCCCAGCCACCACTGCTGAGTCCTCCACACCACCACTTCCCGATGCTTCAACATCAAAGCTCTCAAAATCCAGTGGGAGCTCATCAAGCTCCCCAGTGTCGTCAATGTCCTTGTCCCAGCACCTTCGTCCTCCCCAGCCTGTATGTTCTCCAAAGCCTGGGCTTGTTGAATATGAGAGGACAGGAATGATGCTATTAGAGTCTGATGACATGCATGAACTCTGGCGTTGAAAAGGTCCTTGTAATTAGCCAGAGGTCTATCCACCATTGGGAGAAAGTGTCCCTGATCTCTGTCCTCCCATCACATTTCTTAATTTCCTCTTTCAAACAAGCAGTGGTTGCCAGCAAGTCTGTGATTTGGTGAGATGTTGGCTCACCTGGTGGGACAGGGAAGGGTTCCTGAACTTTGTTGTCATTGACTCGTTTATCTGTTTCCAACATCTCCTCAATGGTCGGTTCAAAACAAGTGACTGAGGAGATGAGGGGGCTCGCGAAAATCGTAGGAAAATCGCGAGACTCCTAGGGAAAAAACATTCCCTTGCCATCGCGAAACGAAATTTCGCGAGTACATATCACGAAAATAGTGACTGTACCGTATATATCTGTATATATTCATAAAATAGCAGTACAGTGGCAAGTCTACGGTATTCAGTTGTACCAAGAATCAGTGATTGTTCATGTACTTGCTATCAATCTATATGAGACACAGTAATATGGTTACATATTATAAAATGGATATATGTATACTGTTTTCATTCTGTTGTGCAGTTTATATTCAAATTAATACTATACTATATGTAACCCATACTTCTGTTACTAGTATTTTACATAAAATAACTATACCTCTACAATATTTACAAAGCTGGTCTCATTTGTAATGTATAGCTTCTGACTACTGTTTCCAAGTTTTCAATCCTAGGTTGCATTTTGTGCATAGCCAATATTAATAGAGCAAATATGATGGAGAAAATTATAAGGATGACTGGAGCTGGGCAATAAACATAACATGGATTGAACGTAATCCTGCTATATTTCTTCCAAGAATTCACTGTTCAATTGATCAGTTGCATGGTTTCAAATTTAGGTCGTTAACTTAATCTGTGTAGTCTATTCATCTTTAATTCCTCTTAGGTAATGGCTGGAAGAAATTATGCATGTGGTTTAGCAGAGGATAATGATTTCTAATAGGTAAGGTGGACAATGAAGGAGTTAGAAATGAACAGTACTCCGGTGATATGTATAAACCAGATGCTGAAGTGCTGATGTATGGGTTGGAGGTGTGTCTGGGCAAGTTATGAAAACTGATGCATTTTGAGTGAAATAGAAAAACTGTTAATATCTAATGCGTTGATGATGGATGAGTTTATCTGGAGCATGTGTGAATTTGCAATGATGATGGATGTTGTGATTCTTTATGATAACCATTTCACAAGGGACTGTCTCAGCTGGCTGAAACATGAAGATATACGCAGGACAAAGGTGAAAGGTATGGAATGATGTACAACATTTATGTTCAATTGCTGTTTCACTAGCGAAGGTGACAGTGGCCTGTTTACTGGAGACAGAGTGACTTCCGTTTTCGTGTTGGTGACCAATGAGTCATCTTTTTTAGAAGGAAAAGGGTATATTTCATAGATCATGAAAAATCATCTGATATGAATGGGATAGAAACTACTATTGATATTGGTGTGAGTGTTACTTCTAAGTATGGATAATATAACATCAGATCCCTTTCCTCAAACAAAGGCCTTAAACCATGCTTTTTATGCCTTGACTGATTATTTGACATAGATTGTGAATGAGAAGTTAATTAATGGTAATCATACCATCACCAGCATTAACAATGCCTTTCATGAAAGCTTGATAACGATCCCTAGTACTGTCTAACTGAAGTATTATTCTGTCAATATGTTTCATGACCACTGAAAAGTGTTGGAAAGTGCAATATTTCCTTCAAGTACATTAATTTTTCTCCATAATTTCTTGAGATGATTTCTCTGTCTTTTGTGGGGGGTTTTACAATTGTCATCATTACATTGTTCTGGGTATCAGCTAGCCTTTGTTAATGAGAGAGAATTTGTGCACTCTTGCTAAAGTTATTTATTTCTTCAAGATCACTTTCTGTAGCCAAGCAAAATATATTAATCAGAACTGTTCCACCTAGATTGAACACACTACGTTTGTCACGTGTATTTATGACATTTGTTTCCCTGTGTCAGTCCAACGTGATGGGATATTCTGGATCATGGTGAGCATAATGGTCTTAACCTGTTCTAGCTTCCAGTCCGCTAACTTAATTATTTCAGCCACTTCTTGTGTTGGATGAGCACATGAGGAAGAGCCTCTAAATACCGCTTGAGGAGTTCTAAATGGTCTTCCTATATTCTGCAACATGACTGGTAGGTCGTAAAGTACGTCCAAACTAATTTCATTACTCACTATGTCTTGCACAATAGCTGTAGATGCAGTTGGTGCAATAAGGTGTGGATGTGGATGTGACAGGAAGTATTAGGAGGAACACACTGAGGTGGTATGGCCATGTGGAGAGGATGGAGGGTGAGAGACTGACGAGATGAGTGTATGTAAGTGAGGTGGAGAGGGGGGGGAGAGGGAGGGGGAGGCCGAGGATGAGATGAAGGGATGGAGTGGAGAAGTATATGAGAGAAGGGGGTGTGAGTTGGGAGCAGGACAGTGAAATGGCAGGGGACAGGGCGACGTGAAGGCGATTTTTTTGTGGCCACCCCGTACAGGACTGAGGCATCTGGCAATAGATAGATAGATAGTCTTACTACCGGTACATGTTGAGGATGTAAGTGAGGAGTTCCTCTTGCTAAAGAAATAAACAGTAGACTCCATGGAATAATTCCCCTCATTTTTACTTGATGAGAGAAACACTTTATTAAACAGAATAGCTAATCCATTGATGTTACCAGGTCATACTCGGGATGATGATACTGATAACCTTTCAGTTATCTTGACTTTAATCTGGCTCTTGGTGAAAACTGACTCTGCTCTAAATTGTTCAAAGTATTACCTACAAAAGGAGACTAAATCCATTCCTGGGTCATGTAAATGTCATGTTATGGTAGTTGCTGTATTAGTTGCACCATGATGTATGTTATGGTATGTGATCGTAATTTATTTTGGTATGTATTAATTTCTTCCAGCCGATTTCCAATGTATTTACTAGGATTTCTGGTTGTATCCGATGTTTTGTAATTGCAAGCCAAATTTCTTGCGGCCCTCTTTAAATGATCAATACTAACTTGCTTCTCTTCATCACTCAAAAGACTTATTGGCTGTTCTCTTAATTACCCTGTTTGGGCCTTCAAATTTCAGTGACAGTTTACTGTCTCTAGTGTGAATGATGCCATAGACAATGTCACCGATGTGGATATTTGCTTCTTTTGCCTTCTTATTAAATGATCCCGTCATTTCTACCTTGGACATCATTAATTGTTTCTTTAACTTTGTGTGTATCTCTTGGAATTCACGTAAATGAAGTTTAGGATGCTCTTCATAATTGTACACAGGCACTTGCTCGCCTTCCAGAATCTTGTATGGGAGATGTTTGTCTGTTCCTTAAATAATGAGGTGCTGTGTGTCTCCTACAGATTTGTTAACTGCACAATTAACTGATGCTTCAACTCTGCGGATCCAATGATCCCTGTTTGTATAATTCTCATTGAGAATGTAATGTAGTACATCTAGATCTTCTTTCATTCTGTCTCTCAACCAATCCATTGGAAGCTGGATGACAGGCTAAAACATTAACCTTTTTTATACTGTATTGTTGACATATTTCTTGTAAGATTTCACAGTTAAAATCTCCTCCATTATCACTTAGTAGCACTTTGGTGTGGTGAACCTACAGATAACATAATCTATGATTACCCATGCAGCTGTTTCTGCTGTCTTATCCTTAATTGGGATCAAAATTACATATCATGAGAACTGATCAGAAACAACAAAAAGATACCGAATATGATTATTAGATAAGGGTAACTTAAGTCAACCGCAACTATGTCCCACAGTTGGTATGGTAAGGATATTTTCCTAAGGGTGCTGGTGTTAAAGTGTAACTTTGTGCTCTGCACATGATTCACATGTTAATGTGATCATGTATGTCTTTACGTAATGATGACCAATAATATGACATCCATGCCTGCCTGATTGTCCTATCTTTGCCAGGATGACTTGCCTGTGGACTATCGTATATAATTCTTAAAATGAGAGGTATCATTTTATTAGGAATGACTAACTTCCTTATCTTTCTTCTATGATTGTCCTGGATTTATCCTATACAAGGTATTGTTTACTATTAGGAACTGTTTAAGTGACACATGTAGATTGGGTAATGATATATCATCACCTGATTCTAAATAATAAGGTATATAACTTCAGACCATACTGGGTCACCTCTTTGTGCCTGAGAGACTTCTTCATTATTGGGGAGTGTTTCCCTTAGACTAACTGTAGCGACACTGGTTGTTGTTAGATTTCATGACAAAGAATCTGCTCCCATATTCATTTTACCTTTTTTATAATGAATATTTACATTGTAATTCCAGATTGTACATTTCCATCATGCTCACCTCCCAGTGAGGGTTTCTTCCTGAAACATGCCCAAGAAAGGCTTATGATCAGTACAGAGATGAATTTGATAACCATATGCAAGATCAAGACACCTTTGTAGTGCAAACACCACTGCTAGAGTCTCTAAGTCTGTAGTACAATAATTTTTCTCTGCTCCTTTTGTTTGTATACCGGCAAATGATATTGTCGGTACTGTATTTTCCACGTTTTTCTTCTTGCATCAGTAGGGCTCCTATGCCTTTAAGAGAGGCATCTATGCAAATTATCCCCACTGAAATATATGGTAGCTTGTTTCTTTAGCAGGTGGAATAATGGCTCTGTTATGAAAATCCTTATATTAACCCCTGCTGCACTAATTCTTACCAACCTGATTAGCTTCCCTGAGTCACTGTTTTAGAGCTTTTTAACCCTTACACCGCGGGCATGTTTACCAATGTTTTGCGTGTACCGCGGGGTAATTCGGGCTCCGACAGACTCTCAAAAAATATTTGCCAAAAATCAGTTATTAGTCCTTGAATATTAAAATTACATATGCTTATGGCACACAACCTTCAGCTTTCTCCTGGAATGTTTGTTGAGCCTTCGTCGGTTACCATAGGACTTGTGGAGACCTCTGAAGTTGGGTAACGAAGTCTCCACTTTACACTTCCCGACAGCCCGTAATATGATTACCACAGCCAGATATTAACACTATAAACACTACTCTATGATTATCAAGTAGTTTGGGATCCATACTCCAAAAAAAAAAAACCCACAGTGAAAGCAATGAAAATTACAAGCGTGTATGACCTTCCCACTTGAGCTAGTTCGCTCTTGGTACACTGTCATTTATTATTCATAAAACCCCTCACACTTTATATTTCTATTACTATATAACACTTATATATATCTGGAGTTTTTATCCATAAGTTTCCTTCAGTAGTATTAGTTTATTGTCACTGAAGTCATTCAATTTTTCATTCAGTAAAATACGTAGAGAGCCACGGATTCACTTTCACTGTTATAACATCAAGTATTTGTACTCATATTCTTATATTATTAATTACTTACATTACTATTTAAATTTTCTATTGTATTTTCAATATTTACCCTTCTATTTTACTTACACTATGTTATTCACTGTCACTTTCAGTAAGATAAAACTATAATACACTGTTCAATCATATGTACTGAACATCCATTGCTTTCACTTGCTATTTACACATTATTTTCACATTACTCTCCTTTCCCACTTGCACCTTTTAGAACTGCTTCTGGCTGTGGTAATCAAAGAAGCAGGTAACACAGAGGGGAACCTGGCACTCAGCGCACTGCCAAGAGGTGCGTTTGTGCTCAGGTATGCGTCGGGTGGTATGTGCACACACCTGGCACCTGCGGATCGCAGCCTTCCTCTTGCCTGTGGCTGGCATTAGCACCAGTCTGTGCCGATCCATATACGCCCTCTGCTCAAGTCGGTCGGGAAGTGTTACTGGATGGCGCCTTGGAGTTGCTGCTGTCACCCTACCATATCTTTCCAGCAGCTGCTGAACACAAGTCCTGGCAAACAACCTCAGGGAGAAGGACTTGGGTGGCTTGACCTTCATCTTGTACAGGATGAAGGCATTCAGCATTGTCATGTCTATGAGATGCAGAAAAACTTTCCTGTACCACCTAGTATTCTTCCTGAGGCAGTCGATCTCACCAAATCATGTCAGACTTATCCACCAGCCGCATGTTGATATTGTAGTCTAACACAGCATCAGGTTTCCTCACAGGTTCGCCTGTCCTACGGTCAACCTTCCCACTGTCTGTCATTTCCCCCTTATGAACGGTGGTGAGCATGTGCACGACCCTCTTGTCATGCCACCGTATTGCCAGCATCTTCTCAGACTTGCGTAGGTGCACGTCTCCTCGCAGCGAGGTTCCTGCCTCTGGGAATTTAGGGAAGTGGGCACGATTACTTTTGACAGTGCCACAGGAGCCAATGCCGTGCTTTGAAAGGTATTTGGCAAGTTTTGGTGCTGTATAATAGTTGTCTGTATACAGCACATGATTCCCACCAAAATACTTTTCAAGGAGCACTTTCACTACACAGCCTGAGAAGCCAAGGGGGTGTGTTTTATCCAGATCGACAGTGCTGGCTGAATAAATGACGAAGTCAAGGATGTACCCCGTCTTACAGTAGCACAGTACAAAGAACTTGATTCCAAAGCGATGGCGTTTGCTTGGAATGTACTGTACAAACCGAAGATGTCCTCTGAACAAAACCAAGGATTTGTCAATGACAACCTTCTGAAAGGGGTGGAAGAATGACATAAACTTATCCTTCATTCTGCTCAGAATCTCCCGGATCTTCCAGAGGGGGTCGGTTTGGGAAGGTACATCAATGTCGGCAAAGTGCAGGTTTCCCATGATGTTCCGGAAGCGATCTCTGTCCATGTACTTACTGAAGGTGGGTGAGGGTAGTAAGGGGGCCATGGACCAGTACTCTTCCAACTTATGCTTCTCCGAGTGTGGCATGAGAAGCATGAGGGCGAAGAACACATACAGCTCCTGCACTCCCAGCATGGACCACTGTTGCATCTTGGCTGCACCTGTACCACTTGCAGCACGTTGTGATTCATACCTGTTGGTCTCATCACATATGTGCTGCATGACTTCGTCATCTAGGAAGGCCAAAAGGAAGTCCACACACTCAGCATCATCGTCAAGAGTGAAGGCAGGCTGTACTCCTGAGGAACTCTCATCAAAAACTAAATGTTCTGGCACAAAATCGGACCCTTCCGTCCACGCGAAGGTGTCCAGGATTCCCTGTCGTGGCGGTGTAGGATGGGTGAGGGTGGTGGGTGGCTTTGAGGGAGATTTACCCTGTTCAAGGTCACTCACACTGACCCTGAGTTGCCGTACAGCACTAGCAGCCCTTACTCTTCTATAGTCTGTCTCAGGAAAAACGAATGTAGAACATCGTCTATTTTACTCCAAAGTCACTGTCAAAGGCCGAAGGCATCTGATTTAACGACCTGTGGGAATACAGGCTGGCCAGGGACAAGGCCTGAGGCCAAGAGGCACACACACACACACACACACACACACACACACACACACACACACAATCAATGAATGGGTATAAGTGACCCGCTATGCTCACAGGTCAATATGAACTGTGGTTCCTGTTTTTGGATGCAACTTTTTTTTTTTTTTTTTTTTTTTTTTTTTTTTTGGAGTTACAAAGCGCTAAAAATAAACGAAAAATATTGGACCAGTTATTCGTTGTATATTTAGATTTAACAGCATATTATTCCTTTTATTTTACATTTTTTTTTTTTTTTTTAGCTTGATTCGCCTGTCATCAAGAATTTGTAAGTTGGCATCTCAGGTCACAGCACCTGACTGACTCCTGGAAGATGACAAGACAGAGTTGTCTGCAGTTTTCCCCTTGCTTCAATCAGAGCTGGATATCTATATTTGCATTTCATCAACGGACTTACCCTCTCTCTCTCTCTCTCTCTCTCTATCTCTCTCTCTAAACCCCTGCTTCCCTCCTTTCTTCTCTCCCTCCTCTCTCCCCCATCTAGCATCTCCCTCTCTCTCTCTCTAAACCTCTGCTTCCGTCCTTTCTTGTCTCCCTCCTCCCTCCCCCATCTACCCTCTCTCTCTCTCTCTCTCTCTCTCTCGTGTGTGTGTGTGTGTGTGTGTGTGTGTGTGTGTGTGTGTGTGTGTGCGTGCAATCATTATCATGACTAATGGTATGTTTTGTATTGGAAAGTAAAGATGAGGAGAAATATTGTGGAATCTATGGCGAATATTGTGTAGACATGTATGAAGGTGAACGTTAATTGACCCACGGAATTAATGACAGTTCCACATGCTGACGTCTCGAGGGGACTTCTTGTAGTTGTTCTCAATAAATATATTCCAATGTTTTATTTATTTTATAGTACTTATACCACAGTTAAGTTATACTTTGCATTGACATTAATATTCACTACTACAGAACCTTGAGAGAGAGAGAGAGAGAGAGAGAGAGAGAGGGCGGGGGCTGGTCATTCCCAGGGGACAAGTGGTCACTCCTCACCTCTCTCTCTCTCTCTCTCTAGCATGCAGATCCACCCCCCCAGAACTCAAAACATCATCCTTCCTGCCTTTCTATCCATCCCCATCCCCTCTCTTCACCTAGTTTTTTGCCCACATACACAACATTTGCACACACACACACACACACACACACAATGAATGAATGAATGGGTATAAGTGACCCGCTATGCTCACAGGTCAATATGAACTGTGGTTCCTGTTTTTGGATGAAACTTTTTTTTTTTTTTTTGTTACAAAGCGCTAAAAATAAACGAAAAATATTGGACCAGTTATTCGTGGTATATTTAGATTTAATAGCATATTATTTCAGGAAACTGGCAAATGGGGCCCCCCCCCTTAGAAAATTCCTTGGTGCGCCCCTGCTGGGCACTGATAGATAAATAGAGGATTCACATTGTTTTATTACTTAAGAGTTGTGTGTGTGTGTGTGTGTGTGTGTGTGTGTGTGTGTTTTCTTAGTGATAGCTGAGTAGCCTAGGGAAGAGGAGGGATCGGATTAACGGGATGGGGGGAGGGGGATTCCACCAGTGAAGAAGAAGGTTTAGATGAGGGAGACATGAATATCGAGAGAGAGAGAGAGAGAGAGAGATTGTATTTTCAATGTAAATTTTAGAATATAATGAATATTTATAAAGGAAATGCTACTGTTGATCCTTCGATCAGTAATACTATTGTAAATCAGTTTATGTTTTTTTCATAAAGAATAGTAATTAAACAATAAAACAAAATAAAATAATTTTTCTTCACCTTTCATGGCTATTTCATTGGCTTCCTTACCCAACCCCTCCCCACATTCCGACCCGGGCCACTCCCATCCTACATCCCTCCTCATATGGACCGATATCAGGACACTGCCAGATAAATAGAGGCTACACATTGTTTTATTATTTAAGCGTCATGTGTGTGTGTGTGTGTGTGTGTGTGTGTGTGTGTGTGTAGAGGAAAGAAAACGGAAGAGGGAAGGAGGAAGGTCCAGAATCCCGAGGGGACCTCTTAATCCTTCACACGGTCACTCGTGTTCCGATTTTGGCAAAGGCTTTGTAAAATTCTCTCCATGTTTCCTGAGAAAGGGTATAGTAACTCTACTTTTACGGGTCAGGGATTTACCTATTCCTCTACGGCCTGCCTTCACTGTTGATGCTGGTGGTGACTCCGACGACGAAGACTCCGGAGATAATTCAGCAGAAGAAGAGGAAGAAATGAGTGAAGTGGGGCTTGGGGAACGAGGAGGTGAATCAACTCGGGACTCATGGCGGGCTGGGTCATGCGGGGCCATTGTTCTGGGGCTAACCCGCCACCTTTTCACTCCCTTCCCAAATTCCTTCCCTCGCTGCACTAACGGCTCCTTTCCCTTGGAGCTTGGGATAACTTTCGACACTGAAGCACTCGTACTAGTACTTTCTGGCACGATTTCCTCACCTGGCTCATCACACGATTCCCCCGGAGGGTCAAAATCACTATCCATCATCACCATTGACAATTCCGCTAGTTCACATTCCACTGCAGAGTCACTTAGTCCTTTCCTGCTTCCCTCACGACTTTTTCTGGGTGTAGAGGTCACGGGGCCCTTTGCAATGGGCACAGAAGCGGTAGAAATGGCAGGGCGCGAGTGCGACATGTTTTGACCACAGCGGAGGACAAGGAACTAAATGTCGCGGCTTATCTGAGAAGGCAAGGGTTGACACTGACAATGAGGATGACAGCTGCTAACTTACATGCTAATAAATTATTGGTAGAAAATCTCGGCAATACATAAAGAAATAGGTAGTTCCAGGTGAATGTAAATGTCACTTAGGCTTCTCCCTTCCTTTCTGATATATATTTTTATTACAGACATAGGTTACAAGGCATAATTCCAAGGGGAAATTACCGTGGTAATGTAGCGAATGAATGCATGTGAGGTGTTGTCAGGTGATAATTAGCCAATTCCTGGTGTATACCACTATCACTTACCTTATTATTTTTTTGGTATATATTATTTTGTATAAGTACAGGGCATAGGGCTTATTTCAATGGATGAAATCTGTGGAAAAATCCGGGAGAGATTTGCTTAGCGCAGCGCGGCCAGGGAGGTGAGAGGACAGGGTAATGGAGGGGAGGTAGGGAGGGGAGTCAGGAAGGGGGGAAAATCACTAAAATGTCAACAATGGATGGGAGTACAGATGAGATTTGGAGTGCTGACTAGTGTTGGACATTGGCAGTACTGATAGATGATACAAGCCACCACTTGAAAGCCAGGGATAATTCAAAATAACACAGAACCACAAAAGTGACGCCCTGCGGTAGGATCCATTGCGCCCAAGCGTCACGAAAGTGACACCCCGAGGTTAAGGGGTTAAAAATATTAATTTTATTTTTTGTCATCAGATCACGCATTTCTGGGCTCAAACTCTTCATCACCCTCGCCTTTTTGTAATTTACGTCTCGTGGGTGGGTGTGAGGGCGGTGATAAGTCGCCAACACCATGGGAGGTAGACGGGGGTGAATCTGCCATTGCCAGGCTACAAACGAGAACTGAATTACTTAATACTGTACATGTATGCGATATTTGCCAACTGCAGTGTGGCAGGGTTTGGCAACAGTTCCCGGTGGCGTAGAGGGAGACTCAACGTTCCCATGGAAACCACTGATGCTTCCTCGTGCTTGAAATTATGGTGCAGAGACCCATCACCTCATATGAGACAATCAGCATGGCCAGGGGTGGCCTGCATATCTGAATTAAATATGCGATATTTGGTAACTGCAATATGGCAGGGTTTGGCAACAGCTCTGATGGCAACGAGGGGGAGTCAACATTCCCATGGAAACCACTGTTGTTTCCATATGCTTGAAATTATGACATGGAGACCCATTGCCTCACATGAGGTGATGAGCTCGGTGGAGGTTAAGGCTCTGTAACATCCTGCTAGTCCTAGAAACTGTTGTACTTCATCCAGAATTGTGGTTTCAGGGAAATCTCTTACTTTTATTTCTTTGTCTGAGATGTGGATACCCTTTCCATCCAGCTTATGGTCAAGGAATTTAATATCTTTAAGGCAAAATTTTCAATTAGGGGGGTTAATTTTAAATCCAGCATTGGCTAACTTATTTAGGAGTTGGTTTAATATCTGTCAATACTCTTTTATTGTTTTTGTTTATCATAACATCATCCATACAAACAAAAATTAAATTACCTAGCATTCCTGATAACACATTATTCAGTATTCGCTGGAAGGTACATGGGGCCGTTTGAAGCACCATGGGCATTCTGCGGTACTGAAAATGACCACTATTTGTGGAAAGTGTTGTATATTTGCATGATCCCCATCTAACTCCTATCTTGTAATAGCCACTGAACAAATCAATTTTTCAAAATACAGTACACGGTTTTCTTGTCCAATATTTTGTAAGACGTCATTTAACAATGGCATGGGAAAACAATCAGGAATGGTTTGCTGCTTTAGTTGGCAATAATCAACGACTGTCCGCACTTCACCATTTTGGTTACAGTAGGTACAAAGAAAAGTGGTGGATGGGGGTGCCCATCATCCACTCACTCGATGTTTTGTAGAAATGCCACATGATCTCTACACTGAGTGACAAGCCAAATGGTTTCCTGTACCCAGGAAACCATTTATTATGCTGGGTGGTAACAATATAACCGGGGTTACTGGCAGGGTTAGGTGTCTCCCAGATTCCCCTATCCAAAATCACTTAATCATGGCAGTTGTTTCACAGAACCTTGGAGGGCCCAATACTGTGCAGGGCCTCAACCAAATGTGCAGATTCGCATGGCCATGTGGAATGTGTGAGGTGTGAATGCGGAGTGCAAGAGGGTGGAAGTGGTGAATGTGTTCAAGATATGCCGTAATGGCACTGTGTAAAACAAGGATGAAAGGGTGTGAAGTGGAGGAGTGGGAGGGTGTGAAATATGTAAAATCAGGAATGAATGGGCGAGGAAGATGCATGGAAGGAGTTGCTTTGCTGATGAATGAGGTGTGGCAGAGTGGAATGACAGACTACAAATGTGTCAGCTTGAGGTGTATGTATGTCAACTTCGAGTTTGAGAAGGTGAAAGTGGAGTGATTGTAGCATATGCACTGTGTGAGGACAGGAATGAGAGAAAGAATGGTTTTGGGATGAGCTCGGTGATGTAGAGGGAGAAATGCCCAGGAGCTATAAAGCAATCGTAATGGGGGATATGAATGGAGGAGTAGGCACTGGTCCTGAGGATAACATAATCGGTTGTTACAGAGTACAGTACTGTACCAGGGGAAAAAGATAATGGGAAGCAACTAAAGGATATGTGTCAGGAGAGGAGGGTGTGCATTTGTAACTCGTATTTCAAACACAGAGATGCACATAAATATACATGGTGTAGAGGGAATGGGGATCATGTTGAAAGAAGCCTGGTTGATTACGTGCTCATAGAGAGGTTGATGATGGGAATGACTGCTGATATGAGGGCCGAGACAGGACGATGTAGAGGTCGGTCAGATCATATGATTGTGGTATGCAAGATCAAGCTGAGAGGGGTGAGGTGGATCAGGAGAGAGAGCAGCAGTCAGGGAGAAAGACTGAATATCGAGAAGCTAAGGATCAAAGTGCAGATGAGTACAGGACCAAAGCAGACGAGGAGTTACAATAAGTGAATTGGATTGAAATGGATCTGGACAGCCTGTGGAATGCATATAGGGATTGCTTAGTTAGGAATGCTAAAGTGGTGTGTGGTGTAGAGTAACTTACTTATCTTTCTTCTATGATTGTAGCAAGAGTAATAACAAAGAGGAAAGGTATGGCATGGTGAGATGAGGAGGTTAAGAGAGTTGTGGAAGAAACGAGGAAGAAGTGGCTGAAGTGGTTACAGGATAGGGGTTCAGTTGAAATAAGAACTGAATATACTGAGAGCAAGAAGCACGTAAAGAGACTAGGGAAGAGGAAAAAGAAAGAGGTACCGGTAAATGAGGATCTAGGAAGAAAAATGAATGTGAACCATTCTGAAAAAAGGAAGTTATTCTGGAAAAAGGTGTGGAAATGTAGAAGAGAAAGGGGAAAGAAATGTGATGGTGTGAAGGATGTAGGTGGTAGATTATTAACCCATGGAGCTGAAGTATGGACCAGAAGGAAAGAATATTTTGAAAGCCTGATGAATGGGAACTGAGAGTGCAAAGCAGCTGTAGACATGATTCTTTTGGGGGGTGAGCTGAGAAGGAATGCAGTACCAGGAGATGTGACGCTCGCACAGGTGAAGAGTGCTGTGAGTGGCTGAAAAATAGGGTTGATTAGGTGTATGCAGAGATGCTTAAGTGTAGTGGAGAGAGTGGAATGAAGTGCTTGTTGGAGATATGTAAGAAGGCTTGGATGAGTGAAACTGTGCCTGCAGAGTGGAAAAAGGCTGTGATTGTACCCCTGTGCAAAATAAAGGTAAGCGAAGTGAGTGCAAGAACTATCGTGGCATAAGTGTACTGAGTGTGATGGTGAAAGTATATGGAAGAATTATTATAGAGAAAGTAAGAGAGATATAAGAAATCCTAGTGAGTAATGAACAGGGTTGATTTGAGTGACAGACGAAGTGTGGATCAAATATTTGCAGTGAGACAGACAGCAAAGAAGACCTGTGAGAAGGACTATAAGGAGTTTATGGCATTCATGGATCTGGAAAAAGCATATGACAAAGTCGACACAGAAAGCATTGAGGAAAGTTCTGCGCATGTTCAGTGTAGATGGTATGCTGTTAGGTGCCATCAAGAGTTTTTATGATGGGCTAATGGGCATCTAAGTGAATGGTTCACGATCGGCGAGGGTGAGCGACAAGGTTACGTAATGTCCCCATGGTTGTTCAATATATACATGGCTGGGGCGATGAGAGAAGTAAAAACACGAGTAATGGAGAGAGGGATGGCGTTGGTAATGAATGGTGATGGATGGAATATCTCAAATTTGTTATATGCTGATGATGCAGTACTGCTTGCAAGTACCAGACAAGAACTTAGTAGGCTAGTGCAGAGTTTTGTTGATGTCTGTGAGCTTCGTGCCTAGAAAGTAAATGTAGAAAAGAGTAAAGTGAAGGTTATTGAGAGAGAAGGTGTCTCCCAGTGTGATGTTACAGTGAATCGAGACAGACTGGAATTGGTGAGAGAGTTTAAATACCTTGGTACCGTGATAGAAAAGAGAGGAAAATGCCCAAAAGAAGTGGAAAGTAGAGTGATACAAGGAAGAAAAGTAGCTGGTGCAATGAAGGCCTTGATCAGAAACAGAGGCTAGAGTGTTGCAACTCCATGAGGCTTACATGAAGGAGTGTTAGTGCCAACTTTAACATATGGATGTGAGTATATGGTGTGGCATGAGAATGAAAAGTCAAAAGAGTAAGACCAGTGAAGATAGAACTGATGAGGAATGTACGTGGAGTACAGAAGTGGATAGGATACGAAATAATGTGATTCGTGAAAGATGTGGAGTGAGGAAGTCGGTGGATACCAGAACTGAAGAAAGTGTATTGAGATGGTATGGTCATGTGGAGAGAATGGATAGAAAAAGAGTGGTGAAAAAGGTATATCTGAGTGAATTTGAAGAAGGGAGGAGGCAAGGTAGGCCAAGGAGAAGGTAGTAGTAGTAGTAGTAGTTGTTCCCAAGGCAGTCTGGCCGAACAGCCCCGAGTCCCTTAGGAAGGCCATGGCCGAGACCAGGCTTTCCCACAGAGCTCTCAAAGAGTGTATGTTGTGTTGTTGGTGTAGGTGATTCTGTGCAATGTAGTCTTCCATAATGTGCTTAATAGTATGGGGCGCTGTGTTGCATCCTGGACAGGCATCAGCGACGGAGTCATCCAGCCTCTTCTGGTAGCTTAAGAGGGCTGGATGGTGCCCACATCTCAGCCTGGCCAGGTGGACCTTGTCCTCACGAGGAAGATAGGATTCAGAAGGGTGGATGTCAGGAGGCCGTGCATGCAGCTGTGTGTTGTCTTTAAGTGACTGAATGGACCGGCGAGTGATCTGAGTGTGGATATGCTTCTGGAAGCTGGTCTGAGGTGGGCGAGGGGGGAGAGATGACAGTATTTGTGTATGGTATCGTATGCTGGGTGTTGTTTGATGTTCGTTGGTGTGGGTGGTTGTTCTGCCATGTACTGTAGTGGATGTTGTGGGTTTGTGGAAGCTGCAGCAAAAAACTGGGTGCCTCTTATGTCTAGGTGATCCTTGACTTTGAGGACTTTGGTTTCTTGATGCAAGTGGTCTGTGGGTGTAGTAGCTGTGCAGCCTGTGATTATTTTTAGGGCCTTGTTCTGTATGGTCTGTAGAGTGTTGTAGTGTGTTTTGGTCAGGTTAGAAGCCCAGGCAGGGCTTGCATAATTCATCATTGAACGTATGTATTGTTTGTATACTGTGGTGGTGGTTTCTTTGTTGTGTCCGAATGTTGTATGGGCAAGTGACCTCAAAGCACTGAGTCTTGGTGTTATTTTATTTTTAATGTTTGTGATGTGTTGTTTAAATGACATTGATGTATTGTATGTTACACCAAGGATTTTGTGTGTGTGTGTGTGTGGTAGGGGAGTGTTATTTATGGTGAGGTGTGGGATGTGACTGTGTTCTGCTGTCCAGTTTGTGAGAAGAGTCACTGTAGATTTGGCTGGGGCTATTTTGAGCCTGTTTGTGGTGAACCATTCGTGTACTGTGTTGAGGTAAGGTTGAATGATGTGTGCAGCTGTGTTTGTGTTTTGGTGTGTAAATGTAAGTGTTATATCATCTGCACAGGAAGCTATGTGTATCTGTGGTGTGTGGGGTGTGGGTACGTCGTGCATGTATAGATGAAAGAGTGTAGGGGACAAAACAGATCCTTGTGAAGTTTCTGATGTTAGAAGACTGACCAACAAATGTTACGCAAGGAGAAGGTGGAGAGATATGGTGGATCAGCGTGTGAGGAAGAGAGGTTTGGAAGTCGGTGAGGCTAGGGAACTGACAAGAGATCGAGCTGGCTGGATGAATGTTGTGAGGAGAAGTGCATGATCAGGGACCTGGCACCCTTTTTTAACGTGGCAGCATCCAGACTGACTCAATCGGATAGGTTAATGTGAAACTGCAGAACGTGGTGAATGTTTTTGGTGTATCCGGGGGATTGAATGATGAGTGAATGGAAACGTGGCCTGTTCGATTGGGCAAATTTGGGTTGGCTGGACATTGCTACTCCTCACCCTGCCCTAGGGTGGGAAAGGAGGTCTGGATGATGATGATGATGATGATGACAAAAGAAAAGTGGTGCGTTCCATGGGGACACTGAAGGTTCAATGATATCCAAACTTTGCAGTTCATCCACATATTATTTGGCTAATGCACACTGTGAGTGTGCAACTCTATATGCTGGTACATGGATAGGTTGTGTGCCAGGTTTTATGTTAACTGTGCTTTGCATTAAATTTGTTCAACCTAATTTTTTACCAGGTGATGCAACTGTCTGTCAGTGTATTTATAGTAAATCCTGTAGGTCATTAAAGTGAGTTTTATGCCAGGTACCCCTTTTTTGGATAAGGGCTAAGGCGTTGCCCTGGGTAGAGGACTTTGGTTTGGAGCGTGTAGCATTTTATGACCGGATGCCCTTCCTGATGTCTACCAATGACCCTTGGGTGGATTCGATCCTCCGACCCTTCAGTCAGAGCGGAGCGCTCTAACCCACTGAGCCACGGCTCCTACATTAAAATATTCTAAGTGAATCAAATGTTCTTTTATGCACTCTGTCTGTCAATTTACTTTTGCCTGATGTTCCAGCTATGGTTACTTCACATATAGAAGCTAGACGAGTCTCTACGTTTCTTCTAATACAATAACATTGCAGTTTCTCAATTTACTCTTTATCATGGCTTTCATAAGTGAAACTGGTGGTAAGGCTATGTCATAGTTCATGAAAGATGTGTGCGTGGTTGTTTGACCTTGGGTGGGAGACATGACCTTGGCCGAGAGAATCTGAAGAGAGAGTGGGTCAGATTGTTCATTTTCTCTGATAGAATGTAGGTCATACTATTCGTTTCTTCTTTTGTCTTTAATAGCTCTTGTTATTTTGGATTTTCTACAATTGTTTGGTGTAGTATCTGCAGAAGATTTTTTTCTCTATGAATTCATCATCAAATTGTATACCATTATGGTAAAATGGGGCATCAGTAAAATATTTTCTGCTCTCCTCATACATAGGCCAAGCAGCATATTTGCTTTAATTGATAAGTTCTCTACTATGTAGAACACAGTGGTGACTTTTTTGGTAATCTCTGTAAATTCGACGTCTAACTCAATCATACCTTTTACAAGTACCAGTATTTCCTTACCATCTATTCTATCTATCTATCTATCTATCTATCTATAGCCCGACGCCCTAATCCCGCAAAGGGTGGCCGCAGACAAAACGCCTCCAAGTCACTCTGTCACCCACCATTTGACTCCCCTCCCCCCAACTCACCCCCCCCTCCCTCATATACCTCTCAACTCCATCCCTCCACCTCATCCTCGGTCTACCCCTCCCTCTCCCTCCCTCCACCTCACCTACATACACCCTCTTAGTCAGTCTTTCATTCTCCATTCTCTCCATATGTCCAAACCACCTCAGTGTATTTCTCCTAATCTTTTCAACCACATCCAAATCTACCCCACAACGTTCCTTCACTTCTTCATTTGTCAACCTGTCCCTCCACGTCACTCCACATGCTCCTCTCAAGTAACTCATTTCCACTGCTCTCACTCTTGACTTGTTCCCCTCTTGCAAGGTCCACGCCTCGCTTCCATACGTCAGGGTAGGGATCACAATACCATCATGCAGTGACTTCTTAACTTCCATACTCACCTCCCTATTTCTCATCACTGCTTTCAGTGTACCAACAACCTTTCTTCCCTGCTGTACCCTTTCACGTACTTCATCCCCCAAAGTTCCATCCTTACTCATCACACTACCCAAGTACTTGAATGCACTCACATTCTCCATATCCTCACCATCCAACCTCACTGCACACTCTGTGACTTCATTCCTCTCAAACACCATAACTTTACTTTTGTTTACATTAACTTTCAGCTTCCTCCTCCTACACACTGTCCCAAATTCATTCACCAAACCTTGCAACTCCCATTCATCTTCACTCAGCAATACTGTATCATCAGCAAACAGCAACACCGGAAGCTTCCAAATCTCACCCTCATTCATTAGGGCCACCCCCACATCCACTGCCCTACCTTGCACCTCCTTTACAACCCCATCCATATATATATTAAACAGCCATGGAGACATCACACACCCCTGTTTCAGTCCCACACTGAGATCAAAGAACTCACTCAGCTCACCATCCACTCGCACCATAGCCCTAGCTCCCTCGTACATACTCTTCACAGCACTCAACAATTTCCCCTCCACTCCATATATTATTAATACCTTCCACATACCTTGCCTATCTATTCTGTCATAAGCTTTCTCCAAGTCCGTGAAGGCAGCATACATTTTCCTTCCCTTCTCTAGATACTTCTCCACTAAACATCTTAGGACAAATATCTACATCTACAGTGTATAAATCTAAGTTTGATTCCTCAATAAATGTTACCTTTCTCCTTTTCTTAAAAATTCATGCTAATTTATCTTGTGTTATTAGATTCACTGGTGAGCCTGAATCCAAGAATAATAAAATCTTTTCATCTTCACAAAAAGTGGAAACCAGAATGGTTTCATTTCCATCTATGATCGTTATTTTTACTCTTGGTTTGCTTGATTGTTTACTTTAAGTATTGTTGTCTTTTGTGGTGATGTGGACTCCCCTGAACTGAAGGCAGCTATTAATTTTTCCACTGTTTTATACTCTGTGGTCCAATGACCAACAGATTTATGTTTCCTACAGTAGGTTTCAAACCCTTTCAATTTGTCTCTGTCTTCTTTATGATGTAATGTTCAGGTCTTGTGTGGCCTAGATTTACACAGTAGAAACACAGCCTACCTCTCAAATTTGACCTACGAGGTGATTTAAAATATATATTGGTCTATCTGTGGCAACATGCCTACTAGGGCCCGAATTTCTAAGCATGCATGTTGCTAGGTGTGCATGTGCAAGGCCTTGAGTTCTGCTGACAGTCTGTCTTGAGACTTTCTTTGGTTTTTTCTTGGATCAGATTTATTAATCACTGCAACAGTCTCTGCTACTCTCATATCTGTTTTATTGCTCTGTGATATTTCAGACACACCAGCCTTTTTGCACTGTAATTCTGATACACATAATCTAGCAAACACATTTCTGGACTATATTATTTTTGCAATTTTTTGAACTCTTTCGGACAATTTACATAATGGAGTTGTACATCCAATTATGCCAATGACATGTAAGGAATTGTTGAACATACAGGATGGAAGTAATGCGAGTATAAGTGGCTGGGGAATGGCTGGGAGAAGGAGGGAGGTGAGAAGACAGGAAGAAATCAGTAGGATAGAAGTTGTGGAAGCAATGAAGAAAGTTAAATTGGAGAAAGCCCCAGGAATTGATGGAGTGTGTGGTGAAATGTTGAAGCATGGGGGAGAGATAGTAGTGGAATGGATGTGGAAGATGTGTAGATTGGCCTGGGAGGAAGGTAGAGTCCCGGAGGATTGGAAGTCAGGTATAATTATTCCCTTGTACAAAGGAAAAGGGGAAAAAGAAGTGTGTGGTAATCATAGGGGGCATTTGTCTTCTTCGTATAATAGGAAAGGTGTATGGTAGGTTACTTATTGACAGAGTTAGGGAAAGAACAGAGGAATTAGTTGGAGAAGAACAGGGAGGCTTTAAGAAGGGAAGAGGTTGTGTAGATCAGATATTCATTCTTAGATCTTTAGTGGAAAAGTTTCTAGAGAAGGGAAAGAAGTTGTATGCGGCTTTCATGGATTTGGAGAAAGCAAATGACATGGTGGATAGACAAGGATTGTGGAAAGTATTAAGAATATATGGAGTAGATGGGAAGTTGTTGAATGCTATGAAGAGTATGTACGATGATGCAAGGCCACAGTGCATGTGGATGGTGAATTAAGTGAATTTTTCTCTTTGAAGGTTGGGTTGAAACAGGGATGTGTCATGTCTCCATGGTTGTTCAATCTGTACATGGATGGGGTAATAAAAGAGGTACAAGGTAGTGTGGTGGATGTTGGAGTGGCCCGGGTGAGAGAAGATAGTGTTTGGAAACTCCCTGTACTGTTGTTTGCATATGATACTGTGTTGTTGAGTGAAGACGAAGGGGAGCTGCAAGGCTTGGTGGATGAGTTTGGGAGTGTGTGTAAGAAACGGAATCTAAAGGTGAATGTAGGGAAGAGTAAAGTGATGGTCTTTGAGAGAGGTGAAGTCAGTGAATGTACAGCGAGGTTGGATGGTGAGGATTTGGAAAATGTGAGTACGTTTAAGTACTTGGGTAGTGTGATGAGTAAGGATGGAGGTTTGGAGAGTGAAGTGCTTGAAAGGGTACAAGAGGGAAGAAAGGTTGCTGGTTCTTTGAAAGCAGTGATAAGAAACAGGGAAGTGAGCATGGAAGTGAAAAAGTTACTACATGACAGTATTATGATACCAACTCTAACGTATGGAAGTGAAGCTTGGACATTGTTGGAAGGACACAAGTCAAGAGTGAGAGCAGTGGAAATGAGTTATTTAAGAGGAGCCTGTGGAGTCACATGAAGAGACAGGCTGACGAATGAGGATATAAAGGAGCCTTGTGGTGTGGATGTGGATGTGATAGGAAGTGTTATGAGGAACACACTGAGGTGGTTTGGCCATGTGGAGAGGATGGAGGGTGAAAGACTGACGAAGAGAGTGTATGTGAGTGAGGTGGAGGGGGGAAGAGGGAGGGGGAGGCCGAGGATGAGATGAAGGGATCGGGTGGAGAGGTATATGAGAGAGGGGGGTGTGAGTTGGGAGCAGGGCAGTGAAATGGCGGGGGACAGGGCGACGTGGAGGCGATTTGTTTGTGGCCACCCCAAACAGGATTGAGGCATCTGGCAATAGATAGATAGATAGATAGATAGATAAAAAAAAGGTATATGTGAAAGCAAAAAAACTAGAGGTGATAGAGCAAAATTGTTTAGAAATTTGAATTAAGCATATGAAAATTAGTCAAAAACACCTATTCACATGCTTGCCTCAGATTTTTTTTTTTTTTTTTTTTTTTTTTTTAAACCAGTGTTATGTCCCTCCCCACCAGCATGTCTCATGTGAGTTTTACTGCAATGTGTGTATCACAGGAGTGGAGAATTTGTATGCCACAGAAGGTAGTGCCTACTCTCCTTATTGTGGTCTGTGATCCCGACACCACAAACCCACTGACTGAATGTGTGTCATTCTAAACTGCTTCCCCCCACCCCCTCCTGAAAGTCTGTATAGACGAAAAAGTTCAAGACTTACATATGAGTATGGGTGTGAGTTAGGGGATGTGACAGTGCCAGATCATCCTTTATAATGGTCACAAGTTTACCATACTTCAGGTATCTAACTTGTAACATTTATTTTGCCATTGCTGCACACAGACATACTGTCTTTGGAACAGGGTCCAATGTGATTCATGTCCCAAAAGACAATGCATAAACAACAAAAATCCACACAGAAAATTTATGAAGACAACAGTTGCAAAAAGAATTTTAACCTTGTTGGGAACCATACGGTAAGTGTTCAATTTGTTTCTGGGACACCAACAGAGCTGATAACCAACCTATGTTTGCTGCTACGCAGACAAAGAAAAACATTTGCATGGCCATATTTGCCCCTGGAAAATGGTTACACTGGTAGAAATTGTTTACCAACGTCTTCACTGGTGTTTATAAGATAAGCTAATAAAAGCACACAAAACTGATCAGCAAAAGTAGATTAATGCAGTGACAATGAACTTGTTCAGGAGTGCAAAATAGCTTTAAATAATTTCCTAACATCCTAGTGCAAAATTTTGCCTGCACAGTGCAAGAGCTAAGCGTGTATCTAGATGCAGAATTTCACGAACTTTCTCTTGATGTTTTCAGAATATCGATACGACCAATAGTACTCAATTAAATTGCCAAAAACTAAAAAACTCACTGGTGGTGATGCAGGGAGGTAATTGGTGGGAGGCAGGCAGCACACTAAGCAGGGGTAGGGGAGGGACGGCAGGGGTACGGGGAGGGAGACATGCCTGGCAGAGCTGAGCTTGGAAGAGGAAGGAGGAGGGACAGGGGGATGAGAAGAGAAGGCGGTCGGAGGACTTTGACCAGTCAGTTGGGAGCTGGACAGCCATTTTGCTCAGCATGTGGGTTACGGGCCTGTATTACTCGAGTACTGGCGGAACTTTTCAAGTGATCTGGGTGGTCGTGGGATATTGACCATTCGGTGGGGGAGATAGACAGGCTTTGTTCAGGTTGTGGTCTGGGGTCTGTATTACTTGTGCACGTTGCCATTAACGTCTGAGTGATCAGGGCAGACGGGGGACTTTGACCATTCAATAGGCAACCAGACAGCCATTTTGCTTAGCTTGTGGGTTACGGGCCTGTGTTATTCAAGTGCTGGCAGAACTTTCTGAGCGATCTGAGCAGCCAGGGGTCTTTGAGCATTCAGCAGGGAATGCGTGAGTAATACAGATCCCAACCCACAACCTGGGCAAAATGGCTGTCCGGCTCCCTACTAAATGGTCAAAGTCCCCAGGCCATCAAGATCACACGAAAAGTTCCACCAGTGCTCGAATAATACAGGCCCGTAACCCACAAGCTGAGCAAAATGGCTGCCCAGCTCCTTATCGAACGGTCAAAGTCCCCCAGCCACCCTCTCTTCTCACCCCCCCGTCCCTCCTTCTTCCCCTTCCAAGCTTAGCATTGCCAGGCGTGTCTCCCTCCCTGTCCTCCTGCCCTCTGTCTCCTACCCCTGCTTAGTGTGCTGCCTGCCTCCCACCACTTACCTACCTGCATCACCACTAGTGAGTTTTTTGGTTTTTGGCAATTTAATTGAATACTACTGGTCTCACTGGAATTCTGAAAATATCAAAACTTGTGAAATTCTGCATCTACATATGCTTAGCTCTTGCATGATTTATGTAAAATTTTGCACTAGGATGTTGGGAGGTTATTTAAAGCTCTTTTGCACTCTTGAACAAGTTTATTCTCACTGCAATTCTCTACTTTTACTCATCAGTTTTATGTGTTTTTATTAGCTTATGTTATGGTATAAACACCAGACTTATACCAATATAATCACTTCCTGGGGGAATTTTGCAGTGCAAATGATTTTCTTTGTGCATACAGAAGCAACCATAGCTTGGTTCTAAGCTCTTTTGGTTTCCACTTAAGGTTCTCGAGAGGGTTAAAATTTGTTTTTCAATCGTCGTCTTCACTAACTTTTTGTGGATTTTTGTTGTTCATGCATGGCCTTCTTAGTGTCTTGCATTATACTGAATGTTTCCATGTGTTTTGATGTCTACATAGCTGAAAGACCAAAGAAGACTGCCACAATTAGGAGGGATACTGTACATATAGGTAGGGTATCTGAGGATTTTTACTGTTTAAGCGGTCTTCTTAGTGTCTAGCATTATTTTGGATATTCCTATGTGTGTTTTGATATCTACACAACTGAAAGACTGAAGAACACTGCCTCGATCAGGAGGGGTACTGTACATATAGGCAGAGTAGTTGTGTATTTTTGTTTTTTAAGTGTCTAGCATTAGCCTATACTGGATATTCCCATGTGGGTTCTGATGTCTAAATACGGCTGAAAGACTGGAGAACACTGCCACACATAGAAAGGGTACTGTACACATAGGTTGGGTATAGGCAGGACAGAGGTTCAGTCGAGGATATTGCTCCGTAACTGGATTTCGTCCATATCTCGATATGCCTTTGGTTCTGTTACGTTGGATAATCGAGGAATTATTGTATACCCTTACCATGTGCTGCTAAACAGCTAATATAATGAAGGAATGTCCACCTCTTATTTAAATGACCATTGCTGTCAGCAACTGTGATATTTTCTCAATATTTTGCCTATAGGTTAAGTCTGATACTCGAAAATCTTCAAACGCTGCGGTAAAGTTGGTGGCAGAACTGACATGGGAATTCATACCTTCTGATATCATAACTATTCCCAACTCAGACAAAGTTAAGCATCATGCAGTGGACAAAGTTTAGCTTCATGTAATAGATTCTTTGGTAAACACAAATGGATTTATGCTCTATCAATCAAAGGCTGAGCTTTTATGTGCATAAAATAATGATAATGAGGCTTGCCTCATTTTGACTTTCTTCACTGTTTCTGCTACTTCCATCCTACTAATTTCTTTCTCTCTTTCACCTCCCTCCTTCTCCCAGCCATTCTGCAGACACTTATCCTCACATCACTTTCATTCTCTATGTTTAAAAGTTCCTGAAAGTGTTCTCTCCATCTGCTCACTTTTTCTCTTTTCTCCACTAGAAATCAACTATTTTTGTCTTTCACTCCCTGGCTAACTTCATCATCATCCTGTCTTACTCTCTTTACCTCTTTCCAGGACATTTCCTTTATCAGTATAACAGGGAGCCCACCAGAGGTAATAATATACTAGATCTGGTTTTAGATAATAAATAAAATGTCATTAGTGATATAGAGGAAGGGAAAAGGTTGTGTAGATCAGATATTCATTCTCAGCTCTTTAGTGGAAAAGTTTCTAGAGAAGGGAAAGAAGTTGTATGCAGCTTTCATGGATTTGGAGAAAGCATATGACAGGATGGATAGACAAGGATTGTGGAAAGTATTAAGAATATATGGAGCGGATGGGATGTTGTTGAATGCTGTGAAAAGTGTGTACGATGGTGCGAAGGCTGCAGTGCATGTGGATGGTGAACTAAGTGAATTCTTCTCTTTGAAAGTTGGGTTGAAACAGGGATGTGTCATGTCTGCATGGTTGTTCAATCTGTACTTGGATGGGGTAATAAAAGAGGTGCAAGGTAGGGTAGTGGATGTTGGAGTGGCCCTGGTGAGAGAGGATAGTGTTTGGAAACTCCCTGTACTGTTGTTTGCAGATGATGCTGTGTTGTTGGGTGAAGACGAAGGGGAGCTGCAAGGCTTGGTGGATGAGTTTGGGAGTGTGTGTAAGAAATGGAATCTAAAGGTGAATGTAGGGAAAAGTAAAGTGATGGTCTTTGAGAGAGGTGAAGTCAGTGAATGTACAGCGAGGTTGGATGGTGAGGAATTGGAAAATGTGAGTACGTTTAAGTACTGTACTTGAGTAGTGTGATGAGTAAGGATGGAGGTTTGGAGAGTGAAGTGCTTGAAAGGGTACAAGAGGGAAGAAAGGTTGCTGGTTCTTTGAAAGCAGTGATAAGAAACAGGGAAGTGAGCATGGAAGTGAAAAAGTTACTACATGACAGTATTGTGATACCAACTCTAACGTATAGAAGTGAAGCTTGGACGTTGTTGGAAGGACACAAGTCAAGAGTGAGAGCAGTGGAAATGAGTTATTTAAGAGGAGCCTGTGGAGTCACATGGAGAGACAGGCTGATGAATAAGGATATAAAGGAGCGTTGTGGTGTGGATGTGGATGTGATAGGAAGTGTTATGAGGAACACACTGAGGTGGTTTGGCCATGTGGAGAGGATGGAGGGTGAAAGAATGACGAAGTAACCAACATTTTTTTTTACTATTATTCTTTTGGTTTTCAATGCAGAATAGTGTGTTCTAATTAATTTTGACCTTCATTTTTTGGGGAAAAATCCCCCTTTTGGAATTTTGAGTAAGAATTCCAAAAGTAGGTTTATCCCCCAAAATCAAGATCAAAATTAATTCAGACACACTATTTTGCATTAAACTAACCTAACCTGACCCAACCTAACCTAACCTATGACCTGACAGACCGAGTGCACACGCCTGCACCAGCCAATATGGCGCGACATTCATCCGCTACTGAGTGACAGCCTAACCTAAGCCACTATATGACTAACCCAACAAAATTTGCTCCCCCAACTCAAACTAGGCTTAAAATGTAAGTCTTAGTTAGAATAGTTCAGGGACGTAATATAATGAAAATCGGTAACATTGGTTACTTCTAAAGTTATACCGCAAATATAAAGTCGAGTAGTAGCAACTGAATTTAAAAAGTCCTCTGCTGCTTAAAGTAAGGCATACGGTACATTGCCAGCAGCTTTACCAAGTAGTTAGTCTTAGCAAAATTTACAAGAACATTATAGACCTCAATATCAATTATACTACTTGTGGTAGGTGGTGGCGACCATCATCCACTCACTTGATGTAGTGCTGCCTACTTCTTCCTTTGCCTTTATCATTCTTTTTCTGTGCCTGCCCTCCTCTCTTCCTATTTCTCCTATCTTTCCTGTCACTTCTTATTCCTTTTCTTTCCGTTACAGGTGGCTTTACAATGAGTGACAAGCCAAATGGTTTCCTGTAAGCCAAGAAACCATTTACAATGCTGGGTGGTAACCATATAACCAAACCACACGTGCTCCCTACGTGTCAAGTGGGTTGGTGGAGGGTTAGTGCCCCTCCCTGTAAAACAAATAACTCAAGAGTCAAATGGCCACCCCCGTAAAGGATTATGGCGTCTGGCAATAGATTGATAGATAATTCGTGTTTATACCAACACCCGAGATAAAAAACAGTTTCTTACAGAAAGGTACTGTAATTTCCGCACAGATGACTCAGGTAAACTGTTATCCAAACTATATTGTAACACATACATACACTGAAATGAAACACTTCTTTAATCTAAATCACATATTACGATATTATACAGCTGCTCATTACACTTTGGCATTTTGGCAAATTAGTCAAACTATTGACCGATCCACAAATCTTATTCTATTGTAACAGCACCCTTTAACGTCGTGGAGCACTACAATTACTAGAAACAAAACAACACAGACATTCATTCTTGGGACAATCTATAATCTTAATACGTACCTTCCTTGGAATAACCCCAAATACAAAAAATCCAGAAGGCTTGAGGCTCTTGTTTACAATCAACACCTGATCGTCCTGAATCTCTCTCACTCCCGCCACCACCTTCACCAATCATTTTGCAGAACTTCCACAGCTGTTTACCTATTGGCTCCTTGCCTTTTTAATCTAATCATGGCTGAAAAACGGAGATTTGGCTTTGAAATGTAAAATTACAGTTCTAAAACAAAATACCTTTAAGAAACCTTTAGTTTTTGGAGGTGCTGTGAATTTCGCTTTTATGGTACTTAGATTACTAAAGAAAAATCATATGACCAAGCGTGATTGATTACCGCGCTTGATGCGTCTTTTTTTTTTTTTTTTAAATATAAATACATTTTTAGTAGCAATATCGTGCACACACCAAAGCATAGTTCTGAAACAGCCTTTAACATATAGAGATATATATGGATTTCCAGTCTATTGTAGCGATTTTATAATGTAACTGGTTATAGAAGAACACACATTTGAAAATAATAATGCATCACAGAATTGTGGGGAACTGCTGCAGCAGTACCCAACACTTGAACTTCGCGGTGGGCCTTACAACTCAACCTCGAGAAAAAGTAGTCCCTTGACAATACTGTGTATCAACGTTATGTACAAGAATCTTTCATGCTTACTTATTCTTAAAATAGTATGAGAGATAATTTTGTACTCAATCAATGTCATTTTTATCACTAAAATCTTCACATAATAATCATTAGATTTCGACCCACATGAACGCAAATCACTCGCAGATCTGCTTCAGTGAGGACTGCCAAATCGAATCATAATTTCAGCGATATGTCAAAATGTTAAAGATTTTTTCGCTCACCATTAAAAATATAAGGTATTATTGTATATTCTAGCCAGGTATCGCGTTAAGGAAGCACTAGGTTGCTGAATAAGGGAGATAAATAAAGAGGACAGTGTGAGGTTGACCAAACATGGCGGGCCAAGAGGCAGCGAGCCTGTGCACTAAGGCCACGCTCACCATTATTGTTGCGCGGCCGCCATTCCTACACCCAAGAATAACGCGAAAAGCCAAGCCCTAGATGTTTGTGTCTCCTTTCAGCGCTTCAATTTGGCATCAAGTGTAGTTCCCCCAGGATCTAGGTGACATAAAATGCTACAATACAAGGTAAATATGCTCTGTGGGTGTCGAAATGTCTAGAATATCAGAGTCAAAATATCGGGCCTGCCAGTGGTTTAGGCTTATATTTCACCCCGTTTTTTGCTCACGGGAGCCATAGGAGGGCAGGTGCAATGCATATTTAAGAAAGCCAGATGATTAGAGAGCATGATGAGCATAGTTTTGTGAACGTAGAACAGCTGAAAGGCGGAGTAATAAATACATGAAGAAAGTCAACATCGAGGCCCTCTTGAGGTAAACAAGGGGGGGCAGGTTGCCATGACGACGCCCCCTCTGCCCCTCAGTCGATCTCTACTGGAGGAGGAAGGAGGGGGGTAGGGATGTCATATATTATGATAAGTGCTTTACAGGGTGACAGGAAAAAGAAGTATTGGTAATGATGATACTTAGACATAAGTAGTGGTGTGAACTGCTTACTTTTCCTGTTAGTAGAAAACCAGGTTTTGGTAGTTCATGTAATAGGAAAATCTCTGGGCCTGTTATAAGATATTCAGCTGATGTAGTTTGTAATTTGGGTAAATGTATGCTTTAAGCATACCAGTTTGGGTAAACATACACATTAAGTGGTAGAAGTATCATATCAAATCATTTCTACTTGCTGACAATATATTTTTCTTATTATTTCTGGGGTTGTAAATAAACAGTTGTTAAATCTGTTTCCACATTGTTTTATGTCCACTGTGACAACTGATTCATCAGCGTAATAGCGGAAGGGGCTATCCTAACCTAACAGTTTAACTTATCCAACCCAACCTAGCTTGACTGTACCTAATAATTTAACCTAATCCAACCTAATGTTGAAAAATGGGAAATGAAATCCACCTTTAAGTACATTAAGATTCTTCCATTATACTGGAAACAGACAACTATAGGTACAGCTTAAGGAACTTGATAATAATAACGGGGAAAGTTTTTCAGCAGGAGAAGGTCATTTATCACCCTGAAGATAGAAGAATATAAAAAACAAACGAATATGAATTAAGTTGGTCTGGTAAGATCTTTTTACTGCTTAAGGTAAACCATACATGTGCTGTAATTTCTACACAGTTATTGTAAGATGTTTATGAATTATGGTACTTCTTAAAATAAAGCTTTATTAGCATTTATATTTTAGGGAGATGAAGAGTTAGTAGGGAGTACTGGTAACAAGGGCAACAGTTTTGTCTTTTTCACTCGTTTGTTAGATGTTTAGTTTTCTTGCATGAGGAGTTCCTGTTTATTTCTAGGGAGGAGGCTGTAACACCAGCCAATCAGCGTGGTACTCCTGAGGGGAATGGGAATGCTGGTGATAGGGAGAGCTGGAGCTTGTTTCTCTAGCTACCAAACCATCCCCTTTTGCTGACCTTCTCAGTGTGACGCAAACATGGAGAGTGGACCAGCATGCCTTCTAAAACACTTAGTCTGTCTCGTACACTGCACTACATGCGCTGTAGCCCACATATCACACAACGCACCCCACTATGTCAAAGGGTTGACACCAGCAAGGGCTGCGGCCAGAATACTTTGCCACCGCTACCTAGTGGCAGGCCTTTTGAGGGGAGGCATGATGAGGGCTCCGCCAGCATCGATCATGGGGCCAGGATGAGATGGGACTCGAACCTGTGCCCAGGCTGCCACTTCCGCCCAACAGGGAGGGGCCCAAACTTGGGAGTAGCACACCAGGAGGCTGCTCTATTAGTGGGTGTATAATGGCTGGGCAGTTACACTGCCAAGGCGCGCTTGGAATGTGTCCCTGTATTTGTCCTGGCATGGTGCCCTAAGGCCACTACCACAGCCACTGGTCAATACTGGTGGGCTAGTTGTCCCAGATCTATTGCCTGAACCTGGGACTGTGCCGTGTCTCTCCCTGTTATTATTATTCTTACTGATTATGACCTAGTTCTGTCTATCTATATATTGCCAGATACTGTACCTTAATCCAGTCAGGGATGGCCATAAACAAATTGCCTCCATGTTGCCCTGTCCCACGGCATTTCACTGCCCAGCTCCTAGCTCACACCCCCTCTCTCTTATATCTTTCCAGTCCATCCCTCCATCTCATCCTTGGCTTCCCCCTCCCTCTTCCCCCCCTCCACATCACTCACATACTCACTCTTTGTCAGTCCTTCGTTCTCCATCCTGTCCACATGGCCAACCCCCTGAATGTGTTTCTCCTAATGCTTCCTGTCACATCCACAGCCACACCACAATGCTCCTTCACATTCTAATTTGTCAGTCTGTCTCTCCCTGTGACTTCACATGCTCCTCTCAAATGAATCATTTCCACTGCCCACACTCTTGACTTCTGTCCCTCCAACAAAGTCCAAGCTTCTCTTTCATATGTTAGAGTTGGTATGATGACTCTATCATGCAATAATTTTTCACTTCCATGCTCATTTCTCAGTTTCATATCACTGCTTTCAAAGAACCAGCAACCTTTCTTCCTTGTTGTACCTTTTCAAGCACTTCACCCTTTAAACTAACATCCTTACTCATCATACTGCCCAGGTACAGTACCCTTGCATCCAAGACAGACACTATTCTATCTATCTATTGCCAGACACCTCAATCCCATTCAGGGTGGCCACAAAAAAATAGCCTCCACGTCGCCCTGTCCCCCGCCAATTCACTGACCCACTCCCAACTCACACCCCCCTCTCTCATATACCTCTCCACCCCATCCCTCCATCTCATCCTCGGCCTCCCCCTCCCTCTTCCCCCCTCCACCTCACTCACATACACTCTCTTTGTCAGTCTTTCACCCTCCATCCTCTCCACATGGCCAAACCACCTCAGTGTATTCCTCCTAACGCTTCCTATCACATCCACATCCACACCACAACGCTCCTTTATATCCTCATTCGTCAGCCTGTCTCTCCATGTGACCCCACAGGCTCCTCTTAAATAACTCATTTCCACTGCTCTCACTCTTGACTTGTGTCCTTCCAGCAACGTCCAAGCTTCACTTCCATACATTAGAGTTGGTATCACAATACTGTCATGTAGAAACTTTTTCACTTCCATGCTCACTTCCCTGCTTCTTATCACTGTTTCCAAAGAACCAGCAACCTTTCTTCCCTGCTGTACCCTTTCAAGCACCTTACCCTCCAAACCTCCATTCTTACTCATCACACTACCCAAGTGCAGTACTTAAACGCACTCACATTTTCCAAATCCTTACCATCCAACCTCGCTGTACATTCACTGACTTCACCTCTTTCAAAGACCATCACTTCACTCTTCCCTACGTTCACCTTTAGATTCCGTTTCTTACACACTCTCTCAAACTCATCCACCAAAGCCTTGCAACTCTCCTTCGTCTTCACTCAACAGCACAGTATCATCTGCAAACAACAGTACAGGGAGATTCCAAACACTACCCTCTCTCACCAGGGCCACTCCAACATCCACTGCCCTACCTTGTACCTCTTGTATTACCCCATCCATGTACAGATTGAACAACCATGGAGACATGACACATCCCTGTTTCAACCCAACCTTCAAAGAGAAAAATTCACTCAGTTCACCCTCCGCATGCACTGTAGCCTTAGCACCGTCATACATACTCTTCACAGCATTCAACAACTTCCCATCTACTCCATATATTCTTAATACTTTCCACAATCCTTGTCTGTCTACCCTGTCATATGCTTTCTCCAAATCCACGAAAGCCACGTACAACTTCTTTCCCTTCTCTAGAAACTTTTCCACTAAAGATCTGAGAATGAATATCTGATCTACACAACCTCTTCTCTTCCTAAAGCCTCCCTGTTTTTCTCCAACTAATTCCTCTGTTCTTTCTCTATCTCTGTCAATAAGTATCCTACCATACACTTTTCCTATTATACTAAGAAGACAGATGCCCCTATGATTACCACACACTTCTTTTTCCCCTTTCCCTTTGTCTATCTATCTATCTATAGCCTGATGCCCTAATCCCGCAAAGGGTGGCTGTAGACAAAACGCCTCCAAGTCGCTCTGTCACCCGCCATTTGACTACCCTCCCCCCAACTCACCCCCCTCTCCCCCATATACCTCTCAGCTTCATCCCTACACCTCATCCTCGGTCTACCCCTCCCTCTCCCTCCCTCCACCTCACCTACATACACCCTCTTAGTCAGTCTTTCATTCTCCATTCTCTCCACATGTCCAAACCACCTCAGTGTATATCTCCTATTCTTCTCAACCACATCCACATCCACCCCACAACGTTCCTTCACTTCTTCATTCGTCAACCTATCCCTCCATGTCACTCCACACGCTCCTCTCAAGTAACTTATTTCCACTGCTCTCACTCTTGACTTGTTCCCCTCTTGCAAGGTCCACGCCTCGCTTCCATACGTCAGGGTAGGGATCACAGTACTATAATGCAGTGACTTCTTAATTTCCCTACTCACATCCCTATTTCTCATCACTGCTTTCAGTGTACCAACAACCTTCTTTCCCTGGTGTACCCTTTCACGCACTTCATCCCCCAAAGTTCCATCCTTACTCGTCACACTACCCAAGTACTTGAATGCACTCACACTCTCCATATCCTCACCATCCAACCTCACTGTACATTCTGTGACTTCATTCCTCCCAAACACCATAACTTTACTTTTGTTTACATTAACTTTCAGCTTTCTCCTCCTACACACTGTCCCAAATTCATTCACCAAACCTTGCAACTCCCATTCATCTTCACTCAACAATACTGTATCATCAACAAACAGCAACACCGGAATCTTCCAAATCTCACCCTCATTCATTAGAGCCACCCCCACATCCACTGCCCTACCCTGCACCTCTTTTACAACCCCATCCATGTACATTATATATTAAACAGCCATGGAGACATCACACAACCCTGTTTCAGTCCCACATCGAGATTAAAAAATTCACTCAGCTCACCATCCACTCGCACTGTAGCCCTAGCTCCTTCTTACATACTCTTCACAGCATTCAACAATTTCCCATCCACTCCATATATTCTCAATACCTTCCACATACCATGCCTATCTATTCTGTCATAAACTTTCTCCAAGTCCATGAAGGCAGCATACCCTTTCTTTCCCTTCTCTAGATACATCTCCACTAAACATCTTAGAACAAATATCTGATCTGGACACCCTTTTCCCTTCCTAAATCCCCCTTGTTCTTCTCCAACTAGCTCCTCTGTCATATGCCTGCTAACTTCACTTCCACCCTGTGTTACTCTTTTCGCCTCTTTCCACAATTATTACAGTCCCTCCACTTTACACTCAAGTTCCTTCCAAATTTCTTATCCACTCTCTTCTTACTCTCTCCCACTAATCATTTTATCTCTCTCTTTCTTTCTACATATAACTCTCTCTTCCGCCTCTCAGCTTCTTCCATGCCCCTATTTCTCATCCATTCCTTGTATGCTTTCTTCTTTTGTGCCACAGCCTGTCTCACCTCTTCATTCCACCACGCTGTTCCTTGCACTCCCCTCCGTCTTCTCTTCATCCCACACACCACATCACATGCTGCACATATTTCTTCTGTAAATATCCTTCATACACCTTCCACGTCCCCCACCCGCTCCAATTCATATTTGCCCAATCGTTCCTCCACTACTCTCTTATACTCTGCCTTTTTCTCATCCTCTTGTAACCTTTCCACTCTCCTTACAAATACTCCTTCTTCCCATCCTTCCCTTCTTCTATTTCTCCATCCTAATTGGACCTTGATTCTGGCCACCACCAAGTAGTGGTCAGAAAGTCCACTCCCCCAACTTCTATAAGATCTTGCATCCATTACACATTTTTGCATCCTTTCATCCACACACACATAATCAATCATTGCCCTCCTTTCATTCAGTTCACCACCCACCCCTCTCATCATTCGCCATGTATACCTGTGGATCATTTTATGCCTGAAGAGGGTATTGGCTGTGACCAACCCCCTCCCAGCACAAATGTCCACTAACGCACTGCCATTCTCATATATCTCAGCAGGCACACCCCACTCACCAACTATTCCATCCACCTTCACATTCCCTACTTTACCATTCATATCACCGATCAAAAACACTCTTTCATTCCTTCCAAACTTTTCTATGCACACTTCCACATTTGTTCAGAACTCTTCTCTTACTCTGCTTGCACGATCTTGCGTTGGCGCATACACACACACAATCGCCCACATTTGTATTCCAATTTTCAATCTTACCCACACAATCCTTGACCCAACTGATCCATACTTTCTTATACTCTTCTTCCATCTTTTACTCACAACTATACATACTCCTTCTTTTGCCCTCTCATTCTCACCTACTTCTGCACATATACCCCATCCATACTCCCATTCTCTCACACTCTCACCTCTCCATTTCATTTCAGTTATTCCGCATACATCCACTTTCGCACCCTCAAGCACTTGGACAATCTCTCTCTCTCTTTCACCTTGTCATTCGCTCCCCTTACATTCCAAGTTCCAATTACCATGTTCTTTATCCGGTCCTTTGTCGTCATCTTTTGGTCAGTCCTTGTCCGAGGCTTATTGTTTTTCTTTTTGGTTAGTTGTTTTCCGGGGAGGGGCACTAACCCTCCGCCAACCCGTTTAGTCACCTTTTACGACAAGCAGGGATACTGGGGGAGTATTCTTGAAAAAAAACCCTACCCCCAGGGGGTAGTATAATAATCCAGTATATTGCTGTAATACGGTTGCATACGTCCAATATGTAACCAGTGTTTCATAACGGCCCAAATCAGAGGAGAATACAGCTATGACGGTCTCACGTGGTCCAACCCGGTTCCCGGGCCCAGTAGAGTGGCTTGGTTGTGATGTTGTCCAATAAAATACTGCCATCTTGTCACGTGATGGGCAATCGGAGCTTGCTTTTGGCTCCCTAGACTCCCTCACCAGAGTGTCGTGGACACACTGCCTGTTACACTTAGCATTTGCTCCTAGGTTATTGCCTCACCTTATGTAACCATTCCTAGGAAACAGTCTGCTAACTCCTTGAAGTGCCGCCGTCTATTTCAGACTACTAAGCTAGAGATAAGCTCAGAAATACATGCTTTGAAGGTGAGGAAATTGGTTTTGGTGCCATAATAGGTCTAGGTTGATGTCTTTAGGAACACTTTTTGAAGATTTTGTGACTATGAATTTTCTCCATAAGGTCTTGTGCTGGTCCAAGACGTTGCTCATCCAAGACAGGACCCTCAGGGACAATATTACTGTCTTGGACGCGGGGGTATTGTGCTTAAAAATGCACCCACATTTTCCATTTCCTCCTTGTCCAACCTCACTGTACATTGAATGACTTCATTTCTCTCAAAGACCATAACTTTACTTTTCCTTACATTCACCTTTAGATTCCCTTTCCTACAATCTCTCTCAAACTCATTCACCAAGCCTCACGGCTCCCTTTCGTCTTCACTTAACACCGTATCATCTGCAAACAACAGTACAGGGAGTTTCTACTCACTGTCCTCTCTCATTAGGGCCACTCCAACATCCACTGCCCTGACCTGTATCTCTTTTATAACCCCATCCATATACAGATTGAACAACATGGGGACATGACACATCCCTGTTTCATTCCAACTTCAAATACAAAAATTCACTCAGTTTACTGTCCACGTTCGCTGCAGCCTTAGCACCATCATACATACTCTTCACAGCATTCAACACCTTCCCATTTACTTTATATATTCTTCATACTTTCCACAATCCTTGTCTATCCACCCTTTCATATGCTTTCTCCTAATTCAGGAAGGCCGCATACAACTTCTTTCCCTTCTCTAGAAGCTTTTCCACGGAAGGTCTAAGAATGAATATCTGATCTACACAACCTCTTCTCTTCTTAAAACCTCCCTGTTCTTCTCCAACTAATTCCTCTTTTATTTCCCTAACTCTGTCAAAAAGTATCCTACCATATTCTTTTCCTGTTACACTTAGAAGAGAAATGCCCCTATGATTACCTCATACTTCTTTTTCCCTTTTTCCTTTGTACAAGGGAATAATTATACCTGACCTCCAATCCCCCAGGACTCTACCTTCCTCCCAGGCCAATCTGCACATCTTCTACATCCATTCTCCTAGTATCTCTCCCCCATGCATTTCATCACACACTCCATCATTTCCTGGAGCTTTTCCCATTTTGATTTCTTCATTGCTTCCATAACTTCCATCCTATTGATTTCTTCCTGTCTTCTCTTCTCCCTCTGTCTCCCAGCCAATCCCCAGCCACTTATATTCGCATTACTTTAATTCTCTATGTTCAACAATTCCTTATTTTCTCCATCTGCTCACTTTTTCTCACTTCTCCACTAGTAATTTACCATTTTTATCTCTCAGTCCTCGACTAACTTCTTTAACCCCCTGTCTAACTCTCTTTACCTCTTTCTAGAATGTTTTCTTACATTCCCTCCTTTTTACACTCAGTTTCCTTCCAAATTCCTCATCCACTGTCTTCGTACTCTTTCCTAGTGATTTTTTCACCTCTCTCTTCCTCTTTACATATAACTCTCTCTTCCATGTCTCAACTTCTTGCATACCCCTGTTTCTCATCCACTGACTATATGCTTTATTCTTTTCCACAGCCCCTCTTCTTCATTCCACCATTCTGTTCCTTGCTCTCCCTTTTGTCTTCTCTTGACCACACACACCACCTCACATACTGCACAGATTTCTTCTTTGAATATCTTGCACACACCTTGCATGTTCTCCATCTGCTCCAGACCATATTTATGCAGTTGCTCCTTTACTTCTCTCTTATATTCTGCCTTTTTCTAATCTTCTTGTAACCTTTCCACCCTCCTTGCATATTCTACTTCCTCCTGTGCATCCCTTCTTCTGTTTCTCCATTTCACTTGGTCCTAATTCTCACAGCCACCACGTGGTGGTCTGAAAGTCCACTCCCCAACCTCTAGACGCTCTTGCATCGATTAAACACCTTTGCATCCATTCATCCACACACATAATCAGTCATTGCCTTCTGTTCATTCAGTTCACCCACCCTTCCTATCACTCATGATGTATACCTATGGATCATTTTGTGTCTGAAGAGGGTATTGTCTACCCTCCTGGCATAAATGTCTACTAAAACACTGCCATTCTCATCTATCTTAGCAGGCACACACCATTCACCAACTACTCCATCCACCTTCTCATTCCCTGCTTTACGATTCATATCGTCAATCAAAAACACTCTTTCATCCCATTCAGTTTTTTCCATGCACGCTTCCACATTTGTCCAGAACTCTTCTCTCACTCTGCTTGCATGATCTTCTGGTGGCCCATACATGCACACAATTGCCCACATTTGTAGTCCAACTTTCAATCTTTCCCACACAATCCTTGAGCCATCTGATCCATACTCTCTTATACAGTATTCTCCTTCTGTTTGTTACTCACAACTATACACACTCCTTCTTTTGGTGTCTTATTCTCACCTGCTGCCGCACATGTACCCCATCCATACTTCCATTCCCTCACACTCTCTCCTCTCCATTTAGTTTCAGTTAACCCAAGTACATCCACTTTTGCACCTTCAAGCACCTTGACAATCTTTCTCTCTTTTGCCTCATCATTTGCACCCCTTATATGCCATGTTGGAATCCGTATCACATCCTTTGTTCGGTCCCTAATCGTCCTCTTTTGGTCAGTCCTGGTCTGAGGCTTCTTGTGTGTATTTTTAGTTATTTGTCCCCTGGGGAGGAGCACTAACCCTCCACCATCCCACTTGTTGCCACGTAGGGAACACGTTTTGGTTGGTAATAAAGTTATCACCCAATGTTGTAAAGGCTTTCCTGGTTTACAGAAAATCATTTGGCTTGCCACTTAGTATAATGCGACCCTAAAAACAGAACACCAGTACACTAAGTGCGTGAATGATCGGCGCCTTTGCCTACCACCATCAAAATCAGTAAAAAAAAAAAAAAAACACCGTTGAACTGGGGTTTGGCCATTGTTAAGCAGGGTTTGGTGATATTTCTACCCCCATCGTTAAGCTTGGGTATCACATCTAAAGGTACTGTACAGTATATCAGGGTATTACTGTATATATATATATATATATATATATATCCATCCATCATCCAATCCTATGTTGCCCCATGAGGAGCGTAGAAGCCCGGGGCTAGGCAGTTGGTCCTGACATTTAAGATGAGAGTGACCAGCCTCACTCATCCCCGAGTGGCATTACATGAGCAATAAACCCCAATCACTCCTTGTATATAAACCTTCACCGGTTCAATCCGACTGGAGCACAATAATTACCCACTAAACCACCAGGCGTCAAAATTTGGTTATATGATTACCACCTAGCATAGTAAATGGTTTCCTGGAGTACAGGAAACCATTTGGCTTGTCACTCAGTGTAGAGTCACCCACAGGTAGAAGGGAGAGGAAAGAATGAAGGAATGAAAGACAGAAGAGGGAGTGTAAAGTCACCCGCAGGCAGAAGGAAGAGAATAGACTGAAGAAAAAAAGACAGAAGATGATGGAAGGAAACAAGGATGGAGGAGAGGACAGGGCAGACACCCGAGAGCAACACTACATTGAGTGAGTGGATGGTATATATATATATATATATATATATGGAGCCCCTGTAGTATAGTGGTAGAGCGTGCGTTTCGCACGCTGGTGAGCGTGGGTTCGCCTCCTGCCAGAGTTGTAACAACTTTGGGAAGTGTTCACCAACCCACTTGCTACTTTGGCGGACACAAGGGGTGCTGTTGTTCAACCAGTGTCGCATACTTGTATGCTTTCACCCAATCGGCTTAAGGCGGGCCGAATACACTTGGTTCACAGACTACACACACATCCAAAGCCTCTACAACACTACAATCACATTCACAAGCACTTGTCACCCTACATACAATCTCTATCAGACAGCCTAAGCCACTGGGTAGAGATACATTGGCAGTATCGTCCTTGCTTCGGTAGGGATAGGCTAGTCCTGCAGTGGACCTCAACGGCTGATAATGATGATGATGAATGAATGAATGATATATATATATATATATATATATATATATATATATTTATAGATAGATAGATAGATATAGATATAGATATATACAGTAATCTCTCCACTATCCGATGTAATAGAGCCAAAGGCATGTCCGGATAGTGGTCCTGTCCGGAAAGTGGGCATCTGCCTGCTGGACTGTTACTAAGGACCCTAACTCAGCCTAACTTTGAAAGCCACCTAAATAACTCCGTACCGGACATGCAAAGCACCTATTTAAACCTATTTAAGACCCTATTCACACCAATAATGGACATAAAGCATGAAATAAATGAAAAAGAACCAAGGAATGAGGAATTAGAAGTGACTGTACCTCAGCCAGGGTACTTACAGCACATCTGTGGCTGCCTTCGCAAGTCTTTTGCAGTGGTGAAAATGCTCTTGAAGCACATACAGTAATCAGGTGTTGTGCTGCACTTACAGTAATTCTTTGCACTGTGAGTTATAATTGTTTAACACTGCACATTGTTAATTGCACCATGCCAGTTTCAACCACCAGTTTGCACTCCACAGTTAATCCTTTGTACTCTGAATACTACTTTCTTAACACTGCACAACACTGTAAATTCCCATGTGGTCTACTGGTGGGGTATTGCAGTTTATTCATCTGTTTTTTCACAAGAAAAACGAGCACATGTGGCATCCACTGCAATAAGCATCCACTCACGATCGACGTTATGCAGTAACTGTTGAAGTGTTGGTGATGGGGAAACAGAGTTGCCTGATCGCAACAGCCACATTGCCAAACTCCTCAGTTTTCATTACCAAATTTAACTTTTCATTAGCAAATTCATAAAGCTAGCATTTATTCTTCACTGATTATAAATACAAGTAGAAATACATGTAATCACTCTCCTTATAATTAACAGCATGTTGGTTGTTTTCATGCATTGTAGGCTAGCAGATTAATCAGAGAGAGCAGATAATCCACCATCTCCATCCTGTGTATCCTCATACATGTGAAAAATCCATTTGGTAATGCATTATTCTTATTACCAAATGAATTTTTCATTACCAAATTGGCCCACATTTGATAATGAAAAATACCAAATGGCAACCCTGACAGGGGAGGGGGCAGGGGGGAGGAAGAAAGGGGTGAAGGGGCCATGGTGTAAACAGCTGTTCGGCACTGCGCGGCAATTTCAAATTATGGGAGGGAAAAAATCTTTTTTGAGGGGGAATTTTTTTTTTGGGGGGGGGGGGGGGGGGCCATTTTTGGGATCTGAAGGTCCAGGTCCACAATGTCCGGAAAGTGGGCGTCTGGATAGTATAGGGATTACTGTGTATATACATACATGCATACATACATACATACATACATACATATATGTACAGTACCCTCTTGTCCAGTACGCGTTTGGCCAGTACTATTCTCATCCAGTACGGTGAGCAAAAAAATAAAATAATTCATTACTGTAGTACGGATTTGTTGGGCTGGATCGGTCGTGCAAAGTGGGCCAAATCCAGAGTTCTTCTCTAGTACTGACGTGCTGTGTCCAGTACAGTAAGCTCACCCCGAATACGTTCTCGCCAAACATGCTCGCAGTTATACACGGTAAGTGCTGGGATACGTATAAGACAACGTAAGATTAAAGAACCATTACGAAAACTATAAATTTACTCAAGAAAGGCCTTTCATAGACCAAATCCTCGAACATCAGTGCAGCACCACGCACGGTTTGTTTTGATCATGTGATCATGTCCTGCTTTTCCACAGTACTGTATTTGTAAGTTAAATATTTACATTGCTGTTCTGGTAAGTTTATATGCAAGTTAAAGTACTATTAAATAATGTTATAACAAGAAATAGTCTTATAACCAGTTTTCCTGATAGGCGTCGGAATATTGCTTTTGTTATTTGTTCATTTAATATTTGCTGTACTGCTTTTCCACAGTACTGTGTTTGTAAGTTAAATATTTACTATTCTGGTATGTACTTGTAAGTTAAAGCACTTAAATAAAGTTAAAGCATTAAATAATGCCTTGTAATCAGTTAACCTGATTTATATGATTACCCATGATCGGCGTCAAGTCAATTCGCCATCAGACAATTCCCCGTCAAAATGTGGACGATCCCCATCAGGACAGTTCGCACCCTGGATGATTCCCCATCATTCTGAAAATTTACTTATTATTAATTAATCAATACTTTTATAAATATACTTTTTATTAATTAATCAATACTTTAACCCTTTAACTGCGGGCATTGTTTTGCCCCGACTGGCCTCTCCCGTGGGGGTTTCAGCCAAAATGTAAACAAACTTTAAACCTTTATAACTCTGCACAGAATAAATCTAGAGTGAAAAATAAGGTACCATTAGAAAGTACTAACCTTCGGCTTTGCAATGATGTAGGTTTCATGATTTCGTTGACTATCACTGGATGGGCAGTGCCGTTAGAAGTGAGCGATCTAAAATCACTATTTTTCGCTCACACACCATTACCTTTGCTCATGCAGCATTACCTTCGCTCACACACCATTACCAAATGCCAACCTCATTCTGATAATAATACTATAAACATATACGAACACTGCACATACGATAAACACCCACTCTGTGTTCACTGAGGCAAGTAAAAGGCACTGTAATTGCCCGCACTTCACTGCCACATCAGCGGTGTTGTAATCACTATTTTTCGTTCACACACCATTACCAAATGCCAACCTCATTCTGATAATAATACTATAAACATATATGAACACTGCACATACGATAAACACCCACCCTGTGTTCACCGAGGCAGGTAAATGGCACTGTAATTGCCCGCACTTCACTGCCACATCAGCGGTGTTGTAATCACTATTTTTCGCTCACACACCATTACCAAATGCCAACCTCATTCTGATAATAATACTATAAACATATATGAAGACTGCACATACGATAAACACCCACTCTGTGTTCACTGAGGCAGGTAAAAGGCACTGTAAATGCCTGCACTTCACTGCCACATCAGCGGTGTTGTCGCTCACACAGCTGGACAGATACTGATGCGTGTTGGTCAGGGGTGGGGTGGGGGGCCCGGGGGGTGGGAAGTGGGGGCCCGGGGGTGGGAGGAGGGAGGTGGGGGTCGGCTGGAGTGAAAGAACTTAATAGCTACTCCCCCTCGAAACAATTGGCGCACGGAAAAAACGCAGGGTATTCAAAATATTCACAAACATTCGAGAATGACACCCGCGGTTTGGTCCAGTTTTTGCAATGTCATTCTGGGATGACACCCGCGGTTAAAGGGTTAATAACTATATTCCAGGGGAATCCATCAAAGTCTATGTTCAGTAGTGTAGGCTTTGGATATTATTTATTAGTTGCACCTTTAGTCAATAATTATCTTGTTTCTTCTTCAGTGTAGTCGCCTTTGAATTATATTTTAGTGTCACCCATAGCTGTCTTCATTAACGACAACGAACTGTCTTGTTATTGTTGTGACAGTCTTGAAACCAATCGGCGTCGGAATGTTGTCTTGTGTTTACGTATTTGTATGTTGAAGTTTTGCTGTTCAGTACTGTAAGTTATATCATTAAATAAACCTTCTAACCACTTAAAGTGCTTCATATTGATTACCAATGGGTGATAACAGCAAAACACCACATTTAGGGGGTCTAGGGAGCACAATAAGGAGTAGTTAAAACTTACACGGTTTCGCGCCGAATGTGCCACATTAGGAACGAAACCCATGTGTTCGGGGTGAGCTTACTGTGCTATTACCTGCCCGGGTGCAGGAAGATGGCAAACCAAGGAATGTTTCACTAGTACTGCCGCGCCAGTCCAGTACATCTTCCTCGTGACTCGTGTCGTGTGCAGTATTGCACTTCCCCCGGATGATGAAGAAGACGATGTCAGTGTGTGACTGTGTGGGATTTATGAGTGAGGCTGAGGCAGAAAGGCCTCCTCAGGATCCTGAAGGCCCTCCTTCAAGGGGGTCAATAGGACCTCCTACAGCCTCGGATACCCATCCCCCTTCCCCCCCAGGCCCATCACCACTCACCTTAAAGGCTGGTAAAATCTTAGTTGTGTCAAAACATAGTTAAGTTGAATCCAGGGGGGACTTTTTCAAGGCTTTTCTGACATTATTCATTTTTCTTGGAAGGTCTGTTGTTTGTCCAGTACGGATTTAGTCCAGTACGACAGTACTGTCTAACAAAAATTCTGTACTGGACGTGATGGTACTGTATATGTACACTCAGACCTCGATTTAAGTGACCTCCATTTAAGGGATTTCAGATTTAAGGGACTCCATATTCTAGCTGACAAACACCTAAGACCATTCAAAAATGATACGTAATGTCTAGATTATACACATTAACATGTTTCTTTATACAGTACCCATAAAATAATATTCAGAATCATATGAATAAGTAAGATAAGTGAAGTAGTCATTGTATTTCATAATGCGATTGTCTTTATATGTGCCTCAGTGCCTTGAGGTCACTTGCCCATACAAGATTTGGACACAACAAAGAAACCACCACCACAGTATACAAACAGTATATATGTTCAGTGATGAATTATGCAAGCCCTGCTTGGGCTCCTAATCTCACTAAAACACACTACAACACTCTACAGACCATACAGAACAAGGCCTTCAAAATAATCACAGGCTGCACAGCTACTACACCCATAGACCACCTACATTAAGAAACCAAAGTCGCCAAAGTCAAGGATCACTTAGACATGGGAAGCACCCAAATTCTTGCTGCAGCCTCCACAAACCCACACCATCCACTACAATACATGGCAGCACATCCACACACACCAAGGAACATCAAAACAACACCCAGCACATGATATCATACACAAATACTGTCATCTCTACCCTCTCGCCCACCTCAGACCAGCTTCCAGAAGCATATCCATACTCAAATCGCTCGCCACTCCATTCAGTCACTTAAAGACAACACATAGCTGCATGCACGGCCTCCCGATATCCACCCTTCTGAATCCTATCTCTCTCGTGAGGACAGGGTCCACCTGGCCAGGCTGAGATGTGGGCATCATCCAGCCCTCTAAAGTTACCAGAAGAGGCTGGCTGACTCCGTTGCAGATGCCTGTCCAGGATGTAACACGGAACCCTATACTATTAAGCACATTATGGAAGACTGCATTGCACACGATCACCTATGCCAACAACACAACATACACTCTTGAGAGCTCTGTGGGAAAGCCTGGTCTTGGCCATGGCCTTCCTTAGGGACTCAGGGCTGTTTGGCAAGACTGTCTAGGAAGCAGCAACTACTACTACTACATCTCATAGTCATAGTCTACTCTGTTACAAACAGCCTCAAAAGGACCATAAGGTCTGTTGCTGTTTGCTTTCCTTTGTACTCCTTTGTACATGGCCGAACTATCTATCTATCTATCTATTGCCAGACGCCTCAATCCCGTTTGGGGTGGCCACAAACAAATCGCCTCCAAGTCGCCCTGTCCCCCGCCATCTCACTGCCCTGCTCCCAACTCACACCCCCCTCTCTCATATACCTCTCCACCCCATCCCTCCATCTCATCCTCGGCCTCCCCCTCCCTCTTGCCCCCTCCACCTCACTCACATACACTCTCTTCGTCAGTCTTTCACCCTCCATCCTCTCCACATGGCCAAACCACCTCAGTGTGTTCCTCATAACGCTTCCTATCACATCCACATCCACACCACAACGCTCCTTTACATCCTCATTCGTCAGCCTGTCTCTCCATGTGACTCCACAGGCTCCTCTTAAATAACTCATTTCCACTGCTCTCACTCTTGACTTGTGTCCTTCCAACAATGTCCAAGCTTCACAGTTTGTCCAAGCTTCACTTCATGGCCAAACTGTCTCAGTTTATTTCTGCTAATTCTTTTTGTCACATCCACAGCCACACCACAGCACTCCTTCACTTCCTCTTTTGTCAGTCTGGCTCTCCATGTAACTTCACTGGTTCCTCTCAATACCAGTGTGGTCAGTGGGGGTTCCCATCATCCACTCACTCACTGTAATGCTATTGTACTCCAGGGTGACATGTCATAATGTGACCTGTATGATTTCCTGTGAGCCAGAAAATCATTAAAATGCTTGACTGTAATCTTATAACCAACCCATATGTATTCCCCGTGTCAGTAAGTGGGTTGGCAGAGGGTTAATGCCCCTCCTAGGAAAACAACTACCATAACTAAAAAGTCTGTCTGTCTATCTATCTATCTATTGCCAGATGCTGTAATCCCTCAAAGGGTGGCCACAAGCAAATCGCCTCCATGTCGCCCTTACCACTGCCATTTCACTGCCCTGCTCCCAGCTCACACCTCACTCTCGCATATACCTCTTCACTCCATCCCTCCATCTCAGCCTTGGCCTCCCCCTTCCTCCATCTCACTCACATATACTCTCCTCATCAGTCTCTCACTCTCCATCCTCTCCACATTGCCTAACCACCTCAGTTTCTCCTAACGTTTCCTGTCACATCCACATCCACACCCAACTCTTCTTCACTTCCTCATTTGTCAGTCTGACTCTCCATGTGACTCCACATGCTCCTCTCAAATAACTCATTTCCACTGCTGTCGCTCTTGACTTGTGTCACTCCAGCAAGGTCCAAGCTTCACTTCCATACTTTAGAGTTGGTATCACAATACTGTCATAAAGTAACTTTTTCACTTCCATGCTCACTTCCCTGTTTCTTGTCACTGCTTCAAGGAACCAGCAACCTTCCTTGTTGTACCCTTTCAAGCGCTTCACCCTGTAAACTTCCATCTTTACTCATCACCTTACCCAAGTACTTGAGACAAAGACAAAGAATATTTTAAAAATTAATAAAGATTCAAAGTTTATTTAAGGCAAGGTATCCCTTAGGCTGAAAATATACACATAGTGTTAAAAAGTAAAAGGTGAGTACTGCCTTAAAAATAAGTGTAAGCCAAATTTACAAAGCACAGTAATTGACAATAACTACGGTAGATTTACCCAAGGAATAAATGTAGAGAAAGGGAACAAACAAATAAAAGAAAAAAGAAAATGGTGCAGATGTTAACTAATGTTCATTGATCATTCAAACAGCGATAGGAATAGGGCTAGTCTTAAAATGCTCAGTTCTTGCTCTAATTGGTAATAATTTGTTGTTGGTACAGATGGTATGAAGTGGTATTGGGGCAGGTGGAGGGAGCAGGTTTTGGTGTGTGTGTGTGTGTGTTGGGGGGGTTCTGAATTTCAGTTAAAGTTTCATTGATATTGAAATAGCTGATTTCTGTTTCCCAACTTGGAGCACTACATTTTGGAATAAGTTGCGATATTTTGGAACATATGCTTGACATGCAAGGACCACATGTATTAAAAGTTTTTTGTATGACCTGTCATAACAAATTTATTGATTAAGCTATGTCTTGATCCTCAGGAGAGGTGGAGCTCAGCGTGGTAACAATGATGCAGGAGAGCGCCCGCCTGCCCCCCCTGCACACCCCAGCTTGGACCCCACCCACCATCTCTAGGTAACACATAATACTGTGTAGTTTATATATATTTTTTAAGCATGCCTTCAATGACATTTGGCAGTTTGTGTTCAGTTATGAGTGATGGTCTTACCAATTTGTGTGGGTTTGATTCCCAAGAGGTTCTCCGATGATTGTTATAGTGTATTTTCAGCAGTTAGGAAGCTGCATTGTGAAAGAAAAACCCTGATTTTGAAAGGGCAAGTGGAGAAAAAAAAAAAATTACTCCTGTTCACTACCCTTAGAGACCATAGCTTAATAAAGTATTTGTATCAATCTGTCTATCTGTAGCCAGACACCATAATCCCATAAGCAGTGGCCATTTCTCTTTGAGTTAGTTGTTTTACCAGGAGGGGCATTAGCCCACCGTTAGTGCACTTCTTGATATGTAGGGAACATGTTTGGGTTGGTTGTATGGTTACCACCCAGCCCTGTAAATAGTCTCTTGGCCTACAGGAAACCTCCATGCTTGTCACCCAATGTAAAACCACCTGAAAAGGAATGAAGAGTAATAAAAAGTGACAGGAAACATGGGAGAAATAGGAAGAAAGGAGGGCAGGTACAGAAGAAGAATGATAAAGGTGAAGGAAGAAGTAGGCAGCACAAATATTAAATGCTTTTCAATATATCCTTTCAGTACTGTTCGTTAGTCAGTAGTTTCATTATTGTTAACCCCTAAAAGATGGGCGTCGGAATGTTTTGACACGCCCAGGACGGGCATAATTGGGGGATCCAATATGGTGGGGGGTTTGTGGGGGGTGCTGGTAGAGGATGGGAGGGGTGGTGCAGGGGTTGAGGTGGGGTGTGGGTTTGGAGGATAGGGTGGGGGTGAGTTGGGTTGGGTGGTGGATAGAGGGGTAGAGAGTGGGGTTTGGTGGTGGGTAGAGGGGTTGGGGGGTGGTTAGGGGGTCAGAGAGGTGGGGTGGTGGGTGGGGGAGGATGGGGGAGGGGGTTGGGATGGTGGGGATAGATGGTGGGGGTAGGGGATAGGGTTGGGGGGATTGTGGGGGAGTGGGGGGCAGTTGGGGGAATGGTGGGGTAGTGTGAGATATGGGGGTGGATGGTGGGTGTGGTTAGCAGGGGGTTGGGGGTGGGGATGATGGGAGGGTGGGAGTTAGGATTGGTAGGGGGTGGTGGGGAGGGTTGGGGGGCTGTGGGGGTTTGGGAGTGGGGGGGTTGGGGGCAGTGGGGGGATGGGATGGGGGGTCGGGGTGTGTGTGTGTGTAGGTGTGGTGGTAGGGGGATGGGGTGGGTAGGATGGGTGTGGGGGGTGGGGGGGTGTGACCGCATATGCGGACACCCGTCTTTTTGCCCCCAGCACTCTTGGACAGCATGTGTGGACACCCATCTTTTTGCCCCTTGTACCCTTGAACAGCACTCGGACAACTGTCTTTTTGCCTCTGGTACCCACGGACAGCATATGCGGACACCTGTCTCTTAGGGGTTAAAACTTTAAATGTGAAAATTTTTAACATGGTGCCACATTTGTACACAAGAAATTGTCTGCAAGATGATCAGTTGTCATTTTTCACACAAATATACACTTACCATTCAGTATCTCCATTCAGAACTATTCATCATTTAATACTTTCATTCCGGGCTCCTACGTTCCTCATGGGGCAATGTAGGATTGGATGATGGATGGATGGATGGATGATTTATAAATAAACAAACTTTATTGTTGTGAAAGTCTGTAACATTTTAAGTAAAAATAACCGTAAGAGACCTGTGCTGTAACGAACTGTAACTGGGGGAAAGCTAGGTCTGTTAAAGCCAATAGTTTGTTATAACTGAGGGTCTCCCCCAGAGTGGAATTTCACACATGTTTGAAAATAAATGAGTACAGTAGCATATTCCAGTACTAAAAATGTGAACTATACCCATTTTACACTAACCTAGTCATAATTTTGCCCTTTTGCAGCTTATTTCACTTCCTTATCATAGCACTTCACGACTTGTACAATATTGCTATTGTCTGTTATTACAACTTTGCAGTCACAGTGGAAAGTGGGCAATTTCAGGACCGGTTGGAGTGAAAAAGGTAGGAAACACATGGATTATAACCCATTGCACTTCATTTAACTGACATTGTTTGGTATTGCTAACGAAAGTTTGGTGGGCTTTAGGGTGACTGGTAAATACGACATCTACTGTACCGGGGTCTGTTATACTGAGTTTCTTCTGTATAAATATGATCTGTAACAGCTATATGTTTCCACACTAGTAACTGCCAGCATGAAGATTAAGTTGCTGTATACTGATCCCATGGTTATCGTGTGCTATTTTTACTGCACATGGTGTGTGAGAACAGGATTGATGGGATCTATCACATCTGGTACCAGGCACCCCATGTTCAAACCGAAATTTACCCTTTACAACAATTTTGACCCAGTAAATAAAAACATACTGTTTACCAGAAACACACTGACATGGTTAGGTTAAGAGAAAGTGATGATAAGGGCACAGTAAGGGAGAATATTTAATCATACTGGGTACATGTACCTCATCAAACCCTTGACAGCCATTAGCCTTGCATCTAAAGGTAAACTCATTGACGTAAATGTACGGTTTACTGTAACCTGTGGGCTATGGCAAAGGGTTGTGCAGACATTCCCTGTGGTGTGGCAAAATGACAGTTTTGATCAATCTTACAGATTTACCTGAAGTGTGTATCAGTGGCTAGGAAATTGCATCTTGCAGCTACCCACGAAATTTTCATATTGATATTGCCATAGTTTTTGAGAAATAATTGTCAGAGATTGAATTTCTGGCAAGAACTTGAAAACTATGCTTTGAGAGAGTGAGAGAGAGAGAGAGAGAGAGTAATGCGTATTGGGGCAGGTGAGACAGGCTGTAAACAGGCTTTTGTCAATCACCCCGCTCGCCAGGTGGGTTCCCAGCTTGCTCCACACATTGCAGTATGAGCTTAGGACGTTACTTTTGTGCCATTATTTGCCACCCTACATCTGTTCTATTACCTCCTGTTGACCTTACATTTGATTTTATGTTATTCAAAACAATTTTGACCTACGACTGCCTTTCCTGGACAACTGGGCTCATGATAGGGGGTGGGAGTGAGAGCTACCAGTTACCCTAATACCCAATAAATTTTGTCATGCTGATCCTTCTACAACCTTTCTAGTGCATTGTTGAAAATCTCACTCATAAAAGGTATGTTGCAGCCTTATGAGACACCCCCACATGAGATAAGTTGCAGTCCACGGGTTAAGCAGCAGCAAGACTACTTGTTCACATTTTATTATTAAAGTTTGTTTCTCATATTTTTCTGATTATGATGGTAAACTATGTTTACAATCCTAAATGGTATCAAAGAGATGGACGCCATCTTGTGGGGTGCCGCAGACAGACAGTTGCCATTGTAGAATGCTATATTTGGCACAAAATTACCATTATCAGTGCCGAGTTATCCAAACTTAACCTAAATTTTTATAACAACCCAACCTGTATTTCCTGCCATATACTGTGCACCTTCTTCCCCAGCATTTTCCTTAAAAGAAAAAAAGGAAAAAGTCATGGTTCAGAACAGGCCTATGGCTTGAGATGACTGGTATGAAGGCCACCAAGTCAGGAGTAAATCACTCAGTGTCCTACTAACTATTATGAAATGTCTAAAATGCAGACTTAGATGAATGTGCATTATCATAAATACACAGTAAATTAAGTGTTCCGTGGGATAGTTATGCACACACATCGAGTGGAGCGATTGTGTCGTACCAAACCCATTGGTAAAATGTAAACAGAGAATAGCAGTTCCCATTGAATGTAAGGTGACATTGAAAGATTTATATGTTCATGCATTTTCTATCAATCTATCTGTTGCCATATGCCTTAATCCCATAAGGGGTGGCCCCAAAACAAATCACCTCCATGTTGCCCTGTCCCCTGCCATTTCACTGTCCTGCTCCCAGCTCACACCCCCCTCTCTCATATACCTTTCCATCCTATCCCTCCTTCTCATCCTTGGCCTCCCCCTCCCTTTCCCCCTCCTCCACCTCACTCACACACTCTCCTTATCAGTCTCCCACTCTCCATCCTCTCCACAATGCCACCAAAAAAACCACCTCAGTGTGTTTCTCCTAACACTTCCTATCACATCCACACCACAACGCTCCTTCACTTCCGCGTTTATCAGTCTGTCTGTCCATGTGGCCCCACATGCTCCTTCCAAGTAACTCATTTCCACTGCTCTCACTCTTGACTTCTCTCCTTCTAGCAAGGTCCAAGCTTCACTTCCAATATTGGCGTTTGTATCACAATACTATCATGTAGTCACTTTTTCACTGCCATGCTCACTTCCCTGTTTCTTATCACTGCTTTCAAGGAACCAGAAACCTTTCTTCCTTGTAGTACCCTTTCAAGCACTTCACCCTCTAAACCTCTATCTTTACTCATCACACTACCCAAGTACATAAACACACTCACATTTTTCATTTCCTCCTCATCCAACCTCACTGTACATTCACTGACTTCACCTCTCTCGAAGACCATAACTTTACTCTTTCTTACATTCACCTTTAGATTCCGTTTCTTACACACTCTCCCAAACTCATCCACCAAGCCTTGCAGCTCCCCTTCATCTTCAATTAACAACACCGTGTCATCTACAAACAGGAGTACAAGGAGTTTTCAAACACTGTCCACTCTCATTAGGGCTGCTCCAACATCCACTGCCCTACGTAGTATCTCTTTTATAATCCCATCCATATACAGATTGAACAACCATGGAGACATGACACATCCCTGTTTCAATCCAACCTTCAAATAGAAAAATTCACTCAGTTCACTATCCACACACACTGCAGCCTTAGCAGCCTCATACATACGCATCATGTTATTCAACAACTTCCCATTTACTCCATATATTGTTAATACTTTTCACAATCCTTGTCTATCCACCCTGTCATATGCTTTCACCAAATCCATCAAGGCTGCATTTTATTTTTTTTTAATGCAGGGAGAAGGAACCAAAGACCAGGAGCCCACAAACTGTTCCTTCCAAGAAAAAAAAAAAAAAACAATTCGAATCTATCTATCTGTCCATAGCCCAATGTCCTAAACTAGCAAAGGATAGCCGTAGACAAAATCCCTCCAAGTCACTCTGTCACCCTCCATTTGAATGCCCTCCCCCAGCTCACTCCCCCCTCCCTCATAGACCTCTCAACTCCATCCCCCCACCTCATCCTTGGTCTCCCCCTCCCTCCACTTCACCTACTTACACCCTCTTATTCAGTCTTTCATTCTCCATTTTCTCCCTATTTCCAAACGATACAAAAGAGAGCCAAATTCAAGATACGTTCTATTCAAGATGCCTGGACACGCTGCATTTGAAAGACTGGAGAACATAGGAAGTAGGAAATACAGACAGAGGGAGTCAGTTCCAGAGTTGATCCATTGCATAAATGAAGGACTGGGAGTAACAGTTAACTCTTGCATTAGAGAATTAGACAGAAAAGGGATGAGAGTTTGCTGCTAGACGGGTGTTACACTTCCATTGTAGAGGTGGAGGGATGCATGTAGATAGGTCATAGGAGCAGTGACCATTGAAGTAGCACAGTTCACAGGAGCAGTGACCACTGAAGTAGTGAAAGAAAAGAGATAAAGATGCAACAGTGCAGCGTAGAGACAGGGGTTGAAGGGAGCCAGTAAAATGATGAGAGGTGATGAGATGGAAAGCCTTTGACTTCACCCTATTGAGAAGAGCTGTATGTGGGGAGCCTCCCCACACATGAGAGTTGTATTGTAAACAGTGGTGAATAAAACCTGTGTATAAAGTCAACAGCTGTGCAGGGGTAAAGAAGGCACAGAGTCTGCTTAACACATGTAATCTCTTGGAAGCAGATTGTACAAGAGATATAATATGATCTTTCCAAGATAAGCCCTGAGACTGTGAAATCCCAAGTATGTTTAAGGATGATGCAGGATTAAGCTGGATATTATTAAACATTAATGGGTACTCCTGTGGAAGATTTTGTTGGGTTGAGATATGTGACAACTGAGTTTTTGATGCATTAAGAACAATGAGATTATTTTTACCTCAGTTGGAGATATGAGCCAAGTCAGACATTAGGTGTGCCATAGACTCATCCCTTGTTTGTTGAAGTAACTGCTGAGGTGGACGTTGCGAGAACCGAATGGAAAAGTGAAGGGTGGAATCATCAGCGTATGAGTGGATAGGGTTAGATTTACAGCTTAGAAGGTCATTGATGAATAAAAGGAATAAATTTGGTGATAGGACAGAGCCCTGAGGAATGTCACTGTTGATAGATCTAGGAGAAGAACAGTGGCCGTCTACAACAGCAGCTATAGAACAACCAATGAGGAAGCTATAGATAAGACATACTGTAGAAAGAAGGATAGAAGCCATACAAGGGCAGTATGGAAATTAAAAATTTATACCAGACTCGATCAATAACCTTTGAGATGTCAAGTGCAATGGCAAAGCTTTCACCAAAATTCTGAAAGATAGTTAAGAAGATCACCAGTGGAGCTTCCCTGATGGAACCCACACTGACAATCAGAAAGAAGGTTATGATAGGAAAGATGCTTTAAAATTTTTCTGTTAAGAATAGACTCGAAAACATTTGACACACAAGATGTTAAAGCAATTGGGCTATAGTTAGAGGGTTGGGATTGGTCACCATTCTTTGGGACTGGCTGAATGAGAGCAAACTTCCAGCAAGAAGTAAAGGTAAAAGTTGATAGACATAGGCGAAAGAGTTTACTAATGCAAGGTGTAAGCACAGAAGCGCAGTTCTTAAGGACAACAGGAGGGACCCCATCAGGCCCATATGCCTTGTTAGTACTGAGGCCAGTGATGGCAGAGAATACATAAGCAGAAGAAATTTTAATGTCAGGCATGAGGAAGTCAGAGAGGGAAAGTGATGAAGGAACAGCACCGGAATCATCCAAGGTGGAATTGGAGGAGAAAGTGTTAGCGAAGAGATCTGCTCTATCAGTAGAAGAAATGGCTACAGGGCCATTAGAGTAGAAAAGAGGAGGGAAGGATGATGAGGTAAAGTTGTTAGAAAGGTTTTTGGCAAGGTATAGATGAACTTATTATTTTTTTTTTAGTACAGATGAAGTTATTTTTAGCAGAGCAAAGAGCAGACTTAGAACGATTCTGGGTAGAAACATAAAAAAAATGTGATTCAGGGGTGGGTTGGCTCTGGTACCCTTCATTGGCCCTCTCCTTGTTGTTGACACCATTAGAACAAGCGTGATTAAACCAAGGCTTTCTTGCATTAGACAAAGGATATGAGAAGGGAATGTATGCTTCCATGCCTGGGAGAATAACCTCCGTAATGCAGAAGGCACACTCAGATGGCTCCCAGCCATGGAAGCAATAATCATTCCATGGAAAATCAAAGAAGTACTGTCTGAGGATCTCTCAGTCAGCAGCTCCAAAGTGCCACAATCAACGATTCTTTGGAGGGTCCACAGGCCATACCGGAGCGATAGGACGGGTTAAGATAATAAGGTTGTGATCAGAGGAGCCCAATGGAGAGGAATGATTAACGGTGTAAGCAGAAGGATTAGTTGTAAAGAAGAGGTCAAGTATGTTGGAGCTCTCTCCAGGGCAGTCAGGGATACAGGTAGGGTGCTGTACAAGCTGCTGTAGGTCATTAAGGATGGAAAAGATGTAGGCTTGTTCTCCAGGTGGATCAGTGAAAGTAGAGGAGAGCCAAAGATGGTGGAGATTTCAGAGGAAGGAGAAATGGATAGGATGTGTTCCATTGCAAAAGTAAGATAGTCAAAGAATTTGTCATAGTAGAATTAGGGGACAGTAAATAGCACAGATATATTTAGTCAGAGAGTGACAGGAAAGCTGAAGCCAGAGAGTAGAGAATTTAGAAGAATTAAGTTCAGGAACACGAGAGCAGGATAAAGTGTTGCATACATATGCACAACCGCCACTTTTGGCTTTGAAATGAGCATAGAGAAAGAAGGAGAATACAGAAAAGGGTTTGGTATCTGTTGCCTCAGACAATTGAGTCTCAGTTAAGAGGAGAATGTGAGGTTTAGAGGAGGAGAGGTGGTGCTCAACAGAGGTAAAGTTAGAGGATAGGCTGCGAATGTTGCAGAGAAGAAGAAGAAGTGAGTCAGACAGTGGTTGCAGGCAGCTTGTTGAGTCGTCACCGGGAGAGGGGCAGATAGTGGGGGCATTTATGGTCCTCCCCTGCCCCGGGACTCCGAGGCTTGGTTATCAGACGCCATTTTTCTTTTAATTTTGATAAGGAAGGTGCATGTAGTTTCATCTTGATAGTTAGACAAACCTGTATTAGAAAGCATGCTGGCCTACTGTCTATGTTACTGACACACTGAAAAAGTTCAGCAAAGGGGGATGGTCTGGAACAAGTCCTAATGGTTGATGAAATGGGAGCTCCCGCTCTCCATGTCATCAGCTTTCCATCCACCTTGGGAGTACTGCCCTACTCAGCTGGTGCTAAAGTCTACTGCTACTTCTTTCTCTTCTCTATAATTTCTTTTCCTTCCTTAGAACCTTTTCCACTAAAAATCTAAGAATGAATATCTGATCCACACAACCTCTCCCCTTCCTAAACCTCTCTGTTCTTCTCCAACTAATTCTTCTGTTGTTTCCATAACTGTGTCAATAAGTATCCTACCATATACAGTTCTTTTCCTATTACACTAAGAAGACAAATGCCTCTATGACAGTGGCACTCAAATGGCCGACCGCGTTTTGAATCCGGACCATGACGAGTTCTGGTATGGACCCCAGTGACTTCCATCACTGAATATTCATTATTGCCCTCGAAAGAAAAAACACAGTGTTTGAAATCTTTGGATGAGTTATGTCCACAGTACATCTCAAATAAATATAATTTCATTGGGTTGCCAGTTATTTTTATCTACTACAGTAATACCAACCTGTCCACTTGATGGTGACAGTGCAGACAAGTGAGCTAACTGAACAACACAGAAGCTACTAATTTTTCCAGCTACTGTAGGTGCTCACATCAGTCAAAGGGACATGAGTTTCATAATACTGAGTAGCATATTATCACTGTGATCTCGTTAGCATTAAATATTGGTAACATGAGAGCAGGATTCCTAGCCATAGGAATTCCGTATTTAGCAAGCTGCGCTGCATGTACTCATACCCACTGATTGTTGTCATTGGCTTGTTCAGTTGGTGAATTGACGGAATGATACTGAAAAATATTATGACTTAATACTGGTGGATGATGTGGTGCTAAAGTGGTGGTGGTAGTGCTAAAGTGACTGTCCTTATGTAGGGATGATAATAGTAATTTGGGCAATAGAAGAATGTCATTTTGTCTCTTTGAGAAGGTGGGAGTCTGGAGAATAGATTTTTGTGTCTTATATGCTGGTTCCTTGAAAGCAGTGATAAGAAACAGGGAAGTGAGCATGGAAGTGAAAAAGTTATTACAGGGCAGTATTGTGATACCAACTCTAACATATGGAAGTGAAGCTTGGACATTGCTGGATGGACAGAAGTCAAGAGTGAGAGCAGTGGAAATGAGTTATTTGAGAGGAGCATGTGAAGTCATGTGGAGAGACAGATTGACAAATGAAGAAGTGAAGGATCGTTCTGGGGTGGATGTGAATGTGATAGGAAGCTTTAGGAGAAACAGCTGAGGTGGTTTGGACATGTGGAGAGGATGGAGAGCGAGAGACTGAAGAGGAGAGTGTGTGTGTGTGTGTGTGAGGTGGAGGGAAGGAGAGGGAGGGGGAGGCCAAGGATGAGATAGAGGGATGGAGTGGAGAGGTATATAAGAGAGGGAGGTGTAAGCTGTGAGCAGGGCAGTGAAATGGCGGGGGACAAGATGACATGAAGGCGATTTGTTTGTGGCCACCCCTTACAGGATTAAGGCATCTGGCAATAGATAGATGGATTTAACCACCTTAATAACAGAAGAGAATATCAATTTTAAAGCTTATTTCACTTTTGCTCGGTGTATTAAGTTTCTGCACAGTTTCGGTATATTTTAAAGAATTACTTACTCTGCATCCTAAAATAAATGCAAGTATTTTATTCCATTATTGATATTAAATACAAGACTGTACATCTTTACCTCTGCCACATCGGAACATAATATACCTGGACCTTCATAGAAAGTAACTGAGGAACCCTGCTATATGATTACTACATACTTCTTTTTCCCCTTTTCCTTTGCTTATGGGATTAATTATACCTGACATCCAATCCTATGAGACTCTGCCTTCTTCCCAGGCCAATCTGCACATCTTCCACATCCATTCTACTACTATCTTTCCTTCATGCTTCAGCATTTCACCACACACTCCATCAGTTCCTGGGGCTTTCCCCATTTTAACTTTTTTCATTGCTTCCACAACTTCCATCCTACTGATTTCTTCCTCTTTTCTCACATCCCTCCATCTTCCAGCCATTCCACAGCCACTTATACCTGCATTACTTTCATTCTCATTGTTCATGCCTTTTCACTTTGAATAAATAATTTAGTGGAAAATTATATTTACTTTAATACAAAGAATTTATCCTAACCTAGTCTAACCTGTTTTATGATATTTTGACATGTTTGGTTAAGTTACCATTCTGTAGGTTAGGTGATATTAGGCATGGTTATGGTTAAGTAAAGTAAGTTTGTTTAGACTGGGTTAGGTTAGGTTAGGCTTGGTTTGATTGAGTGTTTAGGTTAGATTATTTTTGGTTGAGTCATTTTATTTTGTTTTGATATATTAGATAATTTAGGTTAGGTAAGGCTAGGAAAGAAAAATGTAAGGTTAGGCTTGTAATAATGAATTTCAGTAGATTTAAGTAGGTTTTAGAAAGTCTCCTATTACACTTATAAACAAACAAACCTTTCTTGTTTTTTTTTTTCTTCTAATGTGTCCGACTCTGAGCATAGGCTTCACAGCCTGCTATCAAGGCCCAGTAGTCCTCCTACATACCATACACCTCTACATGTCACCACTTCGGCGCTAACACCCACCGTCCATACTGAATACATGCTAGGGCCGTCTCGTACAGGACTGGTATATTGGTATTAGGGACATGGCACAAACAATGGCCTAATGTCTCTCCAGTGCTAACTGATTAGGGTCTCAAGTTGTACATGGGAGAACTGCTTAGATTTACAGATGAAGTCAGACGTGTACTGCATGATACGCTGTAACCAAGGGTTCCCACTTTTGTCTCTCAGGAGGATGTGATGAGACCAGTTGAAAACTCCCTGGGATGCCTTTTTTTTTTTTTTACCGACTCTGGGCATAGGCTTCACAGCCTGCTCTTAAGGCCCAGTAGTCCTCGTACATACCATACACCTCTACACGTCACCACTTCGGCGCTAACACCCACCGTCCATATTGAATACATGCTAGGGCTGTCTCATACGGGACTGGTGTATTGGTATTAGCGGGGGTATTTTTACAACATGTCGGCGGGTCTTCTAGTAGATCAGTAAAGTCTGCTTTTGTGAAATTCAAATCCTTAAACTGTTCCCTACCCCAGCGGGGATTTGAACCTGGGTCCAGTAGAACTGCAGGCCACCCCTCTACTGGTTGAACCACCGCCTCTCAAAAGTGTGTGAAGGGAGTGCAACTTAGGGTACCACAACATGAAATGTTCTGTGGTTTCTTCAACTGGAGGACACCATTTGCACCAAGGGTGCTCTGCCCTACCCAACTGGTACAGGTGGTTTGCAAGGCCTGTGAGGCCAACTGCAACCTGATGATGGCAACATCAACGTCCAAACAGGGATGGCGACCTTAAGGGTGTGCAGAGGAGTCAGTGCGAAAATGCCCCAAGTGGGAGGCACGGAGGTCGGTTGCAAGCTTTACATTCCAGTACAACTTGCAGGCATTGCTTACGAGGTTAGGGAATGTGATGGTATCAGGTGTCACATGTACCAGTGTGCTGGAGGTCAGCACCTGCCTTGCTGCTGTGTCTGCAATTTCATTGTTACTGATGCCTACATGTGAGGAAATCCGTTGAAGACTGAATTGCCACCGAGGAGAAGGAGGCGCTCCAACATAGCTTGGACAATCCTGACATGAGTCATAGGACAGTCCGAGAGGAGGAGGGTAAGTGAAGACTGTGAGTCAGTATGTCAAACCAACGGTTGAGGGTGGAGGAAGGTTCATACAAATTCAAGAGCCTGGAGGATGGGTAGGAGTTCAGCAGTCAGGAAATCATACCACCCCTTGAAAGACCAAGTTTGACATAAGGAAAGATCCTAAAAGTAGGCCACCGAGGCAAAGAAAAATGCTGGGGGGGATGGGACCCATCTGTGTTAATTCAAAAAGAGTCCTCATGAAAAGAGGAGTCCATGTTGAGGAAGAACTGCTGTGCCAAGACTGCATTTACTGACTTCAGGAACAGCACCAGGAGATATTGGGAGACAAATGGAGACACATCCATCCAAGGGGGGACAGAGGCCACTGGGCAGGCCTGAAGAGGTTGAAAGATAGGGTGTGGCAGGTTTGGGGAGGTCGAGAGAGAGGATGTGACAGGCCTGGATGCTGCAAAGAATGAATGGTAACTGCACTCTTGGCTAGCTTGGGGGCTGATGAAGGAATGTGGAGAGGTATTAGAGGGAGGAGACCAGGTGGTTGAAGGGAAGGGCAGAAATGCAGTGGAGCAACTGACAGTGGGGTGGACTTGAAGGCAGTATTATAGACAGCATCCAACTTCTTGAGGTGGGTGTGGGCAGCCGATTCGTGGAGAGAGGAACCATACAAAAACTTGCTGTGGATGAATACCAGACACAGGTGGAGAAGGGTGCTTCTATCGGCACCCTAGCGAACTGTACACTTCATAATGTCAAGGCGCATAAGGCATGCTGACTAAAGATTGGCAATGTGGGGTGGCCCAGGTGAGACAGGAGCCATCCAGATGGAGGCCTGGAAACTTGTGCCGGGTCTGTAGCGTGAGAGGCTCTTCAGCAAGCTAAACCTTTGGCATGGAGGGGAGCCTCTGTTGGTCAAAGCACATGAGAGCACTGTTGTGTGCATTAACTGTTAGTCCCAGTCTGCAGCCCAGGTGATGTTGGGCCTCCCATAGTGAGGCAGCACTGCGAAGGATGGAATCATCATCACCATAGATTAAGATGATATCTCCAGGAGGGTGAGGGAGGTTGGACGTTAACACATTAACCCTTTGAGATTTTCGGCCCTCCATCGATTGTGTCTGTGCCAGATTCAGCCAGGCTTTCATAGAGCATGCCATCGCACAGCAATATTTGTACTTAATTGGCCACTGTACACTAACTATTTATGATAGACTAATGAATTTGGTACCGTTTTAAAGCTAAATAGTTGCTCTTTAGTGTGGTATGGTTGAAAAAAGTATATATGAGAGCTAAAAGGCCAATAGGACAAGTAGAAATTAGCCGAAAAGGAAAAAATCGCACATCCTTCGGTAGAAAAATATTTGTAAAAAAAAAAAAAGTATCAGAGTTACATGAAATTTGATAACACCATGTCAATCTACAGTAAATTCCCATTCTATTAATATATAGATTATGGCTATTTATATTAGTTTTCACAGAGAAAAGCGAAAGCTCTTGTTGTCATGCTGGCAAATATCCATGCTGGAAATACCAATATTATGCATGATGAAAACCTATTTATTATGCATATCTATATGATTTACTCATCACTGTAAAAACAAATAGTTGGAAAAGGATAAACAGGATAGTATATGTGGAACAAGGCCAGATAGGAGATGAAAAACATGCCAGAAAAAAATATTGTTTCATATGACTCGAATTCGAGTCATCAGAATCTCAACGGTTGGATTTATGATGACTCGGAATCGCGTCGTCGGAATCTCAAAGGGTTAAAAAAGAAGGGGACTAAGAGCTGATCCCTGTCGTACTCCCTGCCTGACTTGGGTGAGAAAAGAGTTTTTTTTTTTTTTTTTTTTTTTTTTTTTTTTCCAAGGAAGAAGGAACCAAAGGCCAGTGGTCAGCAAATTGCTTCTTCCAAGAAAAAACAAAAAAACAATAACATAGAGCCAAATTCAAGATCCATTAATTTCAGGATGCCTGGACACTGCGTTTGAAAGGCTGGAGATCGTAGGCAGTAGAAAAACAGACAAAGGGAGACAGTTCCAGAGATGATCTGTTGCATGTGTGAAAGACTGGGAGTAGCGATTAACTCTTGCATTAGAGAGTTGGACCGAAAAGGGATGAGAGTTTGTTTTCTAGATGGGTGCTATGTGCCCACTGTAGTGGTGGAGGGATGCAAGCAGACAGTTCAGAGAAGCAAGGGCCATTGAAATAAGCGATAGCAAACAACAGTGCAGCGAAGAGACAGAGGTTAAAGGGAGCCATTAAGAGGAGGAGAGTTAATAAGACAAAAAGCCTTTGACTCCACCCTGTTGAGAAGAGTTGTATGTGGGGAGCCTTCCCGCACATGATAGTTGTACGCTACATGGGTGAATAAAACCCGTGTATAAAGTCAACAGCTGTGCAGGGGTAAAGAAGGTACGGAATTGGCTTAGCACACCCAATCTCTTGGAAGTAGATTTTTCAAGGAAGGTAATATGCTCTTTCCAAGATAAAACCCGAGAGACTGAAACCCAAATATAAAATCAGATAATCGTCAACTATAGGTCTGGAGAAAGTCAAACTTAGTAAACTGTACCCCAAAATAACAGTGTTCACCCCACCTATGACTAAAATACATTAATCTAAGTCTAAAAACAGTCCATAAATCAACCTAAACACAATTTTAAGTCTAAAATATCATAAAAATCAGTAAAAAAAAAAAATCTAAACCCATCGTTAAGCTGGGGTTTGGCCATCATTAGGCGGCATATTGTGGTATTTCCACCCTCATCACTAAGCTGAGGTATCACATCAAGGGATATTGTATCTTGGGGTATATACATACTGTATTTGCCAGTATATATGGTGACTCTTGAACCTCATAAAAAAATACCCAAAATTGGAGGTCGTTCCGAACACCGGGTATAAAATCTTAACCTCTACATCCTGTTATTATGGGATCCAGAGGCACGATAGGGATCATTGCCGAACACTCACCTTGACCCTTGTTTCCCCCCCTGGGGGTAGGGGGGTTTGTCAAGAATACTCCCTCAGTATCCCTGCTTGTCGTAAAAGGCGACTAAAAGGGTTGGCGGAGGGTTAGTGCCCCTCCTCGGAAAACAACTAACCAAAAAAAACAAACAATAAGCCTCGGACAAGGACTGACCAAACGTTGACGACCAAGGACCGGACAAAGGACATTGCAATTGGAACGTGGAATGTAAGGGGAGCAAATGATGAGGTGAAAGAGAGAGAGAGATTGTCCAGGTGCTTGAGGATGCAAAAGTGGATGTATGTGGAATAACTGAAACAAAATGGAGAGGAGAAAGTGTGAGAGAATGGGAGTATGGATGGGGTATATGTGCAGGAGTAGGTGAGAATGAGAGGGCAAAGGAAGGAGTATGTATAGTTGTGAGTAAAAGATGGAAGAGGAGCATAAGACAGTATGGATCAGTTGGATCAAGGATTGTGTGGGTAAAGTTGAAAGTTGGAATACAAATGTGGGCGATTGTGTGTGCGTATGCGCCAACGCAAGATCGTGCTAGAAGAGTGAGAGAAGAGTTTTGGACAAATGTAGAAGTGTGCATGGAAAAGTTTGGAAGGAATGATAGAGTGTTTTTGATTGGTGATATGAATGGTAAAGTTGGGAATGTGAAGGTGGATGTAATAGTTGGTGAGTGGGGTGTGCCTGCTGAGATAGATGAGAATGGGAGTGCATTAGTGGACATTTGTGCTGGGAGGGGGTTGGTGATAGCCAATACCCTCTTCAGGCATAAAATGATCCACAGGTATACATGGCGAGTGATGAGAAGGGTGGGTGGTGAATTGAGTGAAAGGAAGGCAATGATTGATTATGTGTGTGTGGATGAAAGGATGCGAAGATGTATATTGGATGCAAGAGTTTATAGAGGTTGGGGGAGTGGACTTTCTGACCACTACTTGGTGGTGGCCAGAGTTAAAGTTCAAGTAAGATGGAGGAATAGAAGAAGGGAAGGATGAGAGGAAGGAGTAGTTGCAAGGAGAGTGGAAAGGTTACAAGAGGATGAGAAAAAGGCAGAGTATAAGAGAGAAGTGGAGGAACGATTGGGCAAATATGAATTGGAGCAGATGGGGGACGTGGAGGGTGTGTGTAGAATATTTACAGAAGAAATATGTGCAGCATGTGATGTGGTGTGTGGAAGGAAGAGAAGACGGAGGGGGATGCAAGGAACAGTGTGGTGGACTGAAGAGGTGAAACGGGCTGTGGCACAAAAGAAGAAAGCATACAATGAATGGATGAGATATAGGGGTGTGGAAGAAGTTGAGAGGCGGAAGAGAGAGTTATATGTAGAAAGAAAGAGAGAGGTGAAAAGATTAGTAAGAGAGAGTAACAAGAGAGTGGATGAGGAATTTGGAAGGAATTTGGGTGTAAAGTGGAGGGACTGTAAGAAAATGTTCTGGAAAGAGATGAAAAGAGTAAGACAGGGTGGAAGTGAAGTTAGCAGGGGAGTGAAAGATAAAAATGGTAGATTACTACTGGAGAAGGGAGAAAAAGTGAGCAGATGGAGAGAACACTTTAAGGAATTGTTGAACGTGGAGGATGGAAGTAATGCGAGTATAAGTGGCTGGGGAATGGCTGGAAGAAGGAGGGAGGTGAGAAGACAGGAAGAAATCAGTAGGATAGAAGTTGTGGAAGCAATGAAGAAAGTTAAATCAGGGAAAGCCCCAGGAATTGATGGAGTGTGTGGTGAAATGCTGAAGCATGGGGGAGAGATAGTAGTAGAATGGATGTGGAAGATGTGCAGATTGGCCTGGGAGGAAGGTAGAGTCCCGGAGGATTGGAAGTCAGGTATAATTATTCTCTTGTACAAAGGAAAAGGGGAAAAAGAAGTGTGTGGTAATCATAGGGGCATTTGTCTTCTTAGTATAATAGGAAAAGTATATGGTAGGATACTTATTGACAGAGTTAGAGAAAGAACAGAGAAATTAGTTGGAGAAGAACAGGGAGGCTTTAGGAAGGGAAGAGGTTGTGTAGATCAGATATTCATTCTCAGATCTTTAGTGGAAAAGTTTCTAGAGAAGGGAAAGAAGTTGTATGCGGCTTTCATGGATTTGGAGAAAGCATATGACAGGGTGGATAGACTAGGATTGTGGAAAGTGTTAAGAATATATGGAATAGATGGGAAGTTGTTGAATGCTGTGAAGAGTATGTACGATGGTGCGAAGGCTACAGTGCGTGTGGATGGTGAACTAAGTGAATTTTTCTCTTTGAAAGTTGGGTTGAAACAGGGATGTGTCATGTCTCCATGGTTGTTCAATCTGTACATGGATGGGGTAATAAAAGAGGTACAAGGTAGGGTAGTGGATGTTGGAGTGGCCCTGGTGAGAGAGGATAGTGTTTGGAAACTCCCTGTACTGTTGTTTGCAGATGATACCGTGTTGTTGAGTGAAGACGAAGGGGAGCTGCAAGGCTTGGTGGATGAGTTTGAGAGAGTGTGTAAGAAACGGAATCTAAAGGTGAATGTAGGGAAGAGTAAAGTGATGGTCTTTGAGAGAGGTGAAGTCAGTGAATGTACAGCGAGGTTGGATGGTGAGGAATTGGAAAATGTGAGTACGTTTAAGTACTGTACTTGGGTAGTGTGATGAGTAAGAATGGAGGTTTGGAGGGTGAAGTGCTTGAAAGGGTACAAGAGGGAAGAAAGGTTGCTGGTTCTTTGAAAGCAGTGATAAGAAACAGGGAAGTGAGCATGGAAGTGAAAAAGTTACTACATGACAGTATTGTGATACCAACTCTAACGTACGGAAGTGAAGCTTAGACGTTGTTGGAAGGACACAAGTCAAGAGTGAGAGCAGTGGAAATTAGTTATTTAAGAGGAGCCTGTGGAGTCACATGGAGAGACAGGCTGACGAATGAGGATATAAACGAGCGTTGTGGTGTTGATGTGGATGTGATAGGAAGCGTTATGAGGAACACACTGAGGTGGTTTGGCCATGTGGAGAGGATGGAGGGTCAAAGACTGACGAAGAGAGTGTATGTGAGTGAGGTGGAGGGGGAAAGAGGGAGGGGGAGGCCGAGGATGAGATGGAGAGATGGGGTGGAGAGGTATATGAGAGAGAGGGGTGTGAGTTGGGAGCAGGGGAGTGAAATGGCGGGGGACAGGGCGACTTGGAGGCGATTTGTTTGTGGCCACCCCAAACGGGATTGAGGCGTCTGGCAATAGATAGATAGATAGATAGATCATCAATCACAACTTGTTTTCTATATGAAGGCAAATTTTTATAAAAAACATATCCATGGATATGGCCATGAGGACATGAGAAAGATGGGTAACCTTCAGAGCCCACACCATGAACACCATTGTGTGTCTCGGCAGTGACTGGCTGGGTTGTTTACAAGTTACCACCAAGTGCAGGGTTGCCAGATCTGAAGCAGGGCTCATTTCCAACGGTGATAAACAACAGTGACATTGCTATTATTTCTGGTGGATTAACTTCAGTTCTGCAGCCACTTGATGTTTGTCTGAACAAGTCATTCAAAGACATAATCCTTGAGCAACGGAACGAGTGGATGATCAACGGTAAAAAATCTTATACAAGTGATGGGAATATGCGTGCTCCAGGTCTGGATGTGCTGTGTGATTTTATTATCAAGGCATGGAATGACATTTCTGTGGAAACAGTCATCAACTCTTTCAAGAAATGTGGAATATCCAATTCATTGGAGGGCATAGAAGATGACATTTAGTGGGCAGATGAGGAAGAGGAAGCCGTTGCCGAAGCTACACCTTTGAATTCAAAGTTTGATTCCAACAATGACGAACTTCAAACTTTAACCCAGGATGAAGTTGATGAACTGATGATGTCAAATGTGGATAATACTGAGTTTGAAGGTTTGTAATAACTGACAGTTTGAAGTGATGCCTTTAATAAAATGTAACTTTCCTTTAATGTGTTGTATAAAATTCATGGTAACATGATTTTAAGTGTTTAATGCAGTATGAATTTACACTTGAAATCCCGAATATTAAATGTATAATTCATTTTGATATTGGAGGTGGCACATGCAGCTTAGATAGCCTGTAAAACCTGTAGAAGAAGCTGGTTTAAAGTAAAACCTAACCAAAGGCTGTGTTGCATAACATCGTGTTATTAGTATCACATCACTGGTCAGTGGGAAGAGTGATCAAGGAATGGGGTTATTGGGGCAGCAAGCTCCCAGTGTTTAAAGAGTTGGGGCTCATCTTATGCTCAGAGTATCCCTATAAACCCACATTTTGTATGGAAATATTGGGAGTATTATACACAGGTCGGCCTTATACACTGGCAAATATGGTCTGTCTATCTATCTATAGCCCGACGCCCTAATCCCGCAAAGGTTGGCCGCAGACAAAACGCCTCCAAGTCGTTCTGTCACCCACCATTTGACTACCCTCCCCCCAACTCACCCCCCCCTCCCTCATATACCTCTCAAGTCCATCCCTCCACCTCATCCTCAGTCTACCCCTCCCTCTCCCTCCCTCCACCCCACCTACATACACCCTCTTAGTCAGTCTTTCATTCTCCATTCTCTTCACATGTCCAAACCACCTCAGTGTATTTCTCCTAATCTTCTCAACCACATCCACATCCACCCCACAACGTTCCTTCACTTCTTCATTCGTCAACCTGTCACTCCACGTGCTCCTCTCAAGTAACTCATTTCCACTGCTCTCACTCTTGACTTGTTCCACTCTTGCAAGGTCCATGCCTCACTTCCATATGTCAGGGTAGGGATCACAATACTATCATGCAGTGACTTCTTAACTTCCATACTCACCTCCCTATTTCTCATCACTGCTTTCAGTGAACCAACAACCTTCCTTCCCTGCTGTACCCTTTCACTCACTTCATCCCCCAAAATTCCATCCTTACTCATCACACTACCCAAGTACTTGAATGCACTCACATTCTCCATATCCTCACCATCCAACCTCACTGCACAGTCTGTGACTTCATTCCTCTCAAACACCATAACTTTACTTTTGTTTACATTAACTTTCAGATTCCTCCTCCTACACATTGTCCCAAATTCATTCACCAAACCTTACAACTCCCATTCATCTTCACTCAACAATACTGTATCATCAGCAAACAGCAACACCGGAAACTTCCAAATCTCACCCTCATTCATTAGAGCCACCCCCACATCCACTGCCCTACCTTGCACCTCCTTTACAACCCCATCCATGTATATATTAAACAGCCATGGAGACATCACACAACCCTGTTTCAGTCCCACATTGAGATCAAAGAACTCACTCAACTCACTATCCACTCGCACCGTAGCCCTAGCTCCCTCGTACATACTCTTCACAGCATTCAGCAATTTCCCCTCCACTCCGTATATTCTTAATACCTTCCACATACCTTGCCTATCTATTCTGTCATAAGCTTTCTCCAAGTCCATGAAGGCAGCATACACTTTCCTTCCCTTCTCTAGATACTTCTCCACTAAACATCTTAGAACAAATATCTGATCTCCACACCCTTTTCCCTTCATAAATCCCCCTTGTTCTTCTCCAACTAGCTCCTCTGTCATATGCCTAACCCTATCAATGAATATTCTACCATATATTTTACCAGTCACACTAAGAAGGCAAATACCCCTATTGTTACCACATACTTCTTTCTCCCCTTTTCCTTTGTATAGAGGAACAATTATACCTGATTTCCAGTCCTCTGGAACCCTTCCCTCATCCAAAGCCCATCTACACAACTTCCATATCCACTCTACAACAGTCTCACCCCCATACCTAAGCATTTCACCACACACTCCATCAATTCCTGGGGCCATTCCCAACTTAATCTTCATCGCTTCCACTACTTCTGCCCTACTGATCTCTTCCTCCCTCCTCTCATCTCTTCTTCTCTCAGCCATTCCCCAACCACTTATACTCGCACTGCTCTCACTCTTTACATTCAACAAATCCTCAAAGTGCTCCTTCCATCTCCTCAATTTCTCTCTCTTCTCCACCAACAATCTATTATTCCTATCTTTCACTCCCCTACTATTTCCCCTTTCACACTGACTTACTTTCTTTACCTCCTTCCAAAACTATTTCTTACTCTCCCTCCATTTCACACTCAGATTCCTCCCAAACTCTTCATCCACTTTCTTCTTACTCTCCTTCACCAGTCTCTTAACCTCCTTTCTCCTGCTCACATATACCTCTTTCTTCTCTCTCTCATATTCTTCCCTACCTCTACTCGCTAACCATTCACTATATGCCTTCTTCTTTTGTTCCACAGCTCGTTTCACCTCATCATTCCACCATGCTGTCCCTTGCTTACCCATGCATCTCCTCCTCACTCCACAAACCGCCTCACACGCTGCGCCTATCTCTTCCGTGAATATCTTACATTCGTCTTCCACCCCTTCCATCTGCTCTAGCTCATACCTTCCCAATCTTTCTTCCACTATGCTCTTATACTCTGTCATTTTCTCACTATCTTGCAATTTCTCCACTCTTCTCACAGGAGCTGCTTCCTCCTGTCTTCCCCTTCATCTCCTCGACCACTTCCTTTGCAGCTCTACCTTGACCATCACTAAGTGATGGTCCGAGACTCCATTCCCCCACCCTCTCCATACTCTTGCATCCAACACGTGTCATCTCATTCACTCATCCACACACACGTAGTCTATCATTGCCTTTTGTTCAACAAGTTCACCATCCATCCTCCTCATTACTCTCCATGTATACAGGTGGATCATCTTATGACGAAAGTAGGTGTTGGCTATTGCCAACCCCTTACAAGCACAGATGTCCACCAAAGCACTACCATTCCCATCTACTTCAGCTGGCACACCCCACTGACCAACCACTCCATCCACTCATATATTCCCAACTTTGCCATTCATGTCTCCAATCAACAGCACTCCCTCGGTCCTCTCAAACTTGTCCATACATTCTTCTACTCTCGCCCAAAACTCATCTTTCACTCTTGCCACGTGATATACATTGTTTATATATATATATATATATATATATATATATATACAGTACAATCCCTGCTATCTGGTATCCAGACAAACGGAATACTCAGAAAAACGGGAAAATTCAAGGGCTGGTAAAAATGTCAGTAAGTTATTACTGTGCGCCAATTTGAATTGACCGCCAAACCGCCATTTTATCGTGTCACACGAGGCTGGGTGAAGTCGGACTAAGTGAGGTGAAGGCATTTCTGGCTAATGTAAATCCCTAGTAAATCCTCTTAACCAGCCCTCCACTTCCCTTTTTCCCCTACTTGAATTCAGTCATCCTCCACAATTTCCACAAATCACCAGACTGCTTTTTACCACCAGACAGTAAACAAGCTCTCTTCCTGTTGTGTTGCTCTGATGGACGGTAATTTCAACACTCCAAAATGCCTAAAGAGAAAACTAAACGTAAGCGTGTCGTGCTTACCTTGAAACAGAAGCTGGACATATGCAACAGATTTGAAAAAGGCGAACATTATAAAACACTGATGACTGAATATAATGTAGGAAATTGAACGATTTATGATGTCGAGGCCTAGGCATCCAAGCTCAATGAATTTTTCATGAAAAGCGAGACAAGTAAGTCCATTGAAAAAAGGCATACTCTTCATCATTCGAGTGGTTTTGCTTAGAAAGATCTAGGGGAGCACCTATTTCTGGTCCTATTATATAAGAAAAAGCAAGAGAGTTTCACAGTAAACGAATAGACAAGTTGAGTGTGATTTCAGTATTGGATGGTTAAAATGTTTCAAAGACAGGCATGAAATTTGTAAACCAGACATCTCGGGAGAGAGCAAATCAACAAACAGCAAATGCCGGTGTTTTTCTTCCTAACGGACCGACTCTAACTTGCACCACATAAATTCATCTTAGAATGCATGTGTGCTGGCAGAGATGAAAAAAAAATGTTAATAGGAATGATGGTTTACTTTGTTGGAAGAAAAAAAAATAATATGCTTGCACTTCATATGTAAATCATGTAATTTATTTTGTGCAAAACAGCTGATTGGCGGGTGAAGGGTGGAATGGTGGCGGTCAGTCTGGGCCGGGACCGTAAACAAAACTCACGTGGGGACACAGGTGTCGTGATAATTCACCAATAAATATTCAGGATTTTATTTCTTTAGTTTTCCATTTTTATGAGTACAGTATATACGACAAATTATTCGGTAGTTATGAGATTGGACTTGTGCACTTTGCAGAACTGCAAAGCAGTGCATGCACATGCATTATGACCATGGTGTGTGTTTACGAGGCAATTTTTCGGGTGGAATCTCTTAGTGTGCCCCCTGATGTGAGTGGTGAGTAACTGAATTGTATTTACTGCTATGATAATTATCGCCTTTGTATAGATTTGAATATCAGAACTACGGGAAGAATCTGTAACCGGGAAGGTAAATTCCCCAAGCCGCCCGGTTAACTGGGATTGTACTGTATATATATATATATATATATATACTGTGTATATATACAGTAATCCCTTCAATATCCGACATAATAGAGCCATAGGCAGGTCCGGATAGTGGTCCTGTCCGGATATTGGGCCCCAGCATATGCACTCGTACTTATGGACCCTAACTCAGAGAAACACCTATACAACTCCTTCTGGACATGCATATCACCTATTTAAGACCCAAATCACACCAATATGGGACATAAAAGACTGAAATAAATGCAAAAGAACCATAAAATGAGGTTTTTGAGGTAGTTTCATACAATATTCAACATTCTGGGTACTTACAAGTCCCTGGCTCCTGGACTGGTAGTTATGGACCCTAACCTAGCCTAACTCAGAACACCTTCCTACTGCACATGCATAGCACCTAAGACTCAGCATATTCAAAACAATAAGGGATATAAAAGAGTGAAATTAGGTGTTTGAGGTAAGTATAGTATGGAAAATACAGTAGAGTACAGTATGAAACATTCTGCCTGCATACAGCAAGTCCATCGCCATCTCGATGAATAACCGCCTCCTCTCGGACTCTGACAGTAAGAAGGATTTCCTGAAGCACTTGCAGTACACTGTTCATGAAGTCTTGCACTGAACTTAGTCATTCGCACTCAGAAGTCCATTCTCTTCACAGTGCGCACTCTTGTCCAGCTTATGTTCCATTGTAACTTAATAAGTGTTGCACTCTGCACATTAACTTTTTCCACTCTAATAACCATTTTCAAAAGCAAAAACACACAAGTCTATTTACATTAAATTTAGTTCAGAAATTGTCTTTTCACTCACAACTGTAAATCCTTAACACAATGCAGTTTTTTTCACTGCACAACACTGTAAATTCCCGTGTGGTCTAGTGGAGAAGTTCTTGGCATCTATTCACTGTCAGAATCCTAGAGTATCACTGGCAGGTGACCTAGGGGTGCGTCGCTGGGTCCTGGTGATGGCGTACCCATTGCAGACGACTCTGAAGACAGACGCAAACTCACATCGAGCGGTGAATCCACCGTGGCTGATGTGCTGGGCTGTGGCTTGGAGCATGAGGGCCTGTCTTGGGGAGGCAACGGAGTGGAGCCAGGGCCGGGCACAGCGGGGGTCACGGGCCTGAAAAAACTGTCAATCGTTGATTGATGCAAGGAACGACGATTCTGACGATTGATAATGCGCTGCCTGAAATCACGCACTTCCTCCACAAGTCCCAAGGGCCCCATCTCCCTGTCGCAGTCCAGGTGTTCCAGGTAGTCGAGAACGAACTCTAGGTGTTTCCGGAGTGCGCTCAGCTTGGGGATGGCTAGAGTTGTGTCATGCTGAGAGGAGTCCGCATCATCATTGCCATCCTCGTCGAAATCTTCAAGCTGGGTACTGACACCTGCAACTGAAGATGCGATCTTGATATCAGACAAGGTCTGATACCCTGGATCGCCCTCGTTGTCATCCAACCACTCACGCACATCGTCCACATCAACATCGTCGCCATGCGTACGTAGACGTGCATGGAAGTCATCCACGTCAATACCTAGGAAATCGTACTCCACATCCGTTCCGTGAAGCAGACGAGACCAACCATTTTCTAGAGTCTTGACAGGGACTTCCTTCCATGCACTGGCCCAGTTGTAGATTGCAGACTTGATGTTGTAGCGGTGAAGGTTTTCCAAAGTCCGCTGGCCTCGCGTGTCCCGTCCCTCCCTGCGCTCGTCCTCGTCCTCGTCTTTGAGAACAACCATCACCTCGCCCTGGAACTTCCATCGGTTTAGGCGCTTTGTTGCCACGATCACTCCTTGGTCCATTGGTTGGATGGGAGCAGTTGTATTAGGTGGCAGAAACATGCACCTAATCCGACCATTCTCAGCCACCAAGTCCTTGTCGCATGGGTTGGCAGGTGCATTGTCGAGGAGAAGGAGGGCCTTTACCTGGTTGCGTGGGATTCCCAGTTTCTCCGTCTGGTAATGTATGACCTCTTTGATGAAGTGGCGGTGAAACCAGTCTTTGAAGATCTGGGCTGTTAACCATGCCTTCAAAGAATGGTACCAGACGACAGGAAGGATATCCATCACCCCATGAAGACACCGAGGCTGCTTTGCACGGCCAACAATAATGGGCTTAAGCCGGTGCGTGCCGTTATCATTAGCACAACACAAAGTAGATAGCCGTTGCTTGGAGAGCTTGCTGCCAGGTACACGCTTCTCCGTCTCCTCGGCTAGAATGTTCGTTGGCAAAGAGCGATAGAATAAGCCAGTTTCATCAGCGTTGTAGACTTGGCCGAGAGTGAGGCCCTCCCTGTCGATCAAGCCCTTCACCTTGTGCTGAAACTCGTTAACTCCTTCCTCGTTAGTGTCCAAAGCTTCGCCATGAGCTTTACGGTTGGTAAGGCTATGCTGTAACTTGAATGTGAAGAGCTAACCCTCGGATGCCTTGAAGTCTAGGGCGTCGTGAAGCTTGGCGAACTTCTCAGCAGCAGCCTTCAGCTCCGTACCACGTACCATCACACCAGCACCACGTTGCTGTCGATACCAAATCAACATGGAGCGGTCGACTTCAGCAAACTTGGGAGTAATCATCACCTTCCTCTCCACATTGCGTTTGCTTCTCGACGAGAAATCAGCCGTGTACTGTATGAGTTTGTCTTGGGATCTCTTAATATCGAACATAGTAGATCGGGCCAGGTTGAACTCGCGGAGGATGCGGGAAGAAGACCACCCCGCATCTACTTTCTCCAATATCTCCCGTTTCTTCTCCAGAGTCAACACCACTCTCTTCCTCTTCTCAGGCGTCGGGGGCCATCATCACACACACGAAGGAGAGGCACGAGAGCAGCAGGAGTGCCTGCAGCAGGTAAGGCACTACCACAAAAGCGAGCACGTGGGCAGCCATGACGACGAGCATGCACTTGCGACGAGAGACAGGCGGAAAGTGGGGAGGATGCAGGGGCGCTGTAGCGGACATTGGAGGAATAACACACCACAACAGAGCTGTCCCGCACCTCGCGTGCCAAGTTCAAAGTACGGGCGGGATTTTTTTTTTTTTTTTTTTTTCCCCGGACCATTTTGGGAATATTGGATCCCAAGACGATTACCATATTTCGTGGGATGTTAGACGCTGCAGTGTGAAAGATGCACCCTTATTCTGGAAGGGAAGCTCTGATGAAAAAAGTATGGCTTGACTAAGACTACAGAAAGGTTGCTTGATATGAGTATTTTTCACTAAAATACAGACTCACCTTTCAGAACCTCTGTTCAGTACTGTATATATGTCTTTGGTTTCTTTATTTTTATGTAAAAGAAGGGTACAATACATGAAAACAACAACCCCTTCCTTACATAATGTTACCTCATTCCATGACACTCTCTTAACACATTAGAGTCTGTCTTCAGTACTGTGTATATATGTTTGGTGTCTTTATTTTTATGTAAAAGAAGGGTACAAGACAAGAAAACAAACAAACAACCCCTTCCTTATAAAATGTTATCCATACCACGACGCCATCTTAACACTAGCGGTTTGTTTATGAAATATGAAGTGTCCGATTCTTTTAGTAAAGTAATTTGAGACGTGATGTTCATCTCTATTAAAGTACACTACATACGTATCACTATATAGAGATAACTATTATTTTTCGTGAAGTGAACTTAAAAAAATCAAAACTCAATACAATCAGTTCTTTCATTCACTTAAGAAAATACAAAGGGCATTAACCCCTTAACCATGGGGCGTCACTTTCGTGACACTTGGGAGCAAGGGATCATACCACGGGGCGTCGCTTTTGTGATTCTGTGTTATTTTGAATTTACCTGGGCTTCCAAGTGGGGGCTTGTATCATCTATCAGTACTGCCAATGTCCAACACTAGTCAGCACTCCTAATCTCATCTGTACTCCCATCCATTGTTGACTATTTAGCCATTTCTCCCCGTTCTTGACTCCCCTCCCTACCCCCCCTTCATTACCCTATCCTCTCGCCTGCCCGGCCGTGCTTCGCTAAGTAAATCTTCTCTGGAATTTTTCACTGATTTCATCCATTGAAATAAGCCCTATGCCCTATTCTTATACCAAATAATATATACAAGAAAGAAATAAGGTAAGTGAGAGTGCCATACACCTGGAATTGGCTAATTATTACCTGACAACATCTCACGTGCACTCGTTTGCTAATTTTCGCTGTTTTTTTCCCCTTGAAATATGCCTTATAATCTATTTTCGTAATAAATATACACATAAGGAGGAAAGGGAGAAGCCTAAGTGATATTTACATTCACCTGGAACTACCTAATTTATAATGTATTGTCTAGATATCCTGCCAATCATTTCATTGAAATACATAGCTGTTTCAAGAGCTAACATTGGTAGTACTGAACATCCCCTAAGTAGGCGTCCACCCGGCCCTCCCTTATCAGTTTACTCTCATCTCCCGAAGTGGAGGTACGTCTGTTTCCTCTTGCTGACTTCAGGGCCTTTTTCGCTCCCATGCAAAGGGCCCTGTGACCTTTACCCCCTACTAAACCTCGTGTGGAAAGAGGTAAAGGGCTGACAATTAATAAAAGAGTGACTACGATCTTTCTATTGAGTAAAACAGTGCAAGTGGAATTGTAAATAATGTGTAAATAATGTGTAAACAGCAAGTGAAAGTAATGAATGTAAATATACGTGAACAATGGAAAATAATTTTATAAGTTACTTCAAGTGACAGTGCATAACACAGTGTAAATAATATAGAAATATAACTAACGTAAATAAAATAGAGAACGTAAATAGAAATGTAAATGAGTAGTATTATAAGAATACGAGTATATACCCTAGGAGTAATGAAAGTGAAAGTTTCACTCTAGCATGTCTGAATACTGTGAGTGATGAGAGTGAAGATGAAAGTGACATTCACTCTCAGTGCTAGTATACAGGACGAGAAAGTGAATGCTACGTATTTTACTGAAAGAAATTGACTCCCTGCAGTGACAATAAACTAATACTACTGAAGGAAACTTATGGATAAAGGCTGTAGATATATATAAGTGTTATATAGTAAAAGAAGTATAAAGTGTGAGGGGTTTTATGAATAATAAATGACAGAGTACCAAGAGCGAACTAGCGCAAGTGCGACGGTCAGACGCGCTCATAATTTTCATTGCTTTCACTGTGTTTTTTTTTTTTTTGGAGTATGGATCCCAAACTACTTGAAAATCATAGAGTAGTGTTTATAGCGTTAATATCTGGCTGTGGTAATCATATTACGGGTTGTCGGGAAGTGTAAAGTGGAGACTTTGTTACCCAACTTCAGAGGTCTCCACAAGTCCTACGGTAACTGACGAAGGCTCAACAAACATTCCAGGAGAAAGCTGAAGGTATGTGCCATAAGCATATGTAATTTTAAAATTCTAGGACTAATAACTGATTTTTGGCAAATATTTTTTGAGAGTCTGTCGGAGCCTGAATAACCCCGCGGCACACGTAAAACATCGGTAAACATGTCTGCCGTGCAGGGGTTAAGTGAAGGAATTATCTCCAAAACAAATGCCTGCATGTCTTCAAATGCCTGCATGTGTGAACTTTAGAATCAAACAACACAACCGTGTTTTCAAAAATCAATTACAAGGAATGTTTACACCTTTTTATGTACCCTTAAAGTACCAGAAGCCATCCTAACATGGGGTGATCGAATTTCCATATCACTAGTCTCTAAACTGCTAAATTGCTAAACCGCTAATAATGCTGTAATTTCGGGAAGTATTATTTAATGGTGCAACTTTTTCCCAATTTTCACTAACAGTAATATAAGACTGCTTCCCTCTATGATGCTCTTGTATCGAATGAAACAATATATCAGTAAGAGATACCAGCCTAACAAGAATTTTTGAATTTCCATATGAAACAGACGTCTGTTACAATGACTCAACAAAAGTCATGCTAGCCAACATCTCCTATATGAATCCCTTGCTAGTTAATGATTGGATAGCAAGTGATCATTATTGCCCTTCTGAAGGTTAGCAAGGGGTTCAGAAGTGATCATGTTCTGAGAGTTGAGGGAATGCTAGGTGCTAAATTGCTAGACTGCTAATAAGCTGTAATTTCAGACTGCTGTTTAATGTTGCAGTTGTTTTTCCCGTTTTTCAGTAACGGTAATATAAAACTGTTTCCTTCTATTATATTCTTGTCTCTAATGAAACAAAATATGAGTAAGAGAAGCCAGGTAAACAAGGGTTATTGAATTTCCATATGAGACAGACGTCTGTTACAATGACTCAACAAAAGTCAAGCTAGCCAACATCTCCAGTATGATTCCCTTGCTTGTCAGTGATTGGATAGCAAGTGAAGTGATCATTATTGCCTTTCTGAAGGTTAGCAAGGGGTTCAGAAGTGATCATATTCTGAGAGTTGGGGGAATGCTAGGTGCTAAACTGCTAAAAACCTGTAATTTCAGACAGTACTGTTTAATGTTGCAGTTTTTCCCATTTTTCAGTAACAGTAATATAAAACTGTTTCCTTCTGTTATATTCTTGTCTCTAATGAAACATAATATCAGTAAGAGAAGCCAGCCAAACAAGAGTTACTGAGTTTCCATATGAGATGTCTGTTACAGTGACTCAAATGTCATGCTAGCCATCATCTCTAGTATGATTCTCTTACAAGCTACTGAATGGATGGCAAGCAAAGTGATCATGACTGCATTTCAGAAGGTTAGCAGGGAGTTCACCGGTGATCATGTTAGCCTGCTAAAGCATTGTGTAAGCTAGGTGCTAAATTGCTTAACTGCTATACTGCTAAACCCCCAGACCATCACATGGCCAGTTGTAAACAAACCCTAAATTTTTTCTTAAGTCTGGTTTTTTTTTTAATCGTAAAATCTGAGTATATACACAAGTGAATGTAACTTTTTGCAATAAATCAAAGGTGTTTATACTCTAAAAAAAATACTTCACTGCCAAACAGTGAGGTGATCCTCTGTATAAGTGATTCTTCTAAATGGAGCCAAGGTAGTCTTGCCTCCAAGGACACATGGGGATATTTGAAGATGATTTTGAGACAAAAAAGTGCGTCTTCCACCCCACGAAGTACGGTATGTCCGGTTAGTGGGGATGTTCGGATTTTGGGCGTTCGGATATTAGAGGGACTAACATATATATATATATATATATATATATATATATATATATATATATATATATATATATATATATATATATATATATATATATATATATATATATGTATGTGTGTGTGTGTGTGTGTGTATACATACCCTATAAATAGCCAGGGTATCGCATCTAGGGATATCGTATCTCGGAGCACATATACAGTAATCCCTCCACTATCCGACATAATAGAGCCAAAGGCATGTTCCTGTCCGGATAGTGGGCACCAGCCTCCTGGACTTGTACTTATGGACCCTAACTCAGAAAAACACGTATACAACTCTCTCTCGACATGCATAGCACCTATTTAAGACCCAAATCACACCAAGAAGGGACATGAAAGACTGAAATAAATGCAAAAGAACCATAAAATGAGGTTTTTGAGGTAGGTTTATTCAGTATTAAACATTCTGGGTAATTACAAGTACCTGGCTCCTGGACTGGTAGTTATGGACCCTAACCTAGCCTAACTCAGAAAAACATCTCCCTACTGCACATGCATAGCACCTAATACACTATATATTCACACCAATAAGGGACATAAAAGAGTGAAATGAGGTGTTTGAGGTAAGTACAGTATGGAAAATAGAGTACAGTACAGTATGAAACATTCTGTGTACTTACAAGTCCATGGCCATCTCGATGAATAACCACCTCCTCTCAGACTCTGACAGTAAGAAGGATTTCCTGAAGCACTTCCATTACACTGTTCATGAAGTCTTGCACTGAACTTAGTCATTCGCACTCAGGAGTCGATTCCCTTTATGCACTCTTGTCTTACTTATGCTCGATTGTAACTTAATAAGTGTTTCACTCTGCACTTTAAGTCGTTCCACTCATAAAACCATTTTCTAAGCAAAACACATTCAAGTTAATTTACATTAAATTTACAGTCCAAAAATTGTTTGTCTTTTCACTCAGATTTCTAATTTCTTAACAATACTGTATGCACTGTTTTTCTTTCACTGCACAACATTAAATTCCCGTGTGGTCTAGTGGAGAAGTTCTTGCCGTTTAATCACTGTCAGAGTCTGAGAGTAGCTCTTGCAGGTGACCTAGGGGTGCGTCACTGGTGATGGCGTACCCACTGCAGACGACTCTGAAGATAGGTGCAAACTCACGTCGAGCGTTGACTCCACTCTGGCTGATGTGCTGGGCTGTGGCTCGGAGCACGAGGGTCTGTCTTGGGGAGGCAACGGAGTGGAGCCAGGGCTGGGCACGGTGGGGGTCACGGGCCTGAAAAAGCTGTCAATCGTTGATTGACGCAAGGAATGACGATTCTGACAATTGATGATGTGCTGCCTGAAAGCATGCACTTCCTCCACAAGTCCCAAGGGCCCCATCTCCCTGTCGCAGTCTGGGTGTTCCAGGTGGTCCACAACCAACTCTAGGTGGTCACTGAGTGCACTCAGCTTGGGGATGGCTGGAGTAGTGTCATGCTGAGAGGAGTCCGCGTCATCGACGCTCTCCTCGTCGGAATCTTCAAGCTGGGTACTGACACCTGCAACTGAAGATGCGATCTCGATATCAGACAGGGTCTGGTACCCAGGATCGCCCTCGTCGTCATCCAACCACTCACGCACTTTGTCCACATCAACATCGTCCCCATTCGCAGGTAGACGTGCATGGAAGTCATCCACGTCGAAACCTAGGAAATCGTTTTCCACATCCTTTCCGAGAAGCAGACGAGACCAACCATTTTCTAGAGTCTTGACAGGGACTTCCTTCCATGCACTGGCCCAGTTGTAAATGGCAGACATTATGTTGTAGAGGTGAAGGTTTTCCAAAGTCCGCTGGCCTCGCGTGTTCCGTCCCTCCCTGCGCTCGTCCTCGTCCTCGAGAACAACCATCACCTCGTCCAGGAACTTCCATCGGTATAGCCGCTTCGTTGCCACGATCACTCCTTGGTCCATTGGTTGGATGAGAGCAGTAGTATTAGGTGGCAGAAACATGCACCTGATCCGGCCATTCTCAGCCACCAATTCCTTGTCGCACGGGTGAGCAGGTGCATTGTTGAGGAGAAGGAGGGCCTTTACCTGGTCGCGTGGGATTCCCAGTTCCTCCGTCTGGTAATGTATGACCTCCTTGACGAAATGGCGGTGGAACCAGTCTTTGAAGATCTGGGCTGTGAACCATTCCTTCAAGGAATGGTACCAGACGACAGGAAAGACATCCATCACCCCACGAAGACACCGTGGCTGCTTTGCACGGCCAACAATAACTGGCTTAAGCCGGTGCATGCCGTTAGCATTAGCATAACACAAGGCAGATAGCCTTTGCTTCGAGAGCTTGTGGCCAGGTACACGCTTCTCCGTCTCCTTAGGTAGAGTGTTCGTAGGCAAAGAGCGATAGAATAAACCAGTTTCGTCAGCGTTGTAGACTTGACCGAGAGTGAGGCCCTCCCTTTCGGTGAAGCCCTTCACCTTGTGCCGAAACTCCTCTACTCCATCCTCGTTAGCGTCCAAAGCTTCGCCATGAGACTTACAGTTGGTAAGGCCATGTCGTAACTTGAACACGAAGAGCCAACCCTTGGATGCCTTGAAGTCTAGGGCGTCGTGAAGCCCTGCGAACTTCTCAGCAGCAGCCTTCAGCTCCGTACCACGTACCATCACACCAGCAGCACATTGCTGGTGATAACAAATCAATGTGGAGCGGTCGACTTCAGCAAACTTGGGATTAAACATCATCTTCCTCTCCACGTTGCGTTTGCTTTTTGACGTGAAGTCAACTGTGTACTGCATGAGTTTGTCTCAGGATCTCTTGATATCAAACAAAGTAGATCGGGCCAGGTTAAACTTACGAAGGATGCGTAACGATGACCATCCCGCATCTACTTTCTCCAATATCTCCCTCTTCTTCTCCTGAGTCAAAACCACTCTCTTCCTTTTCTCAGGCGGCTGGGCCATCATCACACACACGAAGGAGAGGCACGAGAGCAGCAGGAGTGCCTGCAGCAGGTAAGGCACCACCACAAGAGCGAGCACGTGGGCAGCCATGACGACGAGCGTACACACGACAAGAGACAGGCGGAAAGTGGGGAGGATTCAGGGCCGCTCTAGCAGATGTCGGATGAATTATGTACCAAAACAAAGCTGTCCCACGCCGCACCCGCCAAGTTCAAATTACGGGTGGGAAAAAGTCAGATTATTTTTGAATTTTTTGCAGTTTTCTGACCATTTTGGGAATATTGGATCCCAGGACGATTATGTTCAGAAAGTGGGCGTCCGGATAGTACAGGGATTACTGTGTAAACATATATACCCAGTTTAACGATCTAATTGGTTAGGTAAAACCTGTTAGGCGAGGTTTCGTACATCGGGGTACTTTTAACATGTACAGTAATCCCGCATATTTCGCGGTAGTTACGTTCTTGTAACCCCCGCGAAAAGTCAATTCCGCGAATACTCTATTAACAATTGAAAACTTGCACTTGTGTCCACCATGCTGCCCATCACACAGTCCATGTCCATACTGATTGCGAGACAATTCGCCGTCAGACAATTCCCCGTCAAAACATGGACGATTCCCCTTCAGAACAATTCGCACCCTGGACGATTCCCCGCCATTCTATAAATATACTAATCAATACTTTCATCAATATACTTATTATTAATTAATCAATACTTTATTAACTATATTTCAGGGGGATCCAGCAGTCTATGTTCAGTAGCGTAGGTTCTGGATATTATTTATTAGTTGCACCTTTAGTCAATAATTAACTTGTTTCTTCCTCGCTGTAGTCGCCTTTGAATTATATTCTAGCGTCACCCATAGCTATCTTCATTAATGAAGGCGAATTGTTTTGTGTTTGTTGTGACTGAGAATTGTCCCGAAACCTCCATACTCATCCCGAAATACCTTCTTACAAGATTGACAGCACATACTCCATTATGAAGGAAAAACGTAAACACCGTACTGTAATACACAATTATCTACACATTTATTAACAAAACAGTACAAAATAAAAAGATGCATTAACTGGTGATAGCAAACACTCGCACGGTCGTTTCTTAGCTTGTCCAGTAACACAATTTTCTCTGCTAAGGTCATAACTTGATCGTTTTGTCACTTTGGAGTTCTTACTAATTGTATTATTAGCCCTTGGTGAGGCTGGCTTACGTCCTGGGGCCATGTGGAAAGCAAGTGGGAGGTAAGAGGCTCATATCATAGTGTGGTTACAACCACAACAACCACTTACGGCAGTCAGGCGTGGACTGAAGAATGCGGGACAGAGAGCAGTGTTGCCATATCCAAACAACGAAATTATGCTAGGGCAATGAAAAAATTATGCTAGATTGAGCATATTTGTTCCAAGTAAAAAATGAATTATGCTAACTTGAAGCTAAATGATAAAATTCTATACATATTCGTGCAACATATTAATTATGTATTGTTTACTATGAAAATATTAAAATGAACCTACATACAGTAAGAGGATAAATATCGGTATCTACCCATACTGCTTTTTCCCACGAAACTTACGTTCTTCTGATGGATTTTGATATGATTCGTTCGATTTTGAGCATCGTTTCCGTCGGAAATAACGAGATTTTGAGTTAAGACCCCCCCCCCATCCCCCTGAAATAATGAGGGATCTTTGGGGAATCGGGGGTTATAGGGAGGGGGGAAAACACAGAAAATGGTCATTTCCGACTGAATTGAAGCTGAAAATCGAATGAATCATACCAAAATCCATCGGAAAAACCTAGGTTTCATGGGTAAAGTACAAAGCTCAAACTTATCCTAACCTAACCTAACCGAACCAAACCGAACCTAACCTAACCTAATCCAACCTAACCTAACCTAACCTAACCTAATCCAACCCAACCAAGCCCAAACTGAAAGTAACCAATTATTCAAACATCTTACCTTAGTCCTCTCTCTCTCTCTCTCTCTCTCTCTCTCTCTGATTTGTAGCTTTTATAAAATCATTCTAAAAATATTCCATTCCATTCAAAATTATGCTAGAATGATTCTAAAACTTCTAATATGTTAAAAAATATTCCAGACTCGAAAATTTGATCAAAATTATGCTAAAAGAATAAAATTATGCTAGATATGGTAACACTGGCAGAGGGGCCACGGGAAAGGGACAGAGGGTGGCGTGAGTTTACCGCGCTACAATTGGAAGCTGCGGGAATTTCATTTTTTTTTTTTTTTTCTGTATATTCAAGGATATTTTTGTTGAACTTATTAATGCTAAGAAAATCCGCGAGAGGGCAAAACCGTAGACAAAAAATCCGCAAAAAATGCGGGATTACTGTATTTCAATATAGACCATTTACCAGCCTTGGGTTTCCCCTCACACCAAGTCCAAAACCCACCCTTATGAGCCTAAAAACAGGTGTAAAGGCAATCTAAATTGCCTAACAGCTGCCTAGGAAGCTAACTGAAGCCTAAGACCTGTAAATAGCTCACTAAAACCAACAAACGAAGTCTGAATATTGTCAAATATAAATCTGGAAAAAATCAAGCTTAGTAAACTGTACCCCAAAATCATCAAAATGACAATGTTCACCCCACTTATGGCTAAAACATTAATCAAAGTCTAAAAACAGTTTATAAATCAACTTAAACACACAATTTTAGCAAAAATATCATCAAAATCTTTTAGTAAAATCAGAACCCATTGTTAAACCGGGGTTTGGCCATTGTTAGGCAGGGTATGGTGCAATCTCTTCCCCATCGTTAATCCGGGTATCGTATATCGAGGTATTACTGTATCTATATATATAGTAACCTCTCAAGTAACGCGAGGGTTAGGTTCCTGGATAGGTCGTGTTAATTAAAAACGCGTTATTTAAACATAATTTTCCCATAAGAAACAAAAGTAATATTGGGGGTTATGTTCTTGGACTCTGGGAAAGTCTACCCATTTAGGGAGTTATGCTACTCTAAACTTAAAAGCAACAATATTGATTTGAAAGAAAATCCATGTAAAAATCAAAACAGTATATTTGGGGAGAAATAAACAACATTTGAGCCTTTGTTGGGCCGAAGTGTTGTTTACTTCTCCCAAAATGGATACAGTACTGTTTTCATTTTTTACGTGGATTTTCTTTCAATTCTGTTTCATTCACGGCGTTGTGAAAGTTCAACATTATTAATGCATTAGTAGGTCATAAAAACACTACAGTAAAAGCAACATTTTCGTTATGGTAAGTAGATCACAAACAATAACAACCTACAGCCTCACTTCATTTATGCATCACTCATCGTCTGCTGCTGTTCTTCCTCACCCCGCTACCCCACCTCCCGCCGCTCCCCACCCTAAATTTGTTGTCCCTCATCGCTCTGCTGTCCCTCCTCTTCCTCTTCTTCTGACTCCCATGCTACTGGTGATGAAGATAACTCCCTAAAGTTTTCTGTCTTCTTCATAAAGAACTACTCTATCTTGGTCTGAGTGGTTTTCTTCTTTCTGTTCTGCAGCATCAAGTTGTAACAATTTAGATCTGCCATCACTTTCCTCGCCATATTTTGTCCAAAAATGAGCCAAATTGCTCAGAATGGGGCTAAACTTCATTTTCCAATTCCATATTTCGAATAAAACCGGTTCTAGCAACAGGCCAGAAAAAATATATATATGTACAGGTAACTCGCACGGAACACGAGGGTTTCGTTCCTACCGTGCCGTGTTAGGTGCGAAATCGCGTATATTTAAACTACTCCGTATTTTGCTCCCTAGAACCCCCAAATGTGTTGTTTTGCTGTTATCTGTCACTAGAAAGCACTTTAAGTGGTTAGAAGGTTTATTTAATGTTATAACTCACAAATACAGTACTCCTGAGCAAAACTTCAACACACAAATACTGTACGTAAACACAAGGAAACATTCCGACGCCGATCATAGGTAATAAATTAGGTTAACTGGTACCAGTGCTTTAACTTACAAGTACATACCAGAACAGTACATATTTAACTTAGAAATGCAGTACTGTGATATCGAATGATTTCAGTACATAATCTGTTAGGAATGGCTGGAAAAAAAAAAATGTTATGAATACATTTTCACCTTTTTGATATATGTTTATGGTAGTTTCGAGTTATTTTTTACGTTATCGTTGTGCCCATGCTTGGAAAAGGGAGCGAAAGAGTTGAATTTTCAGTCCTCAATGAGAAAACTGCACGTCCTCCAAGGCTAGACTCTGCCACGGGAGAATAAAGTGGAGGGTCAGTCCGATTAGCAATAAGGAAGTTGTGTCACAACTTCCAGCTCCCACACCACGAGAATGGCTAAAAATAGAATCGTAATGCAGTTTCAGAACTAACAATAAGTCTAATTATTACGAATACAGATACAAAGCAGAAATAAATACGTTTACAGACAGGAAAAACGTACTTCTTCCGTCATAACATGTTCATCTTTCTCAATCATTTTACGTTCATATTTATCATTTTACCTTGTTATTTTCGCAATATATATTGCTGTCTCGTAAACAGGGTGGTTGTTTGTGTTTTGCAAGGGAGGAAAAAGGTTGTATTTTCTGTCTGGGTCGAGATAATGGGTGTAACTATGTGTGGTTAGGCATGGCCACGAGCGAAAAAATCGTACTTCCACTCATCACGATAGCCGGTGGTGAACTGAGAGATGATACATGAGACGGTGAAGTCAAGGTCATGTCCCAGATTTTCGTTCACTTCCCGAAAGTTTTCACAGTTTTCTACAAGTTGCAAACCATTACAGCAAACCTGAGCAAATAGGTGAAGATACCAAGAGAAAAATGTATTTTTCTCTTGTTATAAGTCTTTAACGAACAAACAAAAAAAAGGCAATATTCCGACGCCGATCATGGGTAATCATATAAATCAGGTTAACTGGTTACAAGGCTTTATTTAATGCTTTAATTGCTTACAAGTACATACCAGAACAGTAAATATTTAACTTACAAATACAGTACTGTAGAAAAGCAGTACAGTAAGAGTTTAACGAACAAACAAAAAAGGCAATATTCCGACGCCGATAATGGGTAATCATATAATTCGGGTTATCTGGTTACAAGGCTTTATTTAATGATTTAACTTTATTTAAGTGCTTACAAGTACAGTACATACGAGAACAGTAAATATTTAACTTACAAATACTGAACAGCACTGTGGAAAAAACGAACAAATAAAAAAGGCAATATTCTGACGCCTATCAGGTAAACTGGTTATAAGACTTTATTTCTTGCTTTAACGTTATTTAATAGTACTTTAAGTTGCACATAAACTTACCAGAACAGTACAGTACTGTAAATATTTAACTTACAAATACTGTGCTACTGTACTCGGGAATGTCTCACTCACTGAATAATTTCCCGCCTAGATCGTCACGTAATCAAAACAAACCGCGCGCTGCGGTGACGTTCGAGGATTTGATCTTTCAAAGGCCTCTCCTACGTTAATTTGTAGTTTTCATAATGGTTTTTTAATCTTTCGTTGTCTTATATGTATCCCAGCCCTTACCGTGTATAATTGCGAGCGCGTTCCGTGAGATCGTGTTCCGTGCGAGTTATCTGTATATATATATATATGTGTGTGTGTGTGTGTGTATACATATATATATATATATATATATATATATATATATATATATACAGTAATCACTATATATATATATATATATATATATATATATATACAGTAATCACTCTAATATCCGGACGCCCAATAACCGAACATCCCCACTACCCGGACCTTATCGTCCTGGGATCAAACATTCCCAAAATGGTCCGAAAATCCAAAAAAATTGGGGAAAAAATTGATTTTTTGCCGTCCGTAATTTGAACTTGCCGCGCGCGCCGCGTGAAAGCATTGTTTTGGTTCGTCATTCCTCTGACGTCCGATAGAGCGCCGCTGCATCCTCCACACTTCCCGCCTGTTTCTCACCGCGACAAGACCTACGCTGTTCGCCATGGCTGCCCACGTGGTCGCTTTTGTGGTGGTGCCGTACTTGCTGCAAGGCCTCCTGCTGCTTTCTGCCCTACTCTTAGTGTGTGTGATGATGGCCCCGCCTCCTGAGAAAAGGAAGAGAGTGGTGTTGACTCTGGAGAAGAGACGGGAGATATTGGAGAAGGTTGATGCGGGTTGGTCTTCCTCACGCATTCTCCGCGAGTTCAACCTGGCCCGGTCGACTTTGTTCGATATCAAGCGTTCCCGAGACAAGCTCATGCAGTACACGGCTGACTTCTCGTCGAGAAGCAAACGCAACGTGGAGAGGAAGGTTATGTTTACCCCCAAGTATGCAGAGATCAACCGCTCCACGTTGATTTGGTATCGACAGCAACGTGCAGCTCGTGTGATGGTACGTGGAACGGAGCTGAAGGCTGCTGCTGAGAAGTTTGCAAGGCTTCACGACGCCCTTGACTTCAAGGCATCCAAGGCTCTTCGCGTTCAAGTTACGACATGGCCTTACTAACCGTAAAGCACATGGCGAAGCATTGGACGCTAACGAGGATGGAGTGGAAGAGTTCCGGCACAAGGTGAAAGGCTTGATCGACAGGGAGGGCCTCACTCTCGGTCAAGTCTATAACGCTGACGAAACTGGCCTATTCTATCGCTCGGTGCCAACGAACACTCTGGCCGATGAGACGGAGAAGCGTGTACCTGGCTGCAAGCTTTCTAAGGAACGGATATCTGCTTTGTGTTGTGCCAATGCTAACGGCATGCACCGGCTTAAGCCCGTTATTGTTGGCCGTGCAAAGCAGCCTCGGTGCCTTCGTGGGGTGATGGATGTCCTTCCTGTCGTATGGTACCATTCTTTGAAAGCATGGTTCACAGCTGTGATTTTCAAAGACTGGTTTCACCATCACTTCGTCAGGGAGGTCATACATTACCAGACGAAGACACTGGGAATTCCTCGCGACCAGGTAAAGGCTCTCCTTCTCCTCGACATTGCACCTGCCCACCCGTGCGACAAGGACTTGGTTGCTGAAAATGGCCGTATTAGGTGCATGTTTCTGCCACCTAATACGACTGCTCTCATTCAACCAATGGACCAAGGAGTGATCGTGGCAACAAAGCGCCTGTACCGTCGGAAGTTCTTGCCTCTCCTGACATTGAGGGGGCTCTCCCTACGTGCTAAGGGGTCTTTGTATGCAGCGTGTGTTAGGAGTGTAATGCTGTATGGCAGTGAGACCTGGGCAGTGAAGGAGGAAGACATTCGCCGGCTCAGACGTACAGAAATGACAATGATTAGGTGGATGTGCAGTGCGTCCCTGCGTCCAAGGCCTGGAGGGGCTGGGTTTACAATGGAAGAGTTGAGAGGTAGGATGGGACTGGAGTGTATTGGTGTTGTGATGAGGAGAGGTAGATTGAGGTGGTTTGGACATGTGGAGAGGATGGGGGATGATAGTTGGGTGAGGAAGGTGAGAAGTGTTAATATTGGGGGTGGGGTTATGAGGGGTAGACCGAGAAAGACATGGGACGAGGTCATTAAGTGTGACCTTAGGGTTAAGGGACTCAACAGGGAGGCTGCAATGGATCGTGCAGCATGGAGAGCCGCCATTAGGTGACCAAGGCCGACACATGCAAGCATGTTGGAGCCTTTAAAAAACGAAAACGAACCGTCGGAAGTTCCTGGACGAGGTGATGGTTGTTCTCGAGGACTAGGACGAGCGCAGGGAAGGACGTGACACTCGAGCCAAGCGGACTTTGGAAAACCTTCGCCGCTACAACATCAAGTCTGCGCTGTACAACTGGGCTAGTGCATGAAAGGAAGTTCCTGTGAAAACTCTTGAAAATTGTTGGTCTCGTCTGCTTCTCGGAACAGATGTGGAGTACGATTTCCTAGGGTTTGACGTGGATGACTTCCATGCAAGGCTACGTACGCACGGCGACGATGTTGATGTGGACGATGTTCGTGAGTGGTTGGACGACGACGAGGGCGATCCTGGGTATCAGACGTTGTCTGATATCGAGATCGCGTCTTCGGTTGCTGGTGTCAGTCCCGAACTTGAAGATTCCGACGACGAAGGCGATGATGATGCAGACTCCGCTCAGCAGGACACTACTCCAGCCATCCCCAAGCTGAGCGCACTCTGGGAACATCTAGAGTTCGTCCTAGACTACCTGGAACACCCAGACTGCGACAGGGAGATGGGGCCCTTGGGACTCGTGGAGGAAGTGCGTGCTTTCCGGCAGCGCATCATCAATCGCCAGAATCGTCGGTCCTTGCGTCAGTCAACGATTGACAGTTTTTTCAGGCCCGTGACCCCCGCTGTGCCAAGCCCTGGTTCCACTCCGTTGCCTCCCCAAGACAGGCCCTCATGCTCCGAGCCACAGCCCAGCACATCAGCTACAGTGGAGTCACTGCTCGACGTGAGTTTGCGGCTGTCTTCAGAGTCTTCTGTAGTCGGTACGCCATCACCACGACCCACCGATGCACCCCTTGGACGCCTGCCAGTGATACTCTCGGGCTCTGACAGTGAATAAACGGCAAGAACTTCTCCACTAGACCACACGGGAATTTTGAGTGTTGTGCAGTGAAAAAAACGGTGTGTTGTGTTAAGGTTTTCAAGTTGGGAGAAAAGACTCAGTAGAAAAGAAATTTAACGTAACTAACCTTCTTTATTTTGGCTTTGGAAAATTAAAAAAACTGGGGAAAAGTTAATGTGCAACACTTAAATTAAACTGGAACATTATTTGGACTAAAGTGAACACTGTGAAAAGAACGGACTTCTGTGTGTTAGTGACTAAGTTCAGTGCAAGACTTCAGGAAGAGTGTAGTGCAAGTGCTTCAGGAAATCGTTCTTATTGTCAGAGTCCGAGAGGACGCGGTTATTCATCGAGGTGGCCAGGGACTTCCTGTAAGTAGCCAGAATGTTTCATGTTGTACTATTTTCCATACTATATTTACCAGAATGTTTCATATTGTATTTTTTTCCATACTATACTTACCAGAAAGTGTCATACTGTACTTCTTTCCATACTATACTTACCTCATGCATGTGCAGTAGGAATGTGTTTTTCAGAGTTCGGTTAGGTTAGGTTCGGTTAGAGTCCATAAGTACCAGAATGTTTATTAATGTATGAACATACTTCTAAACCCACATTTTATGTTTCTTTTGCATTTATTTCAGTCATTTATGTGCCTTATTGGTGTGATTTGGGTGTTAAATAGGTGCTATGCATGTCCGGAGGGAGTTGTATAGGTGTTTCTCTGAGTTAGGGTCCATAAGTACAAGTCCATAAGCTGGGGCCCAATATCCGGACGAAACCAATATCCGAACCTACCGATGGCTCTATTGATCCGGATATTGGAGGGGTTATTGTATATATATATATATATATATATATTTATGTGTGTGTGTGTATATATATATATATATATATATATATATGTATATACAGGTAAATTGCACTTAACACGATCTCACAGAACGCGCTCGCAATTATACACGGTAAGGGCTGGGATACATATAAGACAACGTAAGATTAAAGAACCATTATGAAAACTACAAATTAACACAGGAGAAGCCTTTGAAAGATCAAATCTTCGAACGTCACCGCAGCACGTGGTTTGTTTTGATTATGTGACGATCTAGGCGGGAAATTATTCAGTGAGTGAGACATTCCCGAGTACAATAGCACAGTATTTGTAAGTTAGATATTTACAGTACTGTACTGTTCTGGTAAGTTCATGTGCAACTTAAAGTACTATTAAATAACGTTAAAGCAAGAAATAAAGTCTTATAACCAGTTTACCTGATAGGCGTCAGAATATTGCCTTTTTTATTTGTTTGTTTTTTCCACAGTACTGTACAGTATTTGTAAGTTAAATATTTACTGTTCTCATTTGTACTGTACTTGTAAGGACTTAAATAAAGTTAAATAATTAAATAAAGCCTTGTAACCAGTTAACCCGAATTGTATGACTACCCATGATCAGCGTCGGAATACTGCCTTTTTTGTTTGTTCGTTAAACTCTTACTGTACTGCTTTTCTACAGTACTGTATTTGTAAGTTAAATATTTACTGTTCTGGTATGTACTTGTAAGCAATTAAAGCATTAAATAAAGCCTTGTAACCAGTTAACCTGATTTATATGATTACCCATGATCGGCATCGGAATATTGCCTTTTTTGTTTGTTCGTACTTACAATAAGAGAAAAATACATTTTTGTCTTGGTATCTTTACCTATTTGCTCAGGTTTGCTGTAATGGTTTGGATCATTTGATGCAATGCAACGTGTAGAAAACTGTGAAAACTTTCGGGAAGTGAACGAAAATCTGGGACATGAGACTAACCTTGACTTCACCCTCTCGTGTATCATCTGTCAGTTCACCACTTGCTATCGTGATGAGTGGAAGTACGATTTTTTCGCTCATGGCCATGCCTAACCATACATAGTTACTCCCATTATCTCGACCCAGACAGAAAATACAATCTTTTTCCTCCCTTGCAAAACACAAACAACCACCCTGTTTACGAGACAGCAATATATATTGTGAAAATAACAAGGTAAAATGATAAAGACGAACGTAAAATGATAGAGAAAGATGAACATGTTATGACGGAAGAAGTACGTTTTCCCCGTCTGTAAACGTATTTATTTCTGCTTTGTATCTGTATTCGTAATAATTAGACTTAATGTTAGTTCTGAAACTGCATTACGATTCTATTTTTAGCCATTCTCGTGGTGTGGGAGCTGGAAGTTGTGACACAACTTCCTTATTGCTAATCGGACTGACCCTCAACTTTATTCTCCTGTGGCAGAGTCTAGCCTTGGAAGACGTGCAGTTTTCTCATTTAGGACTGAAAATTCAACTCTTTCGCTCCCTTTTCCAAGCATGGGCACAACGATAACGTAAAAAATAACTTGAAACTACCATACACGTATATCAAAAAGGTGAAAATGTATTCATAACTTTTTTTTTTCCAGCCATTCCTAACAGATTATGTACTGAAATCATTCGATATCACAGTACTGCATTTCTAAGTTAAATATGTCCTGTTCTGGTATGTACTTGTAAGTTAAAGCACAGGTACCAATTAACCTGATTTATATGATTACCTATGATCGGCGTCGGAATGTTTCCTTGTGTTTACTTACAGTATTTGTGGGTTGAAGTTTTGCTGTGGAGTACTGTATTTGTGAGTTATAACATTAAATAAACCTTCTAACCTCTTAAAGTGCTTTCTAGTGATTACCAGTGACAGATAACAGCAAAACAACACATTTGGGGGGTCTAGGGAGCAAAATACGGAGTATTTTAAATATACGTGATTTCGCACCTAACACGGCACGGTAGGAACGAAACCCACGAGTTCCGTGCGAGTTACTTGTATTTATATATATATATATGTGTGTGTATATATATATATATATATATATATATATATATACAGTAGAACCTCTTTGGTCCGGACCCCGTTAATCCAGATTTCTGTTAATTCGGACAAAATTTAAAATTAATAAACTTGAAAAATATGTTGAAAATAATTCTAAAGTCATTTTCAGTATCGGTGCGGAAAGCGATCGTCACGTGTTTGGTCTCAGATCATGCTAGGTCATAACATGGGCGCCTGTTTAAACAAGCGCTAGCATTCATTCCATCATCTAGTTCACCGACCATTTATATTTTTACGCCGTATTTCAAAAGTTAATCCTCCTTACCATGCCCCCTAATGCAAGTGTAGCTTCTGCAATGAATAAAGGTGTTAAAAGGAAGCATGTAACACTAAGTATTGCAGGTAAAGTGAAAATACTGGATAAACTTGAAACTGGTGTTCCTGCAGGAAAACTCTTGAATGAGATTACCGTGATGGTCCGGACAATCTGCTAATTCGGACAACCCTTCCCCCCGTATAGTCCAAACTAGAGAGGTTCTACTATAGATATATATATATATATATATATATATATATATATATATATATATATACATATTCACATATATATACACTCAGTCCTTGTAAATCGCGTGTTTATAATTCACGGATTCGTAAATCACGGCTAAGTGGCTGTCAGATTGCCGACACCCTTAAATCGCTGTTAAGTCACGAAAATCGCGGACCTAGGCACCGAAGTGGGCCTTTTCCGAGAAGAATCGTAAACCGCGGCATTCAATTTGAAAATCATTACCCAACAGCCAATCACCACCCATCCCTGGTGGGAAGTGTGCATACTAATGCCGACACATTGTTGTTGTTCTTCCCGCCAGTCCGCACAATACAGACCATTGCTGTGGAGTACGAGAGCTACCTGCCTTTTTTTGTGCACCTTCCCCCCTGCCTCCTACCTTCCATGGCCTCTCCAAAACCCCTGATGAAGAACTCAAAGCAGTATGGCATCAAGAAGTAGCTGCCGTTGTCATACAGTCAACGTTTGGAGCTCATTTGCTGTGTTTCAGAAGGGAGCACCCCCACCACATCCTGAGAGGTTCTAAGTTCTTCCCAACACCACCCCACTCCATTCAATAAGCATTATCATCATAGGATTAAGGTTAGATCACTTAACATTGCTTATTTTGTATTAAATACATGCACTGAATATTCCTAAATTTGTATGTTTGTGTTTGATAGTGCCTAGATAGGTGTAGGTAGGGTGCTGTGGGGGGTGGTTGGCCAAAGTCCAGACCCAAATTCATTTTTCACATGAGTTATTATTTATAAACCACGGAATATGTAAATCGCGGCAGTGGTCCAGACCCAAATTGCCGTGATTTATGCGGATTCAGTGTACATGGAATGCAAGAGGAGCGAATGATGAGGTGACAGAGAGAGAGATTGTCCAGGTGCTTGAGGGTGCGAAAGTGGATGTATGTGGAATAACTGAAACAAAATGGAGAGGAGAAAGTGTGAGAGAATGGGAGTATGGATGGGGTATATGTGCAGGAGTAGGTGAGAATGAGAGGGCAAAGGAAGGAGTATGTATAGTTGTGAGTAAAAGATGGAAGAAGAGCATAAGACAGTATGGATCAGTTGGGTCAAGGATTGTGTGGGTAAAGTTGAAAGTTGGAATACAAATGTGGGCGATTGTGTGGTGTATGCACCAATGCAAGATCGTGCTAGAAGAGTGAGAGATGAGTTCTGGACAAATATAGAAGCGTGCATGGAAAAGTTTGGAAGGAATGAAAGAGTGTTTGTGATCGGTGATATGAATGATAAAGTTGGGAATGTGAAGGTGGATGGAATACTTGGTGAGTGGGATGTGCCTGCTGAGATAGATGAGAATGGGAGTGCGTTAGTGGACATTTGTGCTGGGAGGGGGTTGGTGATAGCCAATACCCTCTTCAGGCATAAAATGATCCACAGGTATACATGGCGAGTGATGAGAAGGGTGGGTGGTGAACTGAATGAAAGGAAGGCAATGATTGATTATGTGTGTGTGGATGAAAGGATGCAAAGATGTGTAATGGATGCAAGAGCTTATAGAGGTTGGGGGAGTGGACTTTCTGACCACTACTTGGTGGTGGCCAGAATTAGGATTCAAGTAAGATGGAGGAATAGAAGAAGGGAAAGATGAGAGGAAGGAGTATTTGTAAGGATAGTGGAAAGGTTACAAGAGGATCAGAAAAAGGCAGAGTATAAGAGAGAAGTGGAGGAATGATTGGGCAAATATGAATTGGAGCAGATGGGAGACGTGGAAGTTGTGTGTAGGATATTTACAGAAGAAATATGTGCAGCATGTGATGTGGTGTGTGGAAGGAAGAGAAGACGGAGAGGGGTGCAAGGAACAGCATGGTGGACTGAAGAGGTGAGACAGGCTGTGGCACAAAAGAAGAAAGCATACAATGAATGGATGAGAAATAGGGGCGTGGAAGAAGTTGAGAGGCGGAAGAGAGAGTTATATGTAGAAAGAAAGAGTTGAAAAGATTAGTAAGAGAGAGTAAGAAGAGAGTGGATGAGGAATTTGGAAGGAATTTGAGTGTAAAGTGGAGGGACTGTAAGAAAATGTTCTGGAAAGAGGTGAAAAGAGTAAGACAGGGTGGAAGTGAAGTTAGCAGGGGAGTGAAAGATAAAAATGGTAGATTACTAGTGGAGAAAGGAGAAAAAGTGAGCAGATGGAGAGAACACTTTAAGGAATTGTTGAACATAGAGGATGGAAGTAATGCGAGTATAAGTGGCTGGGGAATGGCTGGGAGAAGGAGGGAGATGAGAAGACAGGAAGAAATCAGTAGGATAGAAGTTGTGGAAGCAATGAAGAAAGTTATATTGGGGAAAGCCCCAGGAATTGATGGAGTGTGTGGTGAAATTCTGAAGCATGGGGGAGAGATAGTAATAGAATGGATGTGGAAGATGTGCAGATTGGCCTTGGAGGAAGGTAGAGTCCCGGAGGATTGGAAGTCAGGTATAATTATTCCCTTGTACAAAGGAAAAGGGGAAAAAGAAGTGTGTGGTAATCATAGGGGCATTTGTCTTCTTAGTATAATAGGAAAAGTATATGGTAGGATACTTATTAACAGAGTTAGAGAAAGAACAGAGAAATTAGTTGCAGAAGAACAGGGAGGCTTTAGGAAGGGAAGAGGTTGTGTAGATCAGATATTCATTCTTAGATCTTTAGTGGAAAAGTTTCTAGAGAAGGGAAAGAAGTTGTATGCGGCTTTCATTGATTTAGAGAAAGCATATGACAGGGTGGATAGACAAGGGTTGTGGAAAGTGTTAAGAATATATGGAGTAGATGGGAAGTTGTTGAATGCTGTGAAGAGTATGTACGATGGTGCAAAGGCTGCAGTGCGTGTGGATGGTGAACTAAGTGAATTTTTCTCTTTGAAAGTTGGGTTGAAACAGGGATGTGTCATGTCTCCATGGTTGTTCAATCTGTATATGGATGGGGTAATAAAAGAAGTACAAGGTAGGGTAGTGGATGTTGGAGTGGCCCTTGTGAGAGAGGATAGTGTTTGGAAACTCCCTGTACTGTTGTTTGCATATGATACTGTGTTGTTGAGTGAAGACGAAGGGGAGATGCAAGGCTTGGTGGATGAGTTTGAGAGAGTGTGTAAGAAACGGAATCTAAAGGTGAATGTAGGGAAGAGTAAAGTGATGGTCTTTGAGAGAGGTGAAGTCAGTGAATGTACAGCGAGGTTGGATGGTGAGGAATTGGAAAATGTGAGTACGTTTAAGTACTTGGGTAGTGTGATAAGTAAGGATGGAGGTTTGGAGGGTGAAGTGCTTGAAAGGGTACAGCAGTGAAGAAAGGTTGGTGGTTCTTTGAAAGCAGTGATAAGAAACAGGGAAGTGAGCGTGGAAGTGAAAAAGTTACTACATGACAGTACAGTAATCTCTCCAATATCTGACGTAATAGGGCCATAGGCAGGTCCGGATAGTGGTGCTGTCCGGATGTTGGGCCTCAGCTTATGGACTTGTACTTATGGACCCTTACGCAGAGAAACACATATACAACTCCCTCTGGGCATGTATGACACCTATTTAAGACCCAAATCACACCAATAAGAGACATAAAAGACTGAAATAAATGCAAAAGAACCATAAAATGAGGTTTTAGAGGTGAGTTTATACAATATTAGACATTCTGGGTACTTACAAGTCCCTGGCTCCTGGACTGGTTTGAACCGTCAGTTTGCAGTCCACAGTTAATCCTTTGCACTCTAAATTCTACAATCAACACCATGTTGATGATTTTCATGTTATATAGGGTAGCATATAATCAGAGAGAGTAAACAATCCACCATCTCCATCCTGTGTATCCTCATACATGTGAAAAATTCATTTGGTAATGCATTTTTCTGATTCATTACCAAACGAATTTTTATTACGAAATTGGCCCACACTTGGTAATGAAAAGTACCAAATGGCAACCCTGACAGGGGAAGGGGGAGGAAGGAAGGGGTGAAGGGACCATGGTGTAACAGCTGTTCGGCACCAGGCGGCTATTTAAAATTACGGGTGGGGAAAAAAGTCAGATTTTTTTCGAATTTTTTGCGGTTTTTGGCCCAGTTTGGGAATATTGGATCCCAGGATGATTATGTCCGGTTAGTGGGGATGTTTAGATATTAGAGGGATTACTGTTGTGATACCAACTCTAACGTATGGAAGTGAAGCTTGGGTGTTTTTGGAAGGACACAAGTCAAGAGTGAGAGCAGTGGGAATGAGTTATTTAAGAGGAGCCTGTGGAGTCACATGGAGAGACAGGCTGACGAATGAGGATATAAAGGAGCGTTGTGGTGTGGATGTGGATGTGATAGGAAGCGTTATGAGGAACACACTGAGGTGGTTTGGCCATGTGGAGAGGATGGAGGGTGAAAGACTGATGAAGAGAGTGCATGTGAGTGAGGTGGAGGGGGGAAGAGGGAGGGGGAGGCCGAGGATGAGATGGAGGGATGGGGTGGAGAGGTATATGAGAGAGGGGGGTGTGAGTTGGGAGCAGGGCAGTGAAATGGTGGGGGACAGGGCGACTTGGAGGTGATTTGTTTGTGGCCACCCCAAACGGGAGTGAAGCGTCTGGCAATAGATAGATAGAAAATAGGGGGTTAGGTTCTAGGAGCCTCATCTTTTTTGTTAAAAATGTATTTAAAGATAGATTACTAGAAATACTTCTGTCTTATGACACAGAAGACAGTGTGTTTACATACGACCTCACCGACTGGACACATCAATGCATAGCTACTGCAGTCTAACTAGGACCTAACCAATTAGTTTTGCCCCCTAATACTCCTCATGAAAATTTTAATCACCAAGGATTGCCACTAAGCCTCTTGAAAGTCCTCATTAGAAATCAAACATAAACTTCACCTAAACAGCACGTGAATAATAGCCGGCCAGCATTACACATATTTTGTCACAAATCACTTTCGGTACTAATAAAAAAATGCAGTGTGAAACTTTTTGAGAGCCGTAAATCATCAACAATAAAGGAAAAAAACCTATAAAGAAGTCATCAGCATGGAGTGATTGCGTATCTCACTTCTTAGATACAGACGAATGCAGAAATTGTGAAAAATAAACAAGTCAGCCAAACAGTATAATTTGTATGACAGTATAATTCACAAGAACTGAACTCACATAATGGGGTGCTTTGGGGCCGCCATTGAAGTGGTCGAGCCTGCCACTGACAGTGAACAGTCGCACTCTCATGAATCATTAATAATATATCTTTGTGTGGACTTATGATTCAAATTAATGTTTGTAATGTGTAGAGGAATTTTTTTTTTCTCAAATAATTGAGAAGAAATGAAGGGAAACTACTTATTATTTTCATAGTAATACGTAAAAAATATTTATCCAGCTAGATTAGCATCAAATGAACTCCAAGATTCTCATTTATTTTGCATTAATAGTCTTTTATTGTACTGAAAGAGGTGGAGTTACATTACTCACTATTGGCTGGAACGAAATACTTTGTAATTGCCCTCTTCAAGTCGATTACTAGCCAATATAAGTAAAAAATCGGTACGACGCTCGTAACATCCCAAATATCCAAGTGGCGCATGCGCATTGAAGGTACAGTCCCCGGGACAAGATAGACTCTGCTTTTGTTTACTAATATTGCAGCACCCAAGATTTTGTAATATTCACATTTGAGGACATCAAGATAATTTCGGAAAGGCTGTCTTAGATAAATATTTTTACAGATCAGCTTCTAACTAACTGCTCTATGCTGCAAGATATTACCAAATTCTTCTGTTACTGTGCTTTCATTTCACCAAAGATTTTGTGTGGATGTGGGACAAGAGGGATGTTGTTGATAGTGAGGTGTGAGTTATGACTGTGTTCTACCATAAAAGAGGCCATTCTGAGTCTTTTTGTAGTACACCAGTCATGAAGTGTGTGTGGGAGTGTTAAGTCATCTGGGTAGGAAGCAGTGTGTACTTTGTGAAAGTGAAAAGCACATATTTTTATATATATACATATAGTTTTCTATATATACTTATTATAGAGAATATATTCTATTCTGGATTGATTAGCCACTTTGAGAAATATATACATACTTTATGACACTATATTATCCAAATTGTTTATTTTGTAATTTCATCATTCATAATCTGAGGAAATTGATGGCCACCCCTATTAATGCACAGGGGAACACAACAGTACGATCCTGACATCTCAGATTCTCAGCGTGCGTCCTCTCGACTTCAGTCCACCTTTCCGACCTCTCTCAGAGCAGGCAAAAAATGACTGTTGACCGTTCCTGGATTTGGGACGGTTTGTCGAAATTGTTGACTGAAGGCGAATTTTGGCATTAATAAATTTAAGTTAGTAAATCGTCTCAGAGGAGGAAAATATGACTCTCCTCATTGAAACCATATATTAAGAGATACAGATCTACTCATTTCTAAAGAATTAACATAGAAAACATTAAATTATAAGGGATGAATGAGCTGACTAGTTGCTAGACTTGCCAGAGTATAATATTTTTACCTTTTTGTATGACTCATACAAATGAATAAGCTCTTGTTGTGTGTATTCATTGGAGAGTGTAAGTGGTTTTGTAAGTAGGAATGACATTAATCCTATCACAAGTGCACACAAACAAATGCAGCACATGATTCATGAGCATGCGTGTCCTACGACGTCTGTGGCAGGCTCGACCATGACGATTGTCAATTGTCTTCCACCCCACAAAGCACCCCATTATCTTGCCTAACTGTTTATGTCAACATGTAGTGTCTTCACGGATCATGAGATTCGAATTTACTTGACCAAAGATCGTCAGTTTATACCAAAATGATTGAGCACAAAACCTATTTTCTTCTTTTTTTCACAGTCGTTGCACTAAAGGTGAATACATGATTTTTTTTTTTTTTGCGCGAGGAAGAAGGAACCAAAGGCCATGAGCCCGCAGTAACAGTTCCCTCCAAGAGAAAAAGAAAATACAATAGAGAGCCAAATTCAAGATCCGATCATTTTGAGATGCCTGGACACACTGCGTTTGAAAGACTGGAGATCATAGGAAGCAGGAAATACAGACAGATGGAGACAGTTCCAGAGCTGACCTGTTGCATAAATGAAAGACTGGGAGTAACGGTTAACTCTTGCATTAGAGAGTTGGACAGAAAAGGGATGAGAGTTTGCTGCCAGACGGGTGCTATGCGCCCGTCGTGGAGGTGGAATGCATGCAGACAGTTCAGAGGAGCAGTGACCATTAAAGTAGCGATAGAAAAGAGATAAAGATGCAACAGTGCGGCGAAGAGACAGAGATTGAAGGGAGTCAGTAAGAGGAGGAGAGTTAATGAGACGAAAAGCCTTTGACTCCACCCTATTGAGAAGAGCTGTATGTGGGGAGCCTCCCCACACATGAGAGTTGTACTCCACACAGGGGCGGATAAAACCCCTGTATAGAGTCAACAATTGTGCAGGGGTAAAGAAAGAGCGGAGTCAGCTTAGCACACCCAATCTCTTGGAAGCAGATTTTACAAGAGATGTAATATGATCTTTCCAAGATAAGTCCCGAGTAAATGAAACCCCAAGCATGTTCAAGGATGATGCAGGATTAAGCTGAATATTATTAAACATTAGTGGGTATACCTGTGGAAGATTTTGTCGGGTTGATAGGTGTAAGAACTGAGTTTTTGATGCATTAAAAACAACCACATTATTTTTACCAGTCAGAGATACGAGCCAAGTCAGACATTAGGTGTGCCATAGCCTCATCCCTTGTTTGTTGAAGTAACTGTTGAGATGGGCGTTGCGGGAACCGAATGGAAAGGTGAAGGGTGGAGTCATCAGCGTATGAGTGGATAGGGTTAGATGTACAGCTTAGAAGATCATTGATGAATAAAAGGAAGAGAGGTGGTGATAGGACAGAGCCCTGAGGAACACCACTGTTAATAGATCTAGGAGAAGAACGATGGCCGTCTACTGCTTCATCATTAACTTTTTCTCCAACAATGAAAACTATCCACATTGTAAACATCCCGACTCATTTTATATGTCTGATATTTCGCATTGAACCCGCGCCATCCCAGTGACATGAATTAATGCGGCAACATTGCAAGGTCCCTAATTTGCACAATTTTCAATTTTCGCGGGTGATTTCGCGAGTGATTTTTGGCACGTATACACGGGACACCTTCCTCTATTCCTCTACAAGATGCCAAGCAGGAACAATGCCTTACACCGCATAACCTCCTCCCCCCCCCCCCTGCACGCCATTGTCTCGGCAATTCACCTGTTACCAGTGACCTGGCCAATAAAGACATTCAGGGCCAGAGTGATTCCCCAATCGATGACAATGTGGAGGACAAAGTTTACACAGCATTAGAGGAAGAAACAGTCAGAATTGATGATCAGGTAATGTGGGAAAAAAAAGGTCATGAATGGTGATGAGTTAGTGAGTGAAACAATGCTTATAATGCCTATATTACTGTTTGAAAACCAATATACTCCTGTACTACATATAAATTCGTACCGAGTAAATAAATACATACTGTTTATGAGTGGATAAAATAGTTACCCTCCCATAGAACTCGTTTTCTTTGGTACCAGCCTGTTAGAAAACCCGGTCAGGTAAGGAAGTACTTGCACCTAAATCCGGTACTTTAAACGTCAGGTGAGCAATTTCTTTATGAATTTTCGATGTTTCTCACCAAAAGCGGATGTTGAGCCCCCCCAAAAAAGGTCCAAAAATGTCGGGATGGGGCAGGTTAAGCAGCAACGCTACATGCCACTTCGTCCAACAATTTTACATTTTCATTTAGAATAAATGCTTGTGGTCGTAGCACTTTCAGGGTGGTTAGGCATAACTAAAGTTAGTTTGGAACCACATGCTCAGTTCTGACAGGAAATGAGGAGCAAGGAAATTAAGCAAATAACTTCTCATCACAGCGACCGTTCACACAACACTGAGGTAGGCAGCAGGCTGTGGCTGGTGGTATGGGGGTCACATGGGTCACGTCGGGTCAAGGAAACCAATCAGTGACCGACAAAAGCATAACACACGAGTTGTATCTGGAAATCCAGTACCAAAACACCCATTTCCCACGATTTCTCTTGCAAAAATGAGTGGTATTACCATGCTATTATATAATTATGGGAGAAATTAAATGCTCATGTTATTGTAAGATTGTTGTTTTGTTTGGTCTTGAATCGTGACTCTACTGTACAGTAATCCAGGTAAGTATTAGTTGGCAGGTTGGAGTAGAATAGATGGCACTACGTAAATAAGTTCACTAAGTTATGAAGTCTATAACACTAGTTCTTAAATCTAACCTTATTTGCTAATTTTTTTCACTTTGGGGTCAGGCTAGGCAGGAGGAAGACTGGGTGAGCATGAACATATCCAGTTGGCGGGAAACTGCAAACAGACGATTGAGATGCACGCGGCGCCTGCCACATTTGAATTTTTTTCTTAATTTTACCCATTTGTGGGGAATTTTTAAATTTTTTTTTTGCATAAATATTCCTCCGGAGATTTGTGCCGTTAGTTTGGGGTTGCCATTCAAATGAATGCCGTTAAATTGAGGTTTTACTGTATGTGCACCCACAGCAAATTGACAGTACTTACACACAGAATTACTATGGGAGAGTTGTCTGTCTTTGCTTTGTGTTTCCAGCTCTGCCAAGTGAATTTTTTGGGCAAGAAGTAACTGGCAACTCCTCTGGTGTTGGCGGGAGGTGGTGAAACACTCAGCACGTCGGTGCTTGCCCAGAAGCGAGTGGTAGTATACAGTACGTTTCTGTCGCTACGAGCTTGCACCTCCCACTTTTTTCGTATGCATTACTGTTATTTTCCTAGAGTCAAGTTTTCATGCCTGGAAAGTACTGGTCAAGGGATGATAGGGTCCGTATCATTGCATGGAGGCAGGATAACGTCCTTATCAACAAGATTTGTGAACGTACTGGATACGCAAAGTCAACCGTCATGAAGATTCTTGCTGCAGTGCGCGGCCTGCCACCTGATGTCGTAACAGAGCACAAGTATGGCGCTGGAAAGAAGAGGACGACTTCCAGAGGTACATATTCACTTCTGAAGAGGGAAGTAATCATTATCCCTGGCTGACAGCAGCAGAATTGAAGAGAATGCATCCCCAGCTTTTACACGACATCTCAGTTCTAACTATTCAACACCGCTTGCAGAAGGAGCTGGGTTTGCCAAGCTGCACAGCAAGAAAGAAACTGCTTCTCAATGACAGCATGAAGAAGCAGCACATTCAGTTTGTCAAGAAGTATGCACACTGGTCATCAGATGAGTGGAGAAAAGTTATGTTTTCTGATGAAAGCACATTTCAAGTGTTCCAGGTGCATTTTGCCAAGGTTCATTGCCCTGCCTGCTGTAGTCAGTATGACCCTGCTTACACGGTGCCGATTGTTAAGCATCCACAATCAGTAATGGTATGGGGGTGTTTCTCAGGTGAAATTGGAAGGGGAGGCCTCTACTTTCTTCCTAAGAACTTGATGATGAATGGTGGCCAGTACAATTAAGTTCTGAAAGATCATTTGTTAAACATTTTTGCTGTAAATGGGTGTGACTTTTTTGTGCATGATTCAACTCCATGTCACAAGTCAAGAAAGGTGACAAAGTGGCTTCAGGATGATTGGTTTGAGGTCCTTGACTGGCCTGGCAACAGTCTGGATCTAAATCCAGTAGAAAACAGCTTGCAAAGATGAAGTGCATCTGTACCTCTGGAAGTCGTCCTCTTCTTTCCAGCGCCATACTTGTGCTCTGTTATGACATCAGGTGGGAGGCCACACACTGCAGCAAGAATCTTCATGACGGTTGACTTTGCGCATCCAGTACGTTCACAAATCTTGTTGATAGGGACGTTATCCTGCCTCCATGCAATGATACGGACCCTATCATGCCTTGACCAGTACTTTCCAGGCATGACAACTTGACTCTAGGAAAATAACAGTAATGCATACGAAAAAAGTGGGAGGTGCAAGCTCGTAGTGACAGAAACGTACTGTATACTACCACTCGCTTCTGGGCAAGCACCGACGTGCTGAGTGTTTCACCACCTCCCGCCAACACCAGAGGAGTTGCCAGTTACTTCTTGCCCAAAAAATTCACTTGGCAGAGCTGGAAACACAAAGCAAAGACAGACAACTCTCCCATAGTAATTCTGTGTAAGTACTTTACTAAGTCAATTTGCGATGGGTGTACATACAGTAAAACCTCAATTTAACGGCATTCATTTGAACGGCAATAAATCTCCGGAGGAATATTTATGCAAAAAAAAATTTAAAAATTCCCCACAAATGGGTAAAATTAAGAAAAAAATTCAAATGTGGCAGGCGCCGCTTGCATCTCAATTGTCTGTTTGCAGTTTCCCGCCAACTGGGTATGTTCATGCTCACCCAGTCTTCCTCCTGCCTAGCCTGACCCCAAAGTGAAAAAAATTAGCAAATAAGGTTAGATTTAAGAACTAGTGTTATAGACTTCATAACTTAGTGAACTTATTTACGTAGTGCCATCTATTCTACTCCAACCTGCCAACTAATACTTACCTGGATTACTGTACAGTAGAGTCACAATTTAAGACCAAACAAAACAACAATCTTACAATAACATGAGCATTTAATTTCTCCCATAATTATATAATAGCATGGGAATACCACTCATTTTTGCAAGAGAAATCGTGGGAAATGGGTGTTTTGGTACTGGATTTCCAAATACAACTCGTGTGTTATGCTTTTGTCGATCACTGATTGGTTTCCTTGACCCGACGTGACCCATGTGACCCCCATACCACCAGCCACAGCCTGCTGCCTACCTCAGTGTTTTGTGTGAACGGTAGCTGTGATGAGAAGTTTATTTGCTTAATTTCCTTGCTCCTCATTTCCTGTCAGAACTGAGCATGTAGTTCCAAACTAACTTTAGTTATGCCTAACCACCCTGAAAGTGCTATGACCACAAGCATTTATTCTAAATGAAAATGTAAAATTGTTGGACGAAGTGGCATGTAGCGTTGCTGCTTAAATGCGAAATATCAGACATATAAAATGAGTCGGGATGTTTACAATGTGGATAGTTTTCTTTGTTGGAGAAAAAGTTAATGAGGAAGCAGTAAGATTCATGTATTCACCTTTAGTGCAACGACTGTGAAAAAAAGAAGAAAATAGTTATAGCCCCCTGAATATCCATGACCCTGAATTTAACCTTTCAGGGTCACTTACAGTCAATGGTCAAGGTACCAATTAAAAACCCATATGGATGAATGAAAGGGAGGCAGAGGAAAGATTTAGGAAATAGAGTCAAGAATGGAGCACATGGGTTAGAGAGTAAATGCAGTTAAAACAGAAGTGATGATATCTCTGGTCAGTGGCAGTGCTGTCAAAGCAGAGAGTGTGTGACCATGTGCGGTTTATCGCCATAATGTGGGAAGTAACTCCATCTTTGCAGTAGCTATGTGTGATAAGTGGGTGCATAAGAGATGTGGTATTAGAAGTATGATGCAAGGTAATGCAGATTATATGTGTGCGGTGTGTCGGGGAGAACATGTAGAGATTGTCATGTGTGAAAGGATTGATCTTGTTGGTAAGTCTCTTGAATGTGTGGAAGAGTTTTGTTATTTAGGGGGCATGTTATTTGCTGGAGTAGTATCCTTCCCAGACATGATTTCCAAGTAAAAAATTTTAGTATTTTGCACACAGAAGTTGTCACTCCACTTAAAATCACCCACTACACCGTTCTCTGTGCACTTGCACTGTTATTAGGTGATAACAGTGGTATTTCAGTGTCCTTGCATGTGCAAAACAGAATGAAAAGGAGATGATCACAACAAATGTGAACACTGGGCAGCCATATTCACTCAAACTTCTGAGTCAATGTGTGTGGGAGGTACCATGTACACACAAGATTGTCGTATATGACCGCTACAGTTGTCATTTAGGCATAGTTTACAGTCATTATTGATAAACTTTTAGTTCATCATTCTATTGATTTATCATACGGTATATCAAACTTATGTATACTGAGGCCTAACTGTATTATCGTGTGAAGAACATAGTGTTTTTCAGCTGTGTAAAATCTTATAGAGGTGAGTACAGTAAAGTAAACCCCTAAGAAGTCCCAGGTGCCCTTATAAAACATTGAATGTTTGGCAGTTTCAGTACTGGGGTTATTTTTTTATTTATTATTATTATTATTTTTTTAACATATTAGTTGGACTTTCTCCTGTATAAATCTTGTTAAGAGGGGGATGCTTGTACAGTATATGAGAAAAACCATAGAAAAGGAAAAGAAGTACAGCTGGTCCTCAGTGTAAGTAACCTATCCAAACTTACTTTTTGCCATTAAGTCCACAGAACGATCCGAAACATTGCTTACCAATGCTTCATTGTACTCTGTAAAACAGATTTAACAGTTTCTCCCATATTTAGTGTACTATTTGTGTGGAAAAAGTTACATTATTGTGTAACTCATCCCTTATTTCCAGTGAGGACTGTGTACTATAAAGAGAAATTAACTCAGAGGTTTATAAGTAATATGGAATGGTTAGTAATAGAGCTTCTGTTAGTTGGTAATTGAGCATTTGTCACCAGCAACACTGTGGGAGGTGGCAGTGGCGGGGCGGGTAAGCGGGCGCGAGGCTCCGAGGTTGTCAATGGCCACCACAGCCGCCCTCGCCCTCACACCCTACACCATCAGGATCCTGCTCACCTCCAGTCACCAGTCCGCTCTCACACCATCACCCACAACCTTTCTCACCAGTCACCAACTCTCACCACACATACACACTCCACGTTGACAGATGTAGGAAAGACACAAGGTAAGGAGGCTGCTATTTATTGTTAAATACAGTAAGTTTTGATAGTAGCAACTTGGGGCACTCACCATCCACTCACTCAATGTAGTGCAGCTCTCGGGTGTCTGCCCTTTCCTCTCCTCCATCCTTCTTTCCTTCCATCCTCTTCTGTCTTGCTTTCCTTCATTCATTCCTCATCCACCTGCCCACGGTGACTTTACACTTCCTCTTATGTCTTTCTTTCCTTCATTCTTTCCTCTTCTTTCTGCCTATGGGTGACTCTAGACTATGTGACAGGCCAAATGGTTTCCTGTACACCAGGAAACCATTTACTACAGTGGGTGGTAACCATATAACCAGATTTGGTGCTTGGTGGTTTAGTGGGTAATTACAGTGCTCCATTCAGATTGAACTGGTGAAGGTTTGTATCCATGGAGTGGTTGGGGTTTATTGCTCATGTAATGCCACTCAGGGGTGAGTGGGGCCAGTCACTCTCATCTTAAATGTCAGGACCAACTTGCCTAGCCCCAGGCTTCTGTGCTTCTTATGGGTCAGTGTAGGATTGGATGATGGATGGATGGATGGATGGATCCCCCTCCCCACCCCACATCTGAAGGGGTTAGATATCATAAAGATTGTTTGGATAACAATTTTCAGAGGTGGTTATAATATGGGTTCTATGGTGTTATATCAGTTGGCAATAGAGATGTACTTTGGTGTAAGTTTAGTCATTTCTCTAAGTATATATATCCGTTTATGTATACTCATTACTCACTTCCAGCAGCACAATACTTTCAGAATAATTCAGACAACGCTTGGTAACACATGGGTTATATAGGATAATGTCAGGTGACCATAGAGGGTTACCAGTGTGTGACCTGAATCACAGCCCTCCCATGTACATATTTTGTCATAATTATACACTCCCAGATGCACAACACCCACATCACTCATAACACATGGGTTATATAGGGTGGGGGCCATACTGTACAGGGTTGTTATGAGATTTTAGTTACTCCCTAAGTGCATATCCAGTCACAGTTACACTCGTACTGATGCACAGCACCTACAACAAGTTTGGATAACAGCCAGTACCATGTGGGTTGTATGGAGTTGTGTTCAGTGGCCATACTTTACATTGGTTATCATGTGTAACTTAGTAACTCACTAAGTACATACCCAGTCATAATTACACTCACAGGAACACAGCACCTGTAGCAGAATTCAGATAATCCTCAGTAGCACCAAGGTTACTTGGGGTTTTGTGTAAGGTTATCCTGCGTGAATTTAGTCACCCCTAAGTACATATCGTTTCTTTCTTTTATAACAGCATGCATTGGACTTGATCAGTTAATAATAGGTGGTTTGCCATGCTGCTTGATTTCTTGCAGCTCTCTGTTGAGTTCCTTATCCCTGAGGTCACCATGTATGATTTTGTCCCAAGTGTTTTCAGTCTGCAGTACTTCTCACAACTCTTCCCTTCAGCATTTATGCCTCACACCCTCTGCACCCCAAATGAGGTGTCCACCCAGAAACCAAACTTCCACACAAATCCCAGTGCATTGCTATGGTGAGGTGCTGTCAGTTACCTGGGAACATTAGTTCACTGCACAGGATGGCCCTGCAGGGGCGGCTGCTTGCTTTCCTGCAGGTGGTGGGTCTTCTGTCAGACAGACTGGGGTAGAACAACAATAACATCAACAGCAACAGTACTCCTTTGCACCCAGTTGTCATCCTCCATTCTCTCCACATACCCAAACCATCTATGTCTGCCCTTCCTGTCATATTACTAATACATTTAACCCTTTGGCTACATTTCGTGTTTATGGTTGAGAAAAAAAGAAACAAAAAAAAGCCCATATGCTTTGATTTAACTGTAGTTCACTTTCTCTAATTTTTTTTTTTACCTACACGTCTTTAATCTACCACTCTTGCGTGAGTGTGGCTGTGACGCTAGTTGCCACCAGCAACAGGTGGCAGCACTTGTCATGTAAACATCCAACCTGCCTCTACTCACAGCTGACCATCCATGCATCACTTACGCGTTTGTTTTCTTCTGCCATGGACCCTTTTTTTAACCTTCTTCAGGTAAGATTCATGCTAGTTACCTAAATAACATGAAGATCAATGCATACAGCTAACCGTCAATATATGTGCAGTGCCAGAATAAAGTCCCAGTATATGAAATACAAGTGTTTTCTGCTGGGATCTGATCAGGTGTTTCTATCCATTATTGTTGTCTCACTGTTTTTCACATGTAATCCATCTGTTGGAGGGACACAGGTATATATATGCAAGGTATTGTAGCTTATTGTGTTTGAGTTTATACTAGAAAAAAAGTACGTGGGTGATAAACGTCAGTGATAAAGTTATTGTGAAAAGATTGTTTTTAGGTGTAGAACTAGCATGGGAGGAGCAGTGTTTTTTTTCAGTCTGTCATACACATTTCTCAAGTGTGATTAGAGGTAAACCACTGTGATGATGCCCCAGAAATCAGAAGACTGGATAAATTAGTTAAACAATTTGTATCCAATTTTGAAAACAAGCAACATAAGCCAGACTTCTGTGTGTGTGCAGTATTGAGCCCTCAGAATGTAAACTGAGAGGTAAGGGACAGTGTAAAAGAAAGTAGACTTCATACCTTTGCAATGCATATATCAATGAACCTGCACTGTGCCTTATCCCCTGTTTCAAGATATATCATACTCAACAGGTGTACAAGAGCTTATGTCAATGCTAGATGGGGTAGATAAACTGTAGTTACATTTTTTCTAGTTTTCAGGGAACATGATAGAATGTGATCCCATTATAATTATATTTTTGATTGTTTAGATTTTGCCAGGAAGTCATCATTTATTTTTTTGGAGTATCACATCAATATTTTCTTTGGAAACTTTGGCAGTATACTTTTGTAGCTGTAACACAGTAAAGCATGGATAGTTTCTATTTTTCAGGGAACATGGTAGAATGTGATCCCATTACCATTATATTTTTTATTGTTTAGATTTGCCAGGATGTCATCATTTTATTATTTGGAAAATCACATTATTAGTTTCCATGGAAACATTGGCAGTATACTTTTGTAGCTGTAACACAATAAAGCATGGATAATTTGCAGCCTTTAGTATGAATTAGACTACATATACTCCATTATTAAAATTTTTTATGAATTTTTAAAAATGCAATTTTATTTAATAAAAAAAATAATTTTGACAAAACTTTCAACTTACAAGCAGTTCTAATGCTAGATACAAAAACTTTATGTATACATAAACTTATGACACTAATCAAAAACACTGGAAAAGCATTGTCATTTTTGGGTGCAAAAATGCCTCTCAGAGGGGGCTGTTCCAAAATTTGCCAGCGGTAGCGAAAGGGTTAAGTCCCATTCCTTCCTCTCAACTCTTCATTTGCAATCCTAGCCTCACCCCCATCCCTTAATCCCACCTAACCTGTCATTCAAGGGCACATTACATCTCCATGTAATTATTCTGCTCTCTTTACATTTACACCTATGAATATTGTCCTTTTCTGGCTAGGTTTCACTATTGTATAGCATTATACTCTCCCTTTGTACTAAGGACCCCTTAGTACAGAGGGAGTGCCCTCTCAGTGTCAGGTGAGGCAGCAGCTCCTTAAACTTATTCCAGCCACTCCTTACCGACGCTGCTGAGCTAGGTCCAGCCCCACCTCCAGCCTGTATCATATCCCTAAAATGACAAAGCTCCTCCACACACTCAAGAGACTCTCCATCAAGATTAATCCTGTCCTATCTCTGTCATTCTGTATGCTTTACATATTATACTCTCAAAATCAGCCTGATTTTGCAACCTACCTTTAATACCATTGTATCCCACTTATCACAGTCACAACACAAATCAGGTATTTCCTATATCCATTTGGTATATTGCACATGGACATGCTCCCTTTGTTATGGCAGTACTGCCATCTACCATAGGTAACATCACTTTTGTTTTACAGCAATCTCTCTTTATTAATTTCTGCATTAAGTGGTCTACATCTTTATCCATCAAAGCAAAAATCTAGCTAAATTAAAGCAGTTTTCATCTTTGACTATATTATGTGTCAGCATGCATAGAAACTAAATTTTTCATGCTGGCTGTTGCACCCAGCCACCCAGCCATGTACCACCAATGGTTCCTGCCAGAACAATGCACAGACTGAAAGTTGTGGGTATGGCCCAGTACAAGTCACAGAGTGTGAGCTGTTTGGTGTTGGCATGAGTTAAGTTCATTATGGACTTTGCAGCCTTTGTCACCTTGTCCCAACTTTTACAAGGGCCTGTGTTGCATGCCCTTGTGCCAACATGTGTGTCTATGACCTCCCCCCCCCCTCCTCTCCTACCAGGTCTTATCCCACGAGGAGAAACAGGAGCTAATTGAGAAATCTGATGAGCGACATGGTAGAGCACCCTGCAATATATCAGGAAGTCCTGAGAAAAGCTTAGTTATTAAGTGGAGCATGGGCAGACCTCTCAGTGTCAGGAACAAAAAACTTGGCCAAGAAGAGGACAAGCATGTGTTAAAGTGGTACCATCAGCAGAGTGGCATTGGCATCATGATGAGGGCGACTGAACTCAAGGGTGCAGGAGAGAAATTTGCATGCCACCTTCACATATAAGTCAAGGCTTCCAAGGATTGGCTTAATCATTTCAAACTTCATTGTAGGCTCTCTTACGAGGAGTCATGAAGTTTTGGACCCGTTGGATGCAGGGCTTGACCATTTCTGGCAGAAGATTTAAGAACTTGATGATGAAGTGCTTGTCCTCCATCAAGTTTATAACACAGATGAGACTGGCCAAAATTACTGCTTTGTCCCAACCAGTGCCCTGGCAGGTGAGAAGGAAAAACCTTTGCCTGGTCACAGTGTGAGCAAACACTATGACTTTGTGCTGTGCAAGTGCAACAGATGAAAACGTGACTTACACCTGTTATCATTGGGCACACACAACAACCATTTGCCTTCATGGGATAATAGATGAACTTCGAGTGGTTATTACAGTTCTGCAAAGGCTTGTTTCACAAATAAGATTTTTTCAGACTGGTTTTACAAGCACACTTTTAAGGAAATTGTCCATCATCAGACATTTTTCAGACTGGTTTTACCAGCACACTTTTAAGGAAATTGTCCATCATCAGACAGAGGTTCTTGGCGTTGCACATGACCAAGTGAAGAATCTCCTATTCCTCGATAATGCTTCTGCTTATCCTTCAGAGAAGTTTGTCCCTCTGTTGCTGCTGGTGAGATTGAGGAAGATGCTGAAGAGGATATGGATGGTGAGTACACAGTACCAGACATTCTTAAGCTGCAGAAGGCGCATGAGACTATGAACCAACTCATGAGTACAGTAATCCCTGTACTATCTGGACACCCACTATCCAGACTCCTCACTTACTGGACACTTTGGGCCCAGGACTTCATAACCACCAAATTATGCAGAAAAATCCAAAAACATCTGAATTTTTTTTTTCCCTCTATAATTTGAACTTGGCACTCGGCACGGACTTGCTGTGTTTTGGTGCGTAGTTCCACCGACGTCTGCTAGAGCGCCCTTGCATCCTCCCCACTTCCTGGCCATCATTTGTCATGAGTGCACGGTCGACACCATGGTCTCCCACGTGCTCACTTTGTGGTGCCCTATCTCCTGCAGGCTTGCCTGTTCCTCTCCTGCCTCTTCTTTGTGTGTGTGATGATGGCCCTGCTGCCCGAGAAGAGGAAGCGAGTGGTTTTGACTCTGTAGAAGAAGAGGGAGATATTGGACAAAGTGGATGCGGGATGGTCGACGTCATGCATCCTCTGTGAATTCAACCTGGCCAACTCTACGTTTTTTGATATCAAGAAATCCCGCGACAAGCTCATCCAGTACATGGCTGACTTGTCATTGAAGAGCAGACCCAACATGGAGAGGAAGATGATATTTACTGCTTGGTATGCAGAAATCGACTGCTCCACGCTGATTTGGTACCATCAGCAACGTGCTGCTGGTGTGCTGGTGCGTGACAAAGAGCTGAAGGCTGCCGCTGAGAAGTTCGCAAGGTTACTCGACACCCCAGACTTCAAAGCATCCGAGGGTTGGCTCTTAGCTTTCAAGTTACGGCATGGCCTTACCAACTGTACGGCCCATGGCGAAGCTTTGGACGCCAGTGAGGAGGGAGTAGAGAAGTTTCGGCAGAAGGTGAAGGGTTGATTGACAGGGAGGGCCTCACTCTTGGTCAAGTCTACAACACTGACGAAACTGGTTTATTTTATCGCTCTTTGCCAATGAACACTCTAGCCAAGGAGATGGTGAAGAGTGTACCTGGCTGCAAGCTTTGCAAGCAACAGATATCTGCTTTATGTTGCGCCAGTGCTAACGGCATGCGCTGGCTCAAACCCGTTAATGTTGGCCGTGTAAAGCAGCCTCGTTGTCTTTGTGGGGTGATGGATGTCCTTCCTGTTGTTTGGTACCATTCTGTGAAAGCTTGATTCACAGCCAAGATCTTCAAAGACTGGTTTACCGCCATTTTGACAAGGAGGTCATCCATTACCAGACGGAGAAACTGGGAATCCCGCACGACCAGGTAAAGGCCCTCCTTCTCTTGGACAATGCACCTACATCCGTCCAACAAGGACTTGGTGGCTGAGAATGGCTGCCTTAGGTGCATGTTTTTGCCACCTAATTTGACTTCTCTCATCCAACCAATGGACCAAGGAGTGATCGTGGCAACGAAGAGGTTGTACCGTCGGAAGTTCCTGGATGAGGTGATGGTTGTTCTTGACGACAAGGACGAGCGCAGAGAGTGATGGGGCACGCGAGGTCAGCGGACTTTGGAAAACCTTCGCCACTACAACATCGTCTGCCATCTACAACAGGGCCATTGCATAGAAGGAAGTCCCTGTCAAGACTCTGGAAAATAGTTGGTCTCGTCTGCCTCTTAGAGCCGATGTGATTTCGACGTGGATGACTTCCATGCACATCTTCATGCGCATAGCGATGATGTTCATGTGGACAAAGTGCGTGAGTGGTTGGATGACAATGAGGGCGATCCTGGGTATCAGATCATGTCTGATATCGATATTGCATCTTCAGTTGCTGGTATAAGTACCCAGCTTGAAGATTCCGACGAGGACAGCGACGATGATGCGGACCCTTCTCAGCGTGCCACTGCTCCAGCCATCTCCAAGCTGAGCGCACTCTGGGAGCACGTTGAGTTTGTTCTCGACTGCCAGGAACACTGAGACTGCGACAGGAAGATGGGGCCCTTGGGACTTGTGGAGGAAGTGCACGCTTTCAGGCAGCGCATCGTTAATCGCCAAAATCATCGTTTCTTGCGTCAATCAACCATTGACAGTTTTTTCAGACCCGTGACCCCCGCTGTGCCTAGCCCTGGTCCCACACCACTGCCTCCCCAAGACAGGCCTTCATCCTCCGAGCCACAGCCCAGCACATCAGGCACGGTGGAGTAGCCACTGGATATGAGTTTGCGCCTGTCTTCAGAGTCGTCTGCAGTGGGTAGTCCATCATCATGTCCCAGCGACTTGCCCCTAGGCCACCTGCATCAGCTACTCTCGGACTCTGGCAGTGAATAAACAGCAAGAACTCACCACTAGACCACACGGGAATTTATAGGTGTTATGGGGGCGCTCACCATCCAGTCACTCAATGTAGTGCGACTCTCAGGTGTCTGCCCTGTCCTCTCCTCCATCCTTCTTTTCTTCCATCTTCTTCTGTCTTTCTTTCCTTCATGCTTTCCTCATCTTTCTGCCTGTGGGTGACGTTACACTCCCTCTTCTGTCTTTCATTCCTTTATTCTTTTCTCTTCCTTCTGCCTGTGGGTGACTCTGCACTGAGTGAGAAGCCAAATGGTTTCCTGTACACCAGGAAACCATTTACTACGCTGGGTGGTAACCATATAACCAAATTTTGGCGCCTGGTGGTTTAGTGGGTAATAGTGCTCCAATCGGATTGAGCCAGTGAAGGTTTCTATCCAAGGGGTGGTTGGGGATTATTGCTCACGTAATGCCACTGAGGGATGAGTGAGGTTGGTCACTCTCATCTTAAATGTTAAGACCAACTGCCTAGCCCTGGGCTCCTACGCTCCTCATGGGGCAACGTAGGATTGGATGATGGATGGATCGATGCAGTGAAAAGAACAGTGTGCAGTGTTGAGAAATTAGAATTCAGAGTGCAAAGACTTAAGTGCAGAGTGCAGCACTGATTTCATGAAAGTACAATAGAGCATAGAATTCAGAGTGCAAATTAATAAGTTCAGTGCAAGACTTGATTACTATAGGTGCTTCAGAATCTGAGAGGAGGTGGGTTATTCATCGAGATGGCCAGGAACTTGTTTTAAGTACCCAGAATGTTTAATATTGTACTGTATTTTCCATACCTACCTCTAAAACCTCATTCTCTGGTTCCTTTGCTTTTATTTCACTCTTTTATATCCCTTATTGGTGTGAATAGGGTCTTATATAGGTGCTATGTAGGTCCAGTAGGGAGTTATTTAGGTGTTTTTCTGAGTTAGGCTAGATTAGGGTCCATAAGTACCAGTCCAGGAGCCAGGGACTTGTGTACATACCCAGAATGTTTAATATTGTACTGTATTTTCCATTCTCACCTCTAAAACCTCATTCTCTGGTTCTTTTGCATTCATTTCACTCTTTTATGTCCCTTTTTGGTGTGAGTAGGGTCTTAAATAGGTGCTATGCATGTCCAGTAGGGAGTTATGTTGGTGTTTTTCTGAGTTAGGCTAGGTTAGGGTCCATAAGTACCAGTCCAGGAGGCAGGGGGCCACTATCCTGACGGTCCCACTTTCCAAACATGCCTTTGGCTCTGTTACATCGGATAATGGATGGATTACTGTATATTGAGCATCCCAGTGCCAACCACTTTATTGTGTTGCCTCCAGTGGCCGCCAAGCTTGTGAGGGCTGTGAAGTTTTAGTGTGGGTCCAGCAGTTCTGCACTGTAGGCAAACATGGATTTGGACAGTCTTTAGGCAAACTACACAAGCTATGCCTTCCCCCAAACCACAACCTAACATTTCAGGTGCCCACCACCTCCCTTTTACTCCTCCTCTGGTTGCAACCAACCCCCCAGCGTGGCATGGCACCATACTTTCTCCTTCCGCCCGTTTAAGAGTGACCTGTTCATTAATATCTCGTGGATGTGTCTTAGGCTTTGATTGGGTTTCTTTTGGTCACCCCTACCACCACTCCATCACAAACCCCACTCTTACACCCCTATACGACATCAGAGCATTGATGTAGAGTCGTCTTCTGTACACCACTAACTGCATGAAAATAATCGGAAAAATATTCTACTGTCTCTGGCAACTATACTGTACACTCAGCTCCCTGCTATCACGCCTAATTGGTTACAGCAAATGCGCTTGATAGCTGAATTCGCAATAGCTGAACTGAACAATCAATGGGAAATTTTCTAACTGGTTTTTCGGTGGCCCATTTATCTAACATTTAACAACTTTATGCCTATGATTTCCTGCCAATCTCTCCTCCAACATGAAATAAAGCATTATTATATTAATAATAATAATATTATAATGAATAAATAAACAACATAAAAGGCCATCAAACTTTAATAAGGATTAAGGCTTGGGTGGTTTGAAGGGTTCCGAGGCTTGGGATGGCTTAGTTGCCGCCAGATCTCTTTAGCTGTCTCCATGATTTCTTAGTGTCCGCAGCTAAAGGGGGTATCACACGATACATCGTATCAGGAATGGCTGAGGAAGATTTAAGTGGAGCAAAACTTCCACGCTAGCACGCACGTTCCTCATGCTGTTGCCAGAGCCCCGTCTCAGTTGTAAACACGTGATTACTGTATCGACATCACAGTTTTCTCGGCATAGGAAATATTAACTCTTTATAAGGGTTTCAAGACGATTGATATTTATTCTAAAATACAGTCTTAGTAAGTATTCAGTGTTAGGCTAAATTTCAATGCTGCAGTACGATATATTCTGTCGAGTCGCCTGGGTTTTGGTCACACTGGTTTGCCCGTCATATCCTCGGCAGGAATCCATTCAGATGCATTCCAAATGCCCGTGGTATTGTCGGCAATTTTACCACGTTACCGTTCCGATTAACCATCGTATCCTTGGCAAACCTCGTATGAAGGGCCATGTGAATAAGTTTCGCTTAACCTGTCTTCAAACTTGACGCGTGATAGTGGTCTTGGGGTGCGTGATAGCATGTATGGTTGTGCATTTGATGTGTGCGTGATAGCAAATAACCGCGTTAGCTGAACGTGTGATAGAAGGGGGTTGAGTGTAGTTGTATATTTTAATATCATCCCCTATTATTTGCTGAGGTTATGTTACCAAAAATACTGTGAATAGCTAAAACCGTAAATGCTCTTCAAGAATTAGGAATACGGTATACAGTGAGTCCATGATAAACGAAAACCCGAAGTACAAATTTTCGATGTTACGAAAGTGATGAATATAGGACAGATTCCACAATATGAAAGTATCTGTCTCAATGATACGAAAGGAAATACGAACAATTCAAAATGGGCGCTCGCTTGCATCGAGGAAACGAACTAACCTCTCTCTGGTAAACAATTTTTTGCGCGATTCTCAGTTGAGTCACGGTTTCAGGACAATTCACTGTCAGGACGATTCCCCGTCATTTATTTACATATCAGTTTATTTAGCAAGTACAGTACAGTACCCTCACGTCCAACACGCGTTTGTCCAGCACGATTCGCGTCCAGCTTGGAGAGCAAAAAATTAGTACGATTTAATACGATTTAAGTACTGTAAAACGTGTGCATTAGCATAACACGGACGGAGCACCGAGAAGTGGGCGAAATCCGCAGAGTTCGCCTCTAGCACGATCACCCCTGGTCTAACACGGTCATACTGGACGTTCCCGTGACGCTGAGAGCCAATCAAAACTTCCGATCAAGTAGCCTCCCTCGCCCGCTATCGTGACGTGATCATGATGTTGCCCAATTAAAATGCTTCTGCTCTCACGTGATGTTTTGTTTAAATTTCTCCTGCCACAGCGCCACTCAGCTGGATAATTCTCATTGGACGGTGCTTTTTGCTCGCTGCATTTTCTGTCTTTGCTTCTGCATTTTACCCTGCTCACAATGCCTAGGAAGCCTTCTGAGAACCCCAAGAAGTGGCGACGCCTCCCTCAGGCCACCAAGCTAGAATTCATCAAGAGGCCGATGAAAGGGAAGAGGAATTTCAAAGGATTCATGGGGGAGGTTGAGGAGGAGCAGCAGCCATTACCCACTAGTGATGCCAGCAGCCATCCTCCAGGGACCCAGTAGGACTACCTACAGTCTCAGATATCACCTTCCATTCCCAGCAAGCCCGCCAACGCTATCCGAAAAGGTTAGTTATCATTCATAGTACAGTACCATTTATTATAATTACAAGAGTACCAATATATGTATAGGTATATGGTAGGTATTTAGGGTGACTTTTCCTAGGGTTGCTGACATAATTCATTTTTCCCCATAAGCTCTGTTGTTTGTCCAACACGTTTTTGGTCCAACACGGGACCCATGCATGACAATATTACCGTGTTGGACGCGAGGGTACTGTATACATAGATCCAGTTCAACGCAAAGAAGAGCTGTGTGTAAATTGCATGTTCGTTAGATGATCTTCAGCAAACCCCACTGTTTAGATTACAATTGGCAAGTGTAATTTTTCAGTTCTACAGCATTTTTGCGGACAGAAACCAAGCACCCCAAGACGTGCTTCGAATCCCAAGCTCCAGTTTGGGCGACAAAAACACAGCTCTAGTGCATCATGCCGAGATTGGGTTTCCATTAGATGACATTTTATGACTTAGGGGAGTTTTTTCCGGGATTTTTATGACCTTTTTTTTTTTTTTTTTTTTTTTTTTTTTTTTTTTTAATAGCAAATATTGTATGCCATGTCAACGTCAGCATAATCCTGACAGAAAATGGATTATGACTTTTCTAGGCTTTACTGTATTATCTATAGCTATAAAACTTTTTTTTTTCTTTTTAATATATATATAACATGGTCAAGGAACATTAGCTGTATAAAATGAGGGACTACTATAGGGGCTCAAAAAAAAAAAAAAAAAAAAATCACTATTGCTTTCAAACCAGTGAGCCAAATAGCCTGATTTCTTCCATTTGTAGTAAAAGAACTTATTATGAATTGTTGACATGTGAAGCATAATACTGACAGTTACATTTTGTTTACAGTGGATCACAAGAGACTAAGTGCGCCAGTTCCTGCCTCTCCTGGTGTTGCTACATCTCCAACAGTTGCTGACAAGGGGAGAGAACGTTGGGGAGGCTGGCTTGGAGGCTCTTTTAACTCTCACCGAGGAAGGAGCGACTCCTCCAAACAGTGTGCCAATTCTACGCCTCTTCAGACCTCAGAGCTGAGAAGTTCTGGTTTTGATATGACAAAGCTGTATCCTGAGTTATCTGCAAAGCTTGGCCTAACTAAACACACTCCTAGTGACAGCACTGGTACCCATAAAAATGGCATTACCCTTAGAGATAATTTTACCTCAGGCTCACTAAAGAAATTGGAACATGTGACAGATGACTCTAGGATAAAAGTGGTTTCAACTGGCCAGATTGTTAATAATGCAAAAGGACTACTAACTTCAAAACTTGGCAGTGGAGTTCAAAGTTGCAAATCTAATAATGTTAAGTCATCAAAATCTAAAAGCAAGAGTGGTGAAAAAGGACAGAGGAAAGGAGGGCAAAGCCGGGGGGGTGGGCGAGTGGAATCGGTGTCCTCTGGGGTGGTCCATACCTCCCCGCACACTCCAGCCTCCACTGCTGGCAAAGGGTTGAGTTCACCCAGTGCCATTAGGAGTAGTAACAACTTAAACAGTGTTAAAAGCTGCAGCAACACCTCCATCAATGCCAGTAGTATATTGGAAGAACAGCTGCGAGGAGGGATGTTGCAGCGGCATAACACATCTGGTCCATCCCTACACCAGTCCAGATTACCTCAGTTGTCTCCCACCAAGTCTGCACCTGCTGCCAGTCCTCTTCCTGCATGTAAGTCTGTCTATCTATATATAGCGAGATGTCTTAATCCCATAAGGGATGGCTACAAATAAATCGCTTCCGTGTCACCCTGTTCCATGCCATAATGCAGCCCTCCCCCCAGCTCACACTCCCCTTTCTCATATACCTCTTCATTCCATCCCTCCATCTCATCCCCAGTCTCCCCCTCCCTCTTCCCCCCCCTCAGCATCACTCACATACTCCTCCTCATTAGTCTGTCACTTTCCATCCTCTCTGCATGGCCAAACCACCTCATTGTATGTCTAGTAACTCATTCTACCACATCGACATCCACACCACAATGCTCCTTCACTTCATTATTTATCAGCCTGTCTCTCTATGTAACTCTACATGCTGTTTTCAGATAACTCATTTCCACTGCCCCCACTCTTGACTAGTGTCCTGTCAACAATTCAAGCTATGCTTCCATATGTTAGAGTAGGTATCACAGTGCTATCATGCAGACCTTTTTTTTTTTTTTTTTTTTTTTTTTTTTTTTTTTTTCCCCCCACTGCTTTGAAAGAACCAGCAACATTTCTTCCCTGTTGTACCCTTTCAAGAACTTCATCCTCTAAACTTCCATCTTTACTCATCACATTATCCAAGTATGAGGTGCTACCCAAAAGTTCCAGTAATTTGAATATTGTAGGAAAATAAGTTACCTTACCTCCTAGTTCTCACTGTTGCCTTTGAAGTAGTCCCCTTGGGCATGTATACGGTGGTCCCAGCGTTTTTTCTATGAGTCCATGCATCCCTGGAAGGCTTCAAGCGTCTTGAGTACCTCCTGCGATTCTGTCTGGATCTCCTCAATCGAGTCAAATTGACGCCCTTTCAGTCGTAATTTCAGCTTGGGAAACAGGAACAACTTGGGGGGGGCAAGGTCAGGTGAATAGGGTGGGTGGATTATGACTACCATGTTAGTGGAAGCCAGGAACTGCTGGACAACAATTGATGTGTGGGCGGGGGCATTGTCATGATGCAGGACCCAGTCCTTGTTCTTCCACTGTTCTGGACGTTTGCGACGAATGTTCTCCTTCAGCCGCTGCAAAACTTCACAGTAAAACTTTCTGCTGACAGACTGACTGAGTGAGACGACTTCCATGTGAATAGTCCCTTGGATATCGAAGAAACGATCAACATCGATTTGACGTTGCTCTGCCATTGCAAAACTGCCAAATCACCTACACACCACGTGACAATAGTAAGCGTAGCTCAACAGCATGTCCACTCACACAGCCGGGGCCACACTGATGCACAAGGGGTGCTGCTGACTCCTCCTAGTGGCAAAAGGCAAAATTGCAAATAGTTGGCTCACTCTGTTCAAATTACTGGAACTTTTTGGTAGCCTTTTGTACTTAACACTCACATTTTCCATTCAGTGACTTCACATCTCCAGAAAACCACAACTTTACTGTTTCATTCACCTTTAGATTCTGTCTCCTCCTCCTCCTCCTCCTCCTCCTCCTCCTCCTCCTTCCCCCACCCTAGGGCAGAGTGAGGAGTAGCAATGTCCAGACAGCCCAAATTTGCCCAGTCTAATGGGCTATGTGTCCATTCACTCACCATTCAAGCCCCCAGAATCCTGGCTTTGTCAGATATGCTAAAAACATTCACCACGTTCTGTAGTTTCACATAAACGTATCCGATAGAGCTAATCTGGATGCTGTCACGTTAAAACGGGGTGCCAAATCTCTGATCATGCGCTTCTCCTTTCAATATTCATCCAGCCAGCTCAATCTCCTGTCAGTCCCCTAGCCTCACTGTTCCCTACACACTTATCTGCCATATTCTTTCACCTTCTCCATAGCCTACCTCGCCTCCTCCATCCATCAGATTTGCTCAGGTATACCTTTTTCACCACTCAATTGTTTATCCATTCTCTTCACATTCCTATATTCATTCACCAGGCCCAGCAGTTCCCATTTGTCATCACTTAATATATTATCATCTGGAAACAACAGCAGGTAGTTTCCAAATGCCACCCTCTCTCATTAGGGCTGCTCCAACATCCAGTGCCCTACCTTGTAGCTCTTTTGTGACTCCCCTTGTATCTTTTGTAACTCCATCCCCATATGGATTGAACACCCATGGAGACCTGTTACATCCCTGTTTCAATTCAACATTCAGATGGAAAAATTCATTCAGTTTACCATTCACCCTTGTGCCCTCATGCATACTGTCCATAGCATTCAGCAGCTTACTGTTTACTCCTTATATTCTTAATATATTGCAAATTCCTTGTCAACCAACTCTGTCATATGCATTCTCCAAGTCCAAGAAGGCCGCATACAACTTCTCTCCCTTCTCTAGAAACTTTTCCACTGAATACCTTAAGATAAATATCTGGTCTACACATCCTCTTCCCATCCTGAAACCTCCTTGTTTTTTGCCAGTTAATTCCATCCATCCATCCTTCATCTAATCCAGTGTTGCCCCACGAGGAGTGTAAGAGCCCCGGACTAAGCAAGTTGGTCATGACATTTAAGATGAGAGTGACCAGTCTCACTCTTCCCTGAATGGCATTATGTGAGCAGTAAACCCCAACTACCCCTTGGATATAACCAGCACCAGCTCAATCCAACTGGAGTGTCTTAATTACCCACTAGACCACCAGGTGCAATAAATTTGGTTATATGGTTACCACCCAGCATAGTAAATTGTTTCCTGGCGTACAGGAAACCATTTGACTTGTCACTCAGTGTAGAGCCACCCATAGACAGAAGGAAGAGGGAAGTATGAAGGGAAGAAATACAAAAGAGGGAGGAAAAAATAAAAAAGGAAGAGAGGAAAGGGCAGCCTTCCGAGAGCAGCACTACATTGAGTGAGTGGATGGTGAGTGTCCTCACCTACCATTGTTACTTCCGTAACTCAATAAGTATCCCACCATATACTTTTCCTATTACACTAAGAAGACAAATTCTCCTATGATTACCACACACTTCATTTTCCTCTTTTTCTGTCATCATCATAATCATCATTATTATCATCACTGTCATCATCACTGTCATCATCATCATCATCAGGACCTCCTTTCCTACCCTAGGGCAGGGTGAGGAGTAGCAATGCCCAAACAGCCTAAGTTTGCCCAGTTCAGTGGGCCTTACTTCTATTCACTCATCTTTCAACCCACGGAATCCTGGCTCCATCAGATAGGCCAAACAAGTTTCACAACTTCTGTAGTTTCACATATATATATCTGATTCTTTCAAGCCTACAGAATCATGGCTTCATCAGATAGGCCAAAAAAATTTCACAACTTCTGTATTTTCACATATATCTATCAGATAGAGGCAGTCCGAATGTTGTCATGTTAAAAGAGGTGCCAAATCCCTGGTTATGTGCTTCTCCGCACACCATCTGTCCAGCCAGCTTAATCACTTGTCAGTCCCTTGGCCTCACCAAGTTTCATACCTCACTTCCTCACACACTCATCCACCATATCCTTCCTCCTTCTTCTTGGCTTACCTTGCCTTCTCCCTCCTTCAGATTCTCTCAGATATACCTTTTTCACCACTCTATTGTCATCCATTCTCTCCCCATAACCAAATCATCTCATCTTTGTACAGGAGAAAAATTATACCTGACTTCCAAGCATCGGTGACTCTACTTTCCTACCAGGCTAATCTGCACATCCTCCGCATCCATTCTACTACCATCTCTCCCCCATGCTTCAGTCTTTCACCACACTACCTATCTATCTATCTATCTATTGCCAGACGCCTTAATCCCGTAAGGGGTGACCACAAACAAATCTCCTCCATGTCGCTCTGTCCTCTGCCATTTCACAGCCTTGTTCCCAGCTCACACCCCCCTCTCTCATAAACCTCTCCACTCCATCCCTCCACCTCATCCTTGGCCTCCCCCTCCCTCTCCCTCCCTCCACCTCACTCACATACAGTCTCCTCATCAGTCTCTCACTCTCCATCCTCTCCACATGGCCAGACCACCTTAATGTGTTCCTCATAACGCTTCCTATCACATCCACATCCACGCCACACCGCTCCTTGATTTCCTCATTTGTCAGCCTGTCTCTCCATGTGACTTCACATGCTTCTCTCAAATAACTCATTTCCACTGCTCTTACTGTTGACTTCTGTCCGTCCAACAACGTCCAAGCTTCACTTCCGTACGTTAGAGTTGGTGTAACAATACTGTCGTGTAGTAGCTTTTTCACTTCCATGCTCACTTCCCTGTTTCTTATCACTGCTTTCAAGGAGCCAGCAACCTTTCTTCCCTGCTGCACCCTTTCAAGCACTTCACCCTCTAAACTTCCATCCTTACTCATCACACTACCTAAATACTTAAATGCACTCACATTCTCCATTTCGTCCCCATCCAGTCTCACTGTACATTCACTAACTTCACTTCTCTCAAAGACCATAATTTTACTCTTCCTTACATTCACCTTTAGATTCCATTTCCTACACATTCTCCCAAACTCATCCACCAAGCCTTGCAGCTCCCCTTCGTCTTCACTTAACAACACACTATCATCTGCAAACAACAGTACAGGGAGTTCCCAAACACTGCCCTTTCTCATTAGGGCCACTCCAGCATCCACTGCCCTACCTTGTATCTCTTTTATAACCTCATCCATATACAGATTGAAATACCATGGACATGACACATCCTTGTTTCAATCCAACCTTCAAATAGAAAAATTCACTCAGTTCACCATCCACACACACTGCAGCCTTGGCACCCTCATACATACTCTTCACCGCATTCAACAACTTCCCATCTACTCCATATATTCTTAATGCTTTCCACAATCCTTGTCTATCCACCTAGTCATATGCTTCCTCCAAATCCATGAAGGCTGCATACAACTTCTTTCCCTTCTCTAGAAACTTTTCCACTAAAGATCTGAGAATGTATATCTGATCTACACAACCTCTTCCCATCCTAAAGCCTCCCTGTTCTTCAACTAATTCCTCTGTTATTTCTCTAACTCTGTCAATAAGTATCCTACCATATACTTTTCCTGTTACACTAAGAAGGCAAATGCCTCTGTAATTACCACACACTTCTTTTTCCCCATTTCCTTTGTGGAGGGGAACAGTTATACCTGACTTCCAATCCTCCAGGAGTCTGCTTTCCTCCCAGGCCAGTCTGCACATCTTCCACATCCATTCTACTACTATCTCTTCCCCATGCTTCAGCAGTTCACCATACACTCCGTCAATTCCTTGGGCTTTCCCCACTTTAACTTTCTTCATTGCTTCCACAACTTCTATCCTACTGATTTCTTCCTCTTTTCTCACATCCCTCCTTCTCCCAGCCATTCCCCATCCACTTATACTTGCATTACTTTCATTCTCTATGTTCAACAATTACTTATTTTCTCCATCTGGTCATGTTTTCTTCCTTCTCCACTAGTAACCTACCATTTTTATCTTTCACTCCCCAACTAAACTCTTTGGTACCCTGTCTAACTCTGTTTACTTCTTTCCAGAACATTTTCTTACACTCCCTGCACCTTACACTCAAATTCATTCCAAATTCGTCATCCACTCTCTTCTTACTCTCTCTCAATAATCTTTTCACCTCTCTCTTCCTCTCTACATATAACTCTCTCTTCCGTCTCTCAACTTCTTCCACTCCCCAATTTCTCATCCACTCACTATATGCTTTCTTCTTTTGTGCCACAGCCTGTCTCACCTCTTCAGTCCACCATGCTGTTCCCTGCATACCCTTTCCTCTTCTCTTAAGCCCACACACCACCTTAAACGCTGCACAGATTTCCTCTGTCAATATCTTACACACACCTTCGACGCCTCCCTCTGCTCCAATCTGTACTTACCCAATCACTCCTCCACTTCCTTCTTATATTCTGCTTTTTTTCCATCCTCTTGTAACTTTTCTACCCTCCTTGTAAGAACTACTTCCTCCTGTCCTTCCCTTCTTCTATTTCTCCATTTTGTTTGGACACTGATTCTGACCACCACTAAGTGGTGGTCTGAAAGTCCACTCCCCCAACTTCTATATACTCTTGTATCCATCACACACTTTCTTATCCTTTCATCCACACACACACATAATCAATCATTACCTTCCGTTCATTCAGTTCACCATCCACCCTTCTCATCACTCGCCATGTATACCTGTGGATCATTTTGTGCCTGAAGAGGGTATTAGCTATCATCAACCCTCTCCCAGCACAAATGTCCACTAAGACACTGCCATTCTCATCCACCTCTGCAAGCACACCCCACTCACCAACTACTCCATCCATCTTCACATTCCCTACTTTTCCATTCATATTTCCAATCAAGAACACTCTCTCATTCCTTTCGAACTTTTCCAAGCACACTTCCACATTTGTCCAGAACTCTTCTCACTCTACTTACACGATCTTGCGTTGGCGCATACACACACATAATCTTCCACATTTGTAGTCCAATTTCCACTGTTACCCACACAATCCTTGAGTCAACTGATCCATACTCTCTTTTGTTTTTCTTCCATCTGTTACTCACAACAATACACACTCCTTTTGCCCTATCATTCTCACCCATTCCTGCACATATACCCCATCCATCCTCCCAATGTCTCACACTCTCACCTCTCCATTTAGTTTCATTTACTCCACATACATCCACTTTCGCACCCTCAAGCCTGTACAATCTCTCTCTCTTTCACCTCGTCATTCGCACCCCTTACATTCCATGTAGCTATCCGTACCACGCCATCAGTTCCTGGAGCTTTCCCCATTTTGACTTTCTTCCTTGGTTTCACCACTTCCATCCTAATGGCCTCTTCCTCCCTTCTCATCACCATCCTTCTCCCAACCATACCACAGCCACTTATACTTGCAGTACTTTCATTCTATGTGCTGAACAGTTTCTCAAAGTGTTTTCTCTATCTGTACACATTTTTCTCTCTTCTTCATTAGCAATCTGCCATTTTTATCTCTCACTCCTCTACTACCTTGTATGTCACTGTGTCTAAGTCTCTTTATCACTTTCCTGACCATTTTCGTTCATTCTCTCCACTTTACGCTCAAAATTTCTTCTAAATTCTTCATCTGCTCTCTTCGTGCAGTCTCTTTCTAATCTTTTCACCTCTCTTCTTTTCTGCATACGAGTATAAGTACTATCAAATATTTTTTATTAATGTATTTCCTGATATTTTTATTGGAAATTAAAAAAAATACAAAACCTGCATTTTATTAACTTGATTGATTGGAAGTTATAAAACTGCATTTCTTGTATTTAAGTAACTTGTTTAAATGTAAATTACAAAACTGCTATACAGTAAACTCTGATACTCAGTTTAAAGCTGTCATAGGGGTTCCAGTAGCTGATGCACTGACAGATAATGACACAATACCCTCCCCAACCCTCCGAAGGGTGTCGAACACCCTTTAAAATCCTGTGCCAGTATTATATAACTATTCATACTTAAAAAAACAGCTGTAAATACTGTAGTAAGTATGATAAAATATCGTTTTATTGTGCAGTACATGAGGGTTCTGATGTGACAGGTAGTTACAGAGTATTGTATAATGTATAGCCTTTGGGAAATTGGTGTTTGGTGTTTGACTACCACCGACTTATATCTAAAATGCTGTGTAAAGCATTTATAAAGAGGAATAAAGGTTTGATACATCTAAAACACATACAGTAGGCCCTCCATGCTCAGTTGGTATGTGTTCATACAGTACTCATTACCGTTTCTAGCCTTTTGGGAGTCCTGTGCGAAATGCTGTTTGGGGGCCCTATGCAAAATGCTGTTTGGGGTCCCCTATTTTGTGAGACTATGGTGGGGGGATTCCAAACCCTCTAAGGTGGTTCGGGGGCACGCCTTTAACCTTTAAATGCATCAATCCGGTGCACTTTACGAGGAAAAGAGGCTAGATACGTGAAAACCTCTTAACATCTTTTTTTCTCATAAATTCAAATCAGACATTTCAAGTTGACCACAGCAGTTTAAACCTACAGAAAATGATAATAAATGGGACACAGTGAGGCTCCCCTATGGGATTTACCGAATCTGCATTATAACATCTCCCAGTTGCGCATAAATGAGACAGATGCTGCATTTTCCTTAAAATGTTTATTTTATATCTTAGGAAATGTTAAACTTGTTAAGGAATTAAAATTTAGGCAAAATTGCAACTGATAATACTAAACATATAAAAATATCCCTTCCCCCCAAAAAAAATAATTATAAATTAGGCCATTACACAGAATGAACATATTATAAATTAGGCCATTGCACAGATGAATCTTTATGCAGCAGATGAATCTGCTTATTTGACTTGGCAGCAGTATCCATGACTTTACAATGGTGTGAGTTCATCTATCTATCTATCTATTGCGAGACGCCATAATCCTGTACGGGGTGGCCATTTGACTCTGAGTTATTTGTTTTACAGGGAGGGGCACTAACCCTCCACCAACCCACTTGACACATAGGGAGCACGTATGGTTTGGTTATATGGTTACCACGCAGCGTTGTAAATGGTTTCTTGGCTTACAGGAAACCATTTGGCTTGTCACTCAATGTAAAGCCACCTGTAATGGAAAGAAAAGCAATAAGAAGTGACAGGAAAGATGGGAGAAATAGGAAGAGAGGAGGGCAGGCACAGAAAAAGAGTGATAAAGGCTAAGGAAGAAGTAGGCAGCACTACATCAAGTGAGTGGATGATGGTCGCCACCACCTACCACTGTGAGTTCATACAAAGACGAATACTCTATAGTCCCTTAGTCGTACTGATTGTTATTTACCCTATATGTGATGGATTTTAGCTTTTTTTTTTTTTTTTTTTTTTTTTAATGCGAGGAAGAAGGAACCAAAAGCTGCAAGCCCACAATTGTTGTTCCTTCCAAGAGAAAAACAAAATACCAGAGAGAGCCAAATTCAAGATCCGATCATTTCGAGATGCCTGGACACACTGCGTTTGAAAGACTGGAGATCATAGGAAGCAGGAAATACAGACAGAGGGAGACAGTTCCAGAGCTGACTTGTTGCATAAATGAAGGACTGGGAGTAATGGTTAACTCTTGCATTAGAGAGTTGGACAGAAAAGGGATGAGAGTTTGCTGCTAGACGGTTGCTACGCGCCCATCGTACAGGTGGAGGAATGCATGCAGACAGTTCAGAGGAGGAGTGACCATTGCAGTAGCGATAGAAAAGAGATAAAGATGCAACAGTGCGACGAAGAGACAGAGGTTGAAGGGAGTCAGTAAGAGGAGGAGAGTTAATGAGACGAAAAGCCTTTGACTCCACCCTATTGAGAATAGCTGTATGTTGGGAGCTTCCCCACACATGAGAGTTGTACTCCACACAGGGGCGGATAAAACCCCTGTATAGAGTCAACAATTGTGCAGGGGTAAAGAAGGAACGGAGTTGGCTTAGCACACCCTATCTCTTGGTAGCAGATTTTACAAGAGATGTAATATGATCTTTCCAAGATAAGTCCCGAGTAAATGAAACCCCAAGCATGTTCAACGATGATGCAGGATTAAGCTGAATATTATTAAACATTAGTGGGTATACCTGTGGAAGATTTTGTCGGGTTGGTAGGTGTAAGAACTGAGTCTTTGATGCATTAAAAACAACCAGATTATTTTTACCCCAGTCAGAGATACGAGCCAAGTCAGACATTAGGTGTGCCATAGCTTCATCCCTTGTTTGTTGAAGTAACTGCTGGGACGGACGTTGCAGGAACTGAATGGAAAGGTGAAGGGTGGAGCCATCAGCGTATGAGTGGATAGGGTTAGCTGTACAGCTTAGAAGGTCATTGATGAATAAAAGGAAGAGAGTTGGTGATAGGACAGAGCCCTGAGGAACACCACTGTTGATAGATCTAGGAGAAGAACGATGATCGTCTACAACAGTGGCTATAGAATGACCAGAAAGGAAGCTAGAGATGAAGGCACAGATAGAAGGATAGAAACCGTAAGAGGGAAGTTTGTAAATTAAAGATTTATGCCTGACTCGATCAAAAGCCTTAGAGATGTCAAGTGCAATGGCAAAGCTTTCGCCAAAGTCCCGAAAGGAGGATGACCGGGAGTCCGAAAGGTAGGTGAGAAGATCGCCAGTGGAGCGTCCGTGACGGAACCCATACTGGCGATCAGAAAGAAGGTTGTGACAGGAAAGATGCTTTAAAAAATTTCTATTAAGAAATGACTCGAAAACTTTTGAGATACAGGATGTTAAAGCAATTGGACGATAGTTAGAGGGTTGGGAATGGTCACCCTTCTTTGGGACTGTCTGAATGAGAGCAAACTTCCGGCAAGAAGGAAAGGTACAAGTTGATAGACAGTGGCGAAAGAGCTTGCCTAGACAGGGTGTAAGCACAAAAGCACAGTTCTTGAGAACAACAGGAGGGATTCCATCAGGCCCATATGCCTTATTAGTAGTGAGGCCTGTGATGGCAGAAAATACATCAACTGAAGAAATTTTCATGTCAGCCATGAGGAAGCAAGAGGGGGGAAGTGATGGACGAACAACACTGGAATTGTCAAAGGTGGAACTGGAGGAGAAAATCTGAGGAAAGAGATCTGCTTTATCAGTAGAAGAAATAGCTACAGAGCCATCAGAGTGGAAAAGAATAGGGAAGGATGATGAGGTAAATTTGTTAGAAAGGTTTTCGGCAAGGTGCCAGAAGGAGCGGGAAGAATTCGAGTTGGAGAGTTGAGGGAATTTAGCACGGATGAAATTATTTTTAGCAGAGCGAAGAACAGACTTAGCACGATTCCGGGCAGAAACGTATAAAAGATGTGATTCAAGGATGGGTTGGCTCCGGTACCTTTTATAGGCCCTTTCCTTGTTGCAGACAGCATTAGAACAAGCGTGATTAAACCAAGGCTTTCTTGCATTAGTCAGAGGATATGCGAAAGGAATGTATGCATCCATGCCTGATAGAATAACCTCCGTAATGCGCAAGGCACACTCAGATGGCTCCCTGCCATGGAAGCAATAATCATTCCATGGAAAATCAAAGAAGTACTGCCTGAGGGCCTCCCAATCTGCAGCTCCAAAGTGCCACAGACGACGTTTCTTTGGAGGGTCCACAGGCTGTACCGGAGCGATAGGACAGGTTAAGGTGATAAGGTTGTGATCGGAGGAGCCCAACGGAGAGAAAAGGTTAATAGCGTAAGCAGAAGGATTAGTAGTAAGGAAGGGGTCAAGTATGTTGGAGCTCTCTCCAAGGCAGTCAGGGATACGGGTAGGGTGCTGTACAAGCTGCTCTAGGTCATTAAGGATAGAAAAGGTGTAGGCTAGTTCACCAGGTGGATCAGTGAAAGGAGAGGAGAGCCAAAGGTGGTGGCGAACATTGAAATATCCTAGAATGGAGATTTCGGAGAAAGGAAAAATGGATAGAACGTGTTCCATTGTAGAAGTAAGATAGTCAAGGAATTTTTGATAGTCCATAGAATTAGGAGATAAGTAAACAGCGCAGATATATTTAGTCAGTGAATGACAGGAAAGCCAAAGGCAGAGAGTAGAGAATTCAGAAGAATCAGTTCAGGAACACGAGAACAAGGTAGGTCATTGCGTACATATATGCAACATCCACCTTTGGCTTTGAAATGAGTATAGAGAAAGTAGGAGGATACAGAAAAGGGTTTGCTGTCAGTTGCCTCAGATGGCTGAGTCTCAGTTAGAAAAAGAAGGTGAGGTTTAGAGAAGGAAAGGTGGTTGGTATTGATGAAATGTAAGCAATTTTAGGCATGTTATCAGAAAATAATAATATGTACTTTAGACGTACATTAAGTATTATTTGCTTCTCAGATAGAGAAAAGGTTCTGCATATTTGAGTTGAGAGATGAATCTTAGATTCTTTTGCTCAGTTTGTACTTTTGCCCCTTTGATCTCTGTCCACTGGAACTGCGGTCTCTTTGTAGAAGCTCTTATGTATTTTCTTTTAATACGTTGGCAGGTGACCAGTGGGAGTATTTGAATAAAAGTATGAATCAAGAAATATTTGTACATATGTGTAAAACCGATAAATCTTCATCCCTTGACGTATATAGGCAACACCGCAGAACATTAGAACATCACAAAGTATTTTGTGACCTTATTATTAGGCATGGGACTCGCCTTAAATGAATAAGAAAAATTTGTCCGTATTTATATGAAAAAAAAAAAAAAAAACGCTGCTCTCAAACTAAAATTGGAAATTAAAAATTCTGGTGGTATATAGTATCTGCACCTTACTGCAAACACTCTTATTTCAGGAGATTCTGACTGAATGTTTCAAGAGAAACGAGTACAATTTCGGGAGTTTCTTATTTAAATACATTACTTACATTGCTCACTCTATGGCACTTACAGTAATTGGCAGGTCCAGCATACCCCCTACAAAATTTATTTCTTGAATTTAGAGTAACTCAACACACATTTTAATTTCTGGAAAAAAAAAAAAAAACAATAATGGCAGCTCGGGGGGGCCCCCCGCTGGCTTCGGTGCCCCTATGCAACTGTGTAATTCGCATATAGTAAGAAACGGCATTGACAGTATTGTAACCAGTTTAGCAGTCATTTGTTAAACTAGGGGTGCCATGCAAACCAGTCCTGTGTACATAGGGGTATGTTTTTTACTATAAAAGCTAACATTGATCGACCTTGACATAGTGTCTCTCTCTCTTCTCTCCCCCCACTCAGTTTTTTCTCCCACTTTTCCTCCTCCTCTTTTCTCCTTCTCTTTCCTTTCCTCTTTCTTTCCCTTCCTCCTTCTCCCCCTTCCTCCTTCTCCTCCTCCTCCTCCTCCTCCCCCTCCTCTAGAAGAAAATAATATAATTAAAGACTTTCAGCATGGATTCAGACATCGTCGTTCATGCTTAACTAACGTACTGGACTTCTTCCATGATGTTTACATATCATACGTTGACTCAAGAGCAGTAGATATAATTTACCTCGACTTTCAGGAAACATTTGACACTGTCCCTCACAAGCGTCTCATGAGCAAAATAGAAGCACATGGAATAAAAGGAAATACGCAGAAATGGTTACAAGACTGGCTTTCAGACCGAAAACAGCGAGTTGTGATAAACGGAAAGGAATCGAAATGGCGTAATGTGATCAGCGGCGTTCCCCAAGGCTCAGTACTTGGACCGATACTTTTTATTATCTATACAAATGATATTGATGAGGGTCTAAATTGTAAAGTATCCAAATTTGCAGATGATACTAAAATAACCAGTAAAGTAACTCAAAATCACAGTGGCAGGACTTACAAAATGAACTTAATACTTTAGCAAGCTGGGCAGAAAAATGGCAAATGAAATTCAACACTGAAAAATGTAAAGTACTTCATATTGGAAGTAACAGCGTCCATGCGAACAAAATGAACAATATCCAGGTATCAAGTACAGACAATGAAAAGGATCTTGGTGTGATAATACCAAATGACCTAAAACCAAGTAAGCAGTGCACCGAGGCAGTTAAAATTGCAAACAAGCTGGTGGGTTTTATTGGAAGAATTTTCGAGTTTAAATCGGAAAAAGTTGTGTCAAGTGGGTTGGTGGAGGGTTAGTGCCCCTCCCTGTAAAACAAATAACTCAGAGTCAAATGGCCACCCCATACGGGATTGTGCCGTCTGGCAATAGATAGATAGATAGATGGTTTTGATGAAAAAAGTTTTGATTTTAGTAAACAAATATGATATATTAAATTATTATTACTTTTAAATCAGATTTTTTTCCAACCCTGATCCTCATCCTCTAATGCCCAAGTCTCATTACCATTTAGTATTACACTCCTAAAAAGATCCCTTAGCATGGAGGGAGAGCCCTCTCAGTGTCAGGAGAGGCAACAGCTCCCTGAACTTCTTCCCTCCACTTCTGACTCTTGCCACAGAGCTAGATCCAGCCCAAACTCCAGGACATAACATGTCTCTTAAGCAGCAAAACTCTTCCACACACTTAAGAGACTCACCAACAAGATCAATCCTTTCATGCCTGACAATATCCACATGCAGTCCCTGACACCACATGCATGTAGTCAGCATTATCTCACGTGTACCTCTAATTCCACTGCTTCTCTTATGCACCCACTTATCACAGACACTGCACAAGGTGGAATTACTTCCCATTCCCTTGTGGGAAACTGGCCATGGCCACTGTCCCTCATCCTTGACAGTACTGTCACCAGCCTTAAATACCGCACCATTACCTATGTTTTATCTGCATTTACCCTTAAGCCCCATACCATTTCTTCACCACCTAAATCTTTCCCTTGCCTCCCTTTCCTTCTCTGCAGTCAACACCAAACCATCGTCATACATCTTCCATGGGAATCCATTTCTAAAGTCACGTTACATTTTACCTTGTCTTAGTGCCCCAAAATATTCTGAGGAATGTCCTGTGTCTCTCTCTTTGCTAGACAGCACCTCACCTAGTTTGACAGTTAGGTGAAAACATAAATTTGCTTTTAGTTCGTATGTCCGTAGGTGAAGCAAAGCCTGTACAATTTTGCATTGTGTGGCTGCTCCCCAGACAGTTACGTTCCACAATGAAGGAAATGGGAGAGGTTGCAGAACAAATGTTGATACATGTCATTAATATGCAGCATAGTGTTCACCCTTACAGGAAAGTGGTGAGAATAATTAGCAAATGCTTACTTGGCCTTGTTATTTGTATGACTTCCTGATTACCTACAATTTATATTTTGCTCAATATTTGACAGTATCATCTGGGCCATGTGGTGGGAGAAGTCTAGTCAGGGCCCCTTCCACCTATCCTGCTCCACCACCCCCACAGAAACCCAAGGTAGTGACTTTGACGCCTCGCCCACCCCCCCAGTCTGCTCTCACCACCAGTACAGCTGCCACCCTTCCTCACCCTCTCTTACGGGTCCACGCACTTCGGGAAAAATATTACGCTTATAACTCTGACCTCTTTCCCTTAGGTAAGTGGAAGAATATTACAGTATATGAAAGCAGGGTCATAATGGTTTGTTGTATATTAGCCCCTTCGCAAACCTAAAGTTTTCTGTAAGTTTGCGCAACATGATCAGAGAAAATGCCATGTGGGCAGCCAGAACTCATGCACAAAGGAAAACATTCTCATGAATTTTGTTTACCCCAGAAATTGGTTATATTTTGTAAAGTTGTATACCATCCTTTTCACTGATGTTTATAGGCTACTGTTCGATAAGCTGATAAAAACACACAAAACTGATGAGTAAAAGTACAGTGAAAGTACTGAAATGCAGTGAGAATAATGTTTCCACGGTGAAAATAACTTCCCCAAAACTCTGCCACAATATTTTGCCTGCACCATGCAGGAGCTGAGCATATGTCTATATGCAGAATTTCACAAGCTTGCACGTGGTGTCTTCAGAAGTTTGATATGACCAATAGTTTTCGAGTAAATCACCAAAAATCACTCGCACATCCTTCTCCCCCTACCGAAAGCCGAGAGAAAGCCGACTGTTTGAGAGTGTTGGCCCTGAAATAGATACCCTCCTCTATGACACAGCAAAGATTGATACACTTCATGCTAAAACTTAAATTTTGGTGAATATTTTTGTCCAAAATTGCTTAATTGGCATCCCTTCAGACCAACACTGACATATGCGTCAGAGCGCATCATCAGTACCTCTGCGGCCTAACACCATTTCGACTCATTTTGCATCAGCGTGCGTGAGGGGATTAAAAGAAAAAACTGTTTAGGTCTGTGAGATAGAGCCAGAGTTACAACAGTGTGAATAGTGGGTGAGTGAGTCTGTGGCCCAGTTCACTGAGCATGCTGTTGATAGTGCACACTCTTACATGCTTTTGCTTTTCCTAGTTCTGTGATCCCTGCCTTACCCCGTTTTTAGGTGGCAAAAAAGGATTGGGATGATGATGATGATGATGGTGGCAGAAGAGATTTGCTCTACATTGTTGTAATTGCAGTACGGTGATACTGTGGTTATCGCACACTTGGTTATAACGGAGTTTGTCAATACTGCTTGATGAAAATCTGCACATCTGCCATTATTGTGCATTTTTTGGCTAAAAAACTTTGTTATCATTCATGTGCAACTAAGCTGGCTTCTGTTGACAATGCTGGTAGAGTATCTGTGGTTTATGATAGCTTTGAGGGATTCAAAGGTGTGTTTCTACTCAAGGAGTTAATCCCAGGTAGTGGAGACCACTAACTCTCCACCCTGTAGCCTCAGAACCCCTTACCTCAAGCCCTTCTCAGGTCCATAATTTATGGTACCTGTTTCTTCCCTGTTGTGCCCTTTTTATCATTTTCTATTAACCATGCCTATGTGTCTTTCTAATACTTACCATAACAGTATGTATGTATGTATTTAGTGGGTCTAAATTGTCATAAAAGGTTAAATTTGGGGTTTAATAACAGAGTCCCCTATACCAGTTGGGATAAATCTCATAGATTCTTTGTTTTGGTTATCATGCAGTTTTATTACAACATACTAGGCACAGTACAAAGTATGCTTGACAGCCAAGGGATCACTGTATTTTGTTAAAGAGTTCTTTGTCATGTATTGGCAGTCTTTGATTTAGCAAGTGGTTGATGTACTGTACTACCCTCTTCATACTTTAGTCTGCAAGTTGACTGGAGAATGAAATGCACCCGGTGTTTTTTGCAACAAAACTTTGAATTGAGACTATTACTGTTGATCCAGTCCCTGGTGTATGAATTATCCTTTAAATTCCATTGAAGTAGTAATTTTAAAGTTTGTTACTACAGTCCAGAATTTACTTTTGTGCTACAAACCAAGGTCATTGATAACATTAAGTTCATCTGTCACTTATGCAAGGTTCACCTCACCTATGGCTAAAACACATTAATCAAAGTCTAAAAACAGTTTATAAATATCATCAAAATTGGTAACAAAAAAATCAAAACCCATTGTTAAACCGGGGTTTGGCGATCGTTACGCAGGGTATGGTGGTATTTCTACCTCCATCACTAAGCTGGGGTATTGCATCTAAGGGTATCATATATTGTGGTATACCTATATATATATATATATATATATAATTATATACTGTACATACAGTGTAAATATATACCTGTATATATATATCTGTCTATCTATCTATCTATAGCCCGACGCTCTAATCCCGCAAAGGGTGGCCACAGACAAAACGCCTCCAAGTCGCTCTGTCACCCACCATTTGACTGCCCTCCCCCCAACTCACTCCCCTCTCCCTCATATACCTCTCAACTCCATCCCTCCACCTCATCCTCGATCTTCTCCTCCCTCTCCCTCCCTCCACTTCACCTACATACACCCTCTTAGTCAGTCTTTCATTCTCCATTCGCTCCACATGTCCAAACCATCTCAGTGTATTTCTCCTAATTTTCTCAACCACAGAGGTAGGATGGGACTGGAGTGTATTGGTGTTGTGATGAGGAGAGGTAGATTGAGGTGGTTTGGACATGTGGAGAGGATGGGGGATGATAATTGGGTGAGGAAGGTGAGAAGTGTTAATATTGGGGGTGGGGTTATGAGGGGTAGACCAAGAAAGACATGGGACGAGGTCATTAAGTGTGACCTTAGGGTTAAGGGACTGAACAGGGAGGCTGCAATGGATCGTGCAGCGTGGGGAGCCGCCATTAGGTGACCAAGGCCGACACATGCAAGCATGTTGGAGCCTTTAAAAACTAAACGAAAACGAAACATCCACATGCACCCCCACAACGTTCCTTCACTTCTTCATTCATCAACCTGTCCCTCCACATCACTCCACACACTCCTCTCAAGTAACTCATTTCCACTGCTCTCACTCTTGACTTGTTCACCTCCAGCAAGGTCCATGCCTCGCTTCCATACATCATGGTAGGGATCACAATGCTGTCATGCAGGACTTCTTAACTTCCATACTCACCTCCCTATTTCTCATCACTGCTTTCAGTGAACAAACAGCCTTCCTTCCCTGCTGTACCCTTTCAAGCACTTCATCCCCCAAAGTTCCATCCCTACTCATCACACTACCCAAGTACAGTAGGGCCCCCATTTATGAGTGTTCAGTTTATGTGTTTCTCCATTTATGCGAGCGGCAAAATATTCATTCAGTAATTATCAGTTTATGTGAAATTAACTCATTTTATGTGGCTCACTACACATAGTGGCCTAAATTCTGGTTCCAGTCAGGGAATTCCTGCCATACAGTGTCTCCTCGCCACGCTGCTCAGTTCAGCCCAAGTCTCTCACTGTAACAGACGTGCTCTGAGTGGTTTTCATCCTATAACGTGACATATATTTACATGGAAATTAGGGGGTTAGGTTCTAGGAGCCCCATATTTTTCATTAAAAATATAATTCAAGATAGGTTATTATAAATGTCTGCCATAAGACACCAAAGACAGTGTGTTTATGTATGATGTTGCTGACTGGACACATCAGCGCATTCTAGCCTAGCCTAACCAACTAGTTTTGTCCCCTAACACTCCCCATAAAAATTTTAACCACCAAGGATTGCCACTAAGCCTCTTGAAAGTCCTCATTACCAATCAAGAAACAACTTCTGACCTAACCAACATGTCAATGGCTGTCCAGCGTCACGCATATTTTGCCAGGAACCACTTTCGGCGCACTTAAAAAAAAAAAAAAAAAAAAAAAAAAATGCAGTGTGAAACTGTATTTTTGAAAGTCATTAGTCATTAATAATAAACAAACAAAAAGAAAGCTAGTTATACTGAAGTCGTCAGCATGGAGTAATTGCGTACTTCTCACTTCTCCGATGCGCACGAATTTGTATATCGTTCTTTGTTTATTTTTGTACCTTAGTTTGAATAAATATCATTGTTATTTACAATGGAGGAGTACTAATGTCCACGTGAATGTGAGTATAGTATATAATCATAAGTCTAACCCCTAGTGGGGATCATCTGTCCACCAAAATCCATTTTTCTCATAAGGCCTGTGGTTCCATTTATGCGTTTTCCATTTATGCGTGCTTGTTTGTCCACCATAATGTCACAGAAATGGGGGCCCCACTGTAATTGAATGCACTCACATTCTCCAAATCCTCACCATCCAACCTCACTGTGCATTCTCAGACTTAATTCCTCTCAAACACCATAACTTTACTCATGTTTACATTAACTTTCAGATTTCTATTCCTACACTATCTATCTATCTATCTATTGCCAGATGCCTCAGTCCTGTTCGGGGTGGCCACAAACAAATCGCCTCCACATCGCCATTTCACTGCCCTGCTCCCAACTCACACACCCCTCTCTCATATACCTCTCCACCCCATCCCCCCATCTCATCCTCGGCCTCCCCCTTCGTCTTCCCCCCTCCACCTCACTCACATACACTCTCTTCGTCAGTCTTTCACCTCCATCCTCTCCACATGGCCAAACCACCTCAGTGTATTCCTCCTAAGGCTTCCCATCACATCCACATCCACACCACAACACTCCTTTTTATCCTCATTTGTCAGCCTGTCCCTCCATGTGACTCCACAGGCTCCTCTTAAATAACTCATTTCCACTGCTGTCACTCTTGACTTGTGTCCTTCCAGCAACGTCCAAGCTTCACTTCCATACGTTAGAGATGGTATCACAATACTGTCATGTAGTAACTTTTTCACTTCCATGCTCACTTCCCTGTTTCTTATCACTGCTTTCAAGGAACCAGCAATCTTTCTTCCTTGTTGTACCCTGTCAAGCACTTCACCCTCCAAACCTCCATCCTTACTCATCACGCTCCCCAAGTACTTAAACGTACTTACATTCTCCAATTCCTCACCATCCAACCTCGCTGTACATTCACTGACTTCACCTATCTCAAAGACCATCACTTTACTCTTCCCTACATTCACCTTTAGATTCCGTTTCTTACACACTCTCCCAGTCTCATCCACCAAGCCTTGCAGCTCCCCTTCGTCTTCACTCAACAACACAGTATCATATGCAAACAACAGTACAGGGAGTTTCCAAACACTATCCTCTCTCACCAGGACCACTCCAACATCCACTACCCTACCTTGTACCTCTTTTATTACCCCATCCATGTAGAGATTGAACAACCATGGAGACATGACACATCCCTGTTTCAACCCAACTTTCAAAGAGAAAAATTCACTTAGTTCCCCATCCACACGCACTGCAGCCTTCGCACCATCGTACATACTCTTCACAGCATTCAACAACTTCCCATCTACTCCATATATTCTTAACACTTTCCACAATCCTTGTCTATCCACCCTGTCATGTGCTTTCTCCAAATCCATGAAAGCCTCATACAACTTCTTTCCCTTCTCTAGAAACTTTTCCACTAAAGATCTAAGAATGAATATCTGATCTACACAACCTCTTCCCTTCCTAAAGCCTCCCTGTTCTTCTGCAACTAATTTCTCTGTCCTTTCTCTAACTCTGTCAATAAGTATCCTACCATACACTTTTCCTATTATACTAAGAAGACAAATGCCTCTATGATTACCACACACTTCTTTTTCCCTTTTTCCTTTGTACAAGGAAATAATTATACCTGACTTCCAATCCTCCGGGACTCTACCTTCCTCCCAGGCCAATCTGCACATCTTCCACATCCATTCTACTACTATCTCTCCCCCATGCGTCAGCATTTCACCACACACTCCATCAATTCCTGGGGCTTTCCCCGATTTAACTTTCTTCATTGCTTCCACAACTTCTATCCTACTGATTTCTTCCTGTCTTCTCAACTCCCTCCTTCTCCCAGCCATTCCCCAGCCACTTATACTCGCATTACTTCCATCCTCTATGTTCAACAATTCCTTAAAGTGTTCTCTCCATCTGCTCACTTTTTCTCCCTTCTCCACTAGTAATCTACCATTTTTATCTTTCACTCCCCTGCTAACTTCACTTCCACCCTGACATACTCTTTTCATCTCTTTCCAGAACATTTTCTTACAGTCCCTCCACTTTACACCCATCGTGATTGCACACTTGTTGCTATGGCTGCCCACGTTCTCGCTTTTATGGTGATGCGCTACCTGCTCCAGGCCCTGCTGTTCCTCTGCTGCCTCTTACTTGTGTGTGTGACGATGGCCCTGCCACCCAAGAAGAAGAAACGAGTGGTTCTGACTCTGGAGAAGAGGGAGATATTGGAGAAGGTGGACGTGGGATGGTTGACTTCCCGCAACCTTTGTGAATTCAGCCTGGCCCGTTCTACCTTGTTCGATATCACGAATTCGCGGGACAGACTCACCCAGTACACAGCAGGCTTTGCAATGAAGACCAAACGCAACGTACAGAGGAAGATTATGTACATTCCCAGGTTTGCAGAAGTTGACCACGCCATTCTGATTTGGTATCGTCAGCAGCATGCTTCTGGTGTGCTGGTGCATGGTACGGAGCTGAAGGCTGCTGCTGAGAAGTTCGCAAGGTTATTAGACATCCCAGACTTCAAGGCATCCGAAGGGTAGCTCTTTGCTTTCAAACTATGACATGAACTTGCCAACCGTAAGGCCCATGGCGAAGCTTCGGATGCCAACGAGGAGGGAGTAAATGACTTTTAGCAGGTGAAGGGCTTGATTGACAGGGAGGGCCTCACGCTTGGTCGTCTACAACGCTGACAAAACTGGTCTCTTCTATCACTCACTGCCTGCAAACACCCTGGCAGTGGTGACGGAGAACTGTGTACCTGGCTGCAAGCTCTCCAAGCAACAGATATCTGCTCTGTGTTATGGCAGTGCTAATGGCATGCACCGGCTCAAGCCCGTTATTGTTGGCTGTGCAAAGCAGCCTCGGTTCCTTCGTGGGTTGATGGATGTCCTTCTTGTCATTTGGTATCATTCTGTGAAGGCTTGGTTCAAAACCAAGGTCTTCAAAGACTGGTTTCACCAGCACTTCGTCAAGGAGGTCATCTATTATCAGACGAACTCACTGGGAATACCATGCAACCAGATAAAGACTTTCCTTCTTCTGGACAGTGCACCTGCGCATCTGTTCAACAAGGAGTTGGTCGCTGAGAATGGCTGCATTAGGTGCTTATTCTTGCCACCTAATACTACTGCTTTCATCCAGCCAATGGACTAAAGTGTGATCGTGACAATGAAGAGGCTGTACTGTCGGAAGTTCCTGGACGAGGTGTTTGTTGTTCTTGAGAACGAGGACGAGCGCAGGGAGGGACGAGACACATGAGGCTAGCGGACTGTGGAAAACCTTTGCCACTACAACCTCAAGTCAGCCATCTGCAACTGGACCATTGCATGGAGGGAAGTCCCTGTCAGGACTCTGGAAAGTGGCTGGCCTCGTCTGCTTCTTGGAGTCACTGTGGTGCATGACTTTCTAGGCTTTGACGTGGATGGCTTCCATGAGCATCTTCGTGCGGCTGGCAATGAGTTTGATGTGGACGAAGTGTGTGAGTGGTTGGATGACAACGAGGGTGATCCTGGGTATCAGATCATGTCTGATATTGAGATCGCATCTTCAGTTGCTGGTACAAGTACCCAACTGAAAGATTCCGAAGAGGATAGCGAGGATGATGAGGACTCTTCTCAATGCGCCGCTACTCTAGCCATCCCCAAGCTGAGCACACCCCGGTAGCACGTCAAGTTCATTCTGGACTACCTTGAACACCCGGACTGCAACAGGGAGATGGGGCCCCTGGGACTTGTGGAGGAACTGTGCGCTTTTTGGCAGCGTGTCAGCACTTGCCAGAATTGTCGTTCATTACATCAACTAACCATTGACACCTTCAGGCCCGTGACCCCTGCCGTGCTCAGCCCTGTACTTGTGGAGGAACTGTGCGCTTTTTGGCAGCGTGTCAGCACTTGCCAGAATTGTCGTTCATTACATCAACTAACCATTGACACCTTCAGGCCTGTGACCCCTGCCGTGCTCAGCCCTGGCTCCACACCACCTGCCTTCCACCTCTGAGCCACAGCCCAGCACATTGGCCATGGTGGGGTCGCCACTGGATGTAAGTTTGCAGCTATCTTCAGAGTCATCTGCAGTGGGTAGCCCATCACCACATCACAGCGACGCGCCCCTCGGCCACCTGCAACACGTACTCTCTGGCTCTGACAGTGAATAAACAGCAACAACTCGCCACTAGACCACATGGGAATTTACAGTGTTGTGCAGTGTTAAGAAATTGAAATTCAGAGTGCAAAAGATTAAGTGCAGAGTGAAACACCGGCATGTTGAAACTGGTGTGGTGCAAGTAAGAAGAGAATGTGCAGTGTTAAGAAATTAGAATTCAGAGTGCAAAGGTTTAAGTGCAGAGTGCAACACTGGTGTGTTTCAAGTGCATCGCAAGTAAGAACAGAATGTGCAGTGTTAAGAATTCAGAGTGCAAAGGATTAAGTGCAGAGTGCAACACTGGCATGTTTCAAGTGCAGTGCTAGTAAGAACAGAATGTGCAGTGCTTAGAAATTAGAATTCAGAGTGCAAAGGATTAAGTGCAGCACAGCACTGGATTACTGTATGTGTTTCAAGTGCACCTTCATCACTGTCAGAGCCTGAGAAGAGGCGGGTTAATCTTCGTGACAGCCACGGACGTGTCGTAAGTACCCTTTACACTGCTAAATATTTTCCATGCTCCTAATTTCTCATTCTCTGTTTCCTTTTCATTTATGGTTTCTGTCCCGTATTTGTATGCATAGGGTCTTAAATAGGTGCTATGCATGTCTGGTAGGGAGTTATTTAGGTGGCATTCAAAGTTAGGTTGGATTGGGGTCCATAAGTAAATGTCCAGGGGCATTTTTCCCAAGTTCTGGACATGCCTTTGCCTTTGGCTCTATTACATTGGATCTTGGAGATTATATATAAATAAATAATGTAGTGAGGAGAAGTGCATGAACAGGGATTTTGGCACCCCTTGTGAGCATGGCAGCGTCCGGATTGACTCGATTGGATACGTTTGTGTGAAGCTGCAGAATGTGGTGAATGCTTTTGATGTATCTGGTAGAGCCAGGATTCTGGAAGCTTGAATGATGAGTGAATGGAAGCGTAGCCTAATGGATTGGGCAAGTTTGTGCTGTCTGCACATTGCTACTCATCCTGCCCGTGGATGGGAAAGGAGGTCCAGATGATGATGATGATATATATATATATATATATATATATTTATATGTATGTATAGAGAGAGAGAGACAAAGAGAAAACCATGATTTGAGAAATTTAAATCATGTATCACTGATGTTAATAGTTTTCCCACTTTTGTACTTCTTGTTTCAAAACTCTGTTTCTCTCCAGTCTTAGATGGGATGGTGATAATGATGCTATCAGGATGGTGTGATGATAGTTTTTGTCAGTGTTTTTTTACTACTGCAGAGTATGGTATTTCAAAAGTGTTATATCCTCTGATTTCAGGCATTGAGACAAGTGAGGAGAGTGATGGCAGTGACACTGACGACCTGTGCGGGAGCCAGCAAGGTTGGCTGGATCCAACAGATGGCTCCTGTGAGCGATACCAAAGCTGGGTGAACAGCGTAGATGAGCTGTGTGGGAGACATAAATATAATGACCCCACCTCTGCGTCTTGGTTGTCTGGTGGCTCCAGCGTTCAGCGCTCCGTAACGCTGGCCGTGGCTTTGTCCTCGTTAAGAAGACGGGTGAGAACATTTTTAAAAGTCAGAAATATATACAGTACTGTTAATATGCAGTAATTCATTGCTTTACTTTGTTATTTTTGTTAGACTGTCTGGTAGGTGAGGGTGCCCATCATCCACCCACTAGTGTAGTGGTACTCTGTTTTTCGGGTAGCTCTGCATTGAGTTGCAAGCCAAATGATTTCCTGCAAAGCAGGAAAGCACTTACAGTACTGGGTAGTAACCTTATAACCAACGAACATGTGTTCCCTACGTGACAACAAGTGGGTTGGCGGAGGGTTAGTGCCCCTCCCCGGAAAACAACTAACTAAAAATCCGGGCAAGAAGCCTTGGACCATGACAGATCAAAATGTGATGACTAAGGACCGAACAAAGTACATGGTTCGGATTGCGACATGAAATGTAAGGGGTGCAAATGATGAGATGAAAGAGAGAGAGAGATTGTCCAGATGTTTGAGGGTGCAAAAGTGGATGTGTGTGCATTAACTGAAACTAAATGGAGAGGTATGAGTGTGAGAGAATGGGGGTATGGATGGGGTATATGTGTGGGAGTAGGTGAGAATGAGAGGACAAAAGAAGGAGTATGTATTGTTGTGAGTAACAGATGGAAGGAGAACATGAGAGAGTGTGGATCAGTTGGTTCAAGGATTGTGTGGGTAAAATTGAAATTTGGACTACAGATGTGGGTGATTGTGTGCATGTGTGTGCCAATGCAAGATCATGCAAGCAGAGTGAGAGAAGAGTTCTGGACAAATGTAGAAGCATGCATGGAAAAGTTTGAAAGGAATGAGAGAGTGTTTTTGATTGGAGATATGGAAAAGTATGGAGTGTGAAGGTGGATGGAGTAGTTGGTGAACAGGGTGTGCCTGCAGAGATGGATGAGAATGGTAGTGCTTTAGTGGACATTTGTGCCGGGAGGAGGTTGATGATAGCCAGTACGCCCTTCAAACACAAAATGATCCATAGGCATACGTGGCAAGTGATGAGAAGGGTGGGTGGTGAATGGAATGAATGGAAGGCAATGATTGATTATGTGTATGTGGATGATAGGATGAGAAGGTGTGTAATGGATGCAAGAGCATATAGAGGCTGGGGGAGTGGACTTTCTGGCCACCACTTGGTGGTGGTGAGAATCAAGGTCCAAATGAAATTGAGAAATAGAAGAAGGGAAGGGCAGGAGGAAGTAGTTCATACAAGGAGGGTGGAAAGGTTACAAGAGGATGAAAAAAAGGCAGAATATAAGAGAGAAGTGGAGGAGCAATTGGGTAAATATGGGGTGGAGTAGATGGGGGACATGGACGGTGTATGCAGGATATTCACAGAAGAAATCTGTGTAGCATGTGAGGTGGTGTGTGAGGTGAAGAGGAGACAAGAGGGGGTGCAGGGAACAACATGGTGTAATGAAGAGGTGAGACAGGCTGTGGCACAAAAAAAGAAAGCAGATAGTGAACAATGAGAAAGAGGAGCATGGAAGAAGTTGAGAGATGGAAGAGAGTTATGTGAGAGGAAGAGAGAGGTGAAAAGATTAGTAAGAGAGAGTAAGAAGACCTTGGATGAGGAATTTGGAAGGAATATGAGTGTAAAGTGGATGGAATGTAGGAAAATGTTCTGGAAAGAGGTAAAGAGAGTTAGACAAGGTCTCAAAGAAGTTAGTCGGGAAGTGAAAGATAAAAATGATAGATCACTAGTGGAGAAGGGAGAAAAAGTGAGCAGATGGAGAGAAAACTTTAACAAATTGTTGAACATTGAGAATGAAAGTAATGTGAGTATAAGTGGCTGGGGAATGGCCGGGAGAAGGAGGGAGGTGGGAAGAGAGGAAGAGATCAGTAGGATGGAAGTTGTGGAGGCAGTGAAGAAAGTCAAAATGGGGAATGCCCCGGGAAGTGATGGAGTGTGTGGTGAAATGCTGAAACATGGGGGAGAGATAGTAATAGAATGGATATGAAAGATATGCAAATTGGTGTGGGAGGAAGGTAGAGTCCTGGAGAATTGGAAGTCTGATATAATTTTTCACCCATACAAAGGAAAAGAGAGGTGTGTGGTCATCATAGGGGCGTTTGTCTTCTTAGTCTAACAGGAAGATTATGTGGTAGGATGCTTATTGACAGACTTAGGGAAATAACAGAGGAATTTCGGAACAGGAGATTTTAGTAATGAAAGAGGTTCTGTCAGTCAGATATTCATCCTTAGTTGTTTAGTGAAAAAGTTACTAGAGAAAGGAAAGAAGTTGTACGCGGCCTTCATAAATTTGGGGACAGCATATGAAATGTGAAAAATGTTAAGAATATATGGAGTAATTGGGAAGTTGTTGAATGCCGTGAAGAGTATGTATTAGGGTGGTAATGCTACAGTTCGTGTGGGTAGTGCACTGAGTGAATTTTTATGTTTGGATATTGGATTGAAACAGATATGTTTCATGTCTCTATGATTGTTCAATCTGTATATGGATGGGGTTATAAAAGGGGTACAAGGTAGGGCAGTGGATGTTGGAGCGGCCCTAATGAGAGAGGGCAGCGTTTGGAAACTTATTTTACTGTTGGTTGTAGATGATACTGTGTTGTTAAGTGAAGGCGAAGGGAACTGCAGAGGCTTAGTGAATGAATTTGGGAGGGTGTGTAAGAAGCGGAATCTAAAGGTGAATGTAGAGAAGAGTAAAGTTATGGTCTTCGAGAGAATTGAGGTCACTGACTGAAGAGTGGGGTTGGATGATGAGGAAATGGAAAGTGTGAGTGCATTTAAGTGCATGGTTAGTGTGATATGTAAGGATGGGACTTTGGGGGTTGAAGTGCTTGAAAGGGTGCAAGCAGGAAGAAAGGTGACTGGTATTTTGAAAATAGTGATATGAAACAGGGAAGTGAATTTAGAAGTAAAAAAGTCACTGCATGGTAGTATGGGAGACTTCTGGAAATTGTCTGCCACCAGATGTCTCTCACTGTTAACGGCTTCACGGTCCAATAGTCCAGTTTAGATGCCTAATTTGAGGAGGTTTCTGGTGGCATATTTGACTGGATTTTTTTTTTTTTTTTTTTTTTTTTTTTTTTTTTGGTGCCCCGGGAGCAGCTGTCACTCGTGTCCCAGAAAGATAACGGATTTTCCAACCATTATAAGGATTTCTGTGGTTTTTTGTTGTTTTTGCTTTGTTTTCATGGTGTTTAACATTACTTTGGATATTCCTGTATGTGTTTTGATGTCTCTAAGTTTGGCAGAATGACCGGAAAACTATCTATCTATCTATTGCGAGACGCCTCAATCCCGTTTGGGGTGGCCACAAACAAATCGCCTCCAAGTCGCCCTGTCCCCCGCCATTTCACTGCCCTGCTCCCAACTCACACCCCTCTCTCTCATATACCTCTCCACCCCATACCTCCATCTCATCCTCGGCCTCCCCCTCCCTCTTCCCCCCTCCACCTCACTCACATACACTCTCTTCGTCAGTCTTTCACCCTCCATCCTCTCCACATGGCCAAACCACCTCAGTGTGTTCCTCATAACGCTCCCTATCACATCCACATCAACACCACAACGTTCCTTTATATCCTCATTCGTCAGCCTATCTCTCCATGTGACTCCACAGGCTCCTCTTAAATAACTCATTTCCACTGCTCTCACTCTTGACTTGTGTCCTTCCAACAACGTCCAAGCTTCACTTCCGTACGTTAGAGTTGGTATCACAATACTGTCCTGTAGTAACTTTTTCACTTCCATGCTCACTTTCCTGTTTCTTATCACTGCTTTCAAAGAACCAGCAACCTTTCTTCCCTGCTGTACCCTTTCAAGCACTTCACCCTCCAAACCTCCATCCTTACTCATCACACTACCCAAGTACTTAAATGTACTCACATTTTCCAATTCCTCACCATCCAACCTCGCAGTACATTCACTGACTTCACCTCTCTCATAGACCATCACTTTACTCTTCCCTGCATTCACCTTCAGATTCCGTTTCTTACACACTCTCCCAAACTCATCCACCAAGCCTTGCAGCTCCCCTTCGTCTTCACTCAACAACACAGTATCATCTGCAAACAACAGTACAGGGAGTTTCCAAACACTATCCTCTCTCACCAGGGCCACTCCAACATCCACTACCCTACCTTGTACAGTACAATCCCAGCTATCCGGTATCCAGACAAACGGAATACTCAGAACAACGGGAAAATTCAAGGGCTGGTAAAAATGTCAGTAAGTTATAACTGTGCGCCAATTTGAATGGACCGCCAAACCGCCGTTTGATTGTGTCACGTGAGGCTGGGGGAAGTCAGACAAAGCGAGGTGAAGGCATTTCCGGCTGATGTAAATCCCTAGCAAATCCTCTTAACCACCCCTCCTCTCCCCCTCTTTCCCCTACTTGAATTCAGTCATCCTCCACACCCTCCAAAAATCACCAGTCTGCGTTTTGCCACCAGACAGTAAACAAGGTCTTTTGCTGTTGTGTTCCTCTGATAGACGGTAATTTGTACACTCCAAAATGCCTGAAGTGCAAACTAAACGTAAGCGTATCGTGCTTACCTTGAAACAGAAGCTGGACATATGCAACAGACTTGAAAAAGGCGAACATTATAAAACACTAATGGCTGAATATAAATGTTAATAGGAATGAAAGTTTACTTTGTTGGAAGAAAAATAAATAATATGCCTCCATTTCATACGTACATCATTTATTTTATTTTCTGCAAACCAGCTGAGTGGCGGGTGAGGGGTGGAGTGATGGAGGTCAGGTAGGGAAGAAGAAGAAGTCGGAAACGTAAACAAACTCACGTGAGGGCACAAGTGTTGTGATAATTCTACAGTGCAGTCTTAACACATCATCAGTTCACTAATAAATGTTCAAGCTTTTATTTCTTTATTTTATTTTTCAATTTTTATGAGTACAGTACATATAATGAATACAGTAATTCGGTAAGCAATGGACTGGTGTAATTTGCTGTACTGCGAGTTGCTAGACATTGCACACGTGCGTTATGACCATGGTGTGTGTTTACAAGGCAGTTTTTCAGGCGGAATCTCTTAGTGTAACCCCTAATGTGACTGGTGAGTACCTGAACTGTATTTACTGCTGTGATAGCCTTTGTATAGATTTGACTTGAAAATCAGAAATACGGGAAAAATCTGTAACCGGGAAGGTTAATTCCCCAAGCCACCCGGTTAACTGGGATTGTACTGTACCTCTTTTATTACTCCATCCATATACAGATTGAATTTAGACCGGAAAACACTGCCAGAATTTGGAGGGGTACTGTACATATAATTTTTTTGTTTTCATGGTTTTCTTGATGTTTAGCATTACTTTGGACATTCCTATATGTGTTTTGATGTCTAAATATGCCAGAATGACCAGAATACACTGCCAGTGTTAGAAGGGGTCCTGTGCATTTTTTTTTTTTTTTTTTTTTTTTTTTTTTTTTTTTTTGCATATTCCTGTGTGTTTTGATGTCTAAATATGCCAGAATGACTGGAGAACACTATTAAAATAAGCAAGAGGTACTGTAAAAATAGGTTAGGTACATATAGGTACAGTTACTGTAGGTATACTAGGTATATGAGGGTGGGGAAGTGAGTTGGGGGGAGGGCAGTCAAATGGTGGGTGACAGCGACTTGGAGGCATTTTGTCTGTGGCCACCCTTTGCGGGATTAGAGCGTTAGGCTATAGATACAAAGATAGATAAATAGACAGATAGGAAGTTGGGTATAGTTAGGGAATGGGTATAGTAGGGGGATTTTGTTTGTTATCCGGACATCAGCACTACCCAGATATGCTTTTGGCTCCATTATGTCGGATGATTGCGGGGTTACTTTAGTACTGTATTGAGTACATTATTGTACAGTGTCATTCAGTACAGTAACCCCCCAAATTAGCAAGAGTTATGTTCCAGACCCCCTTGCTAATTCATGACGCCTTCCTGAAAATGACATTTACCGGTAATTGCGTAGTCTGTGTACCACTGATAGGGTAATGCATTGCCGTAAATAAACATTTCATGTTAAATCAGTTTCCCCATTGTTTTTAGCTGTTCAGCTGTGACAACTCGTGTTTGATTCATCAACATAATGGCTAAAGGGACTGTCATAAGTGTTTAACTAAACCTAACCTATCCATCTATCTATCTATAGCCCGACGCCCTAATCCCGCAAAGGGTGGCCGCAGACAAAACGCGTCCAAGTTGCTCTGTCACCCACCATTTGACTACCCTCCCCCCAACTCACTCCCCCCTCCCTCATATACCTCTCAACTCCATCTCTCCACCTCATCCTCGGTCTACCCCTCCCTCTCCCTCCCTCCACCTCACCTACATACACCCTCTTAGTCAGTCTTTCATTCTCCATTCTCTCCACATGTCCAAACCACCTCAGTGTATTTCTCCTAATCTTCTCAACCACATCCACATCCACCCCACAACGTTCCTTCACTTCTTCATTTGTCAACCTGTCCCTCCATGTCACTTCACATGCTCCTCTCAAGTAACTCATTTCCACCGCTCTCAGTCTTGACTTGTTCCCTTCTTGCAAGGTCCACGCCTCACTTCCATACGTCAGGTCAGGGATCACAATACTATCATGCAGTGACTTCTTAACTTCCATACTCACCTCCCTATTTCTCATCACTGCTTTCAGTGAACCAACAACCTTCCTTCCCTGCTGTACCCTTTCACGCACTTCATCCCCCAAAGTTCCATCCTTACTCATCACACTACCCAAGTACTCGAATGCACTCACATTCTCCATATCCTCACCATCCAACCTCACTGTACATTCTGTGACTTCATTCCTCTCAAACACCATAACTTTAGTTTACATTAACTTTCAGCTTCCTCCTCCTACACACTGTCCCAAATTCATTCACCAAACCTTGCAACTCCCATTCATATTCACTCAACAGTACTGTATCATCAGCAAACAGCAACACCGGAATCTTCCAAATCTCACCCTCATTCATTAGAGCCACCCCCACATCCACTGCCCTACCGTGCACCTCCTTTACAACCCCATCCATGTATATATTAAACAGCCATGGAGACATCACACAACCCTGTTTCAGTCCGACATTGAAATAAAAAAAATTCACTCAGCTCACCATCCACTCACACCATAGCCCTAGCTCCTTCGTACATACTCTTCACAGCATTCAACAATTTCCCATCCACTCCATATATTCTCAATACCTTCCACATACCTTGCCTATCTATTCTGTCATAAGCTTTCTCCAAGTCCATGAAGGTGCATACACTGTCTTTCCCTTCTCTAGATACTTCTCCACTAAACATCTTAGAACAAATATCTGATCTACAGACCCTTTTCCCTTCCTAAATCCCCCTTGTTCTTCTCCAACTAGCTCCTCTGTCATATGCCTAACCTAACCAAGTTTAACTGTGCCAAATAATTTAAACCAAATCTTACCTAACCTACAGTCGTGAAATTGGGAAATGGAATCATTCTTTGAGTACGTAGAACAAGTTTCTTCCATTTTGCTGGATACAAAAATTGTACGTATGGCTTAATGGCTTAACCCCTCAATGGCCATGGGTTCAGAAATTTACGTGCATCCCTAGCTGGTCCCGGAACAGTATTTTAAGAGTTCTAAAATCAAATTATTTTTCTTAAAGATGGCACACCTAGCAATGTTTTTTTTTAGCTTCCTAAACCCATGTTTAAGTTTATACATCCAAAAAGAACCTTAAGAATAGGAAACTGGAATGTTAAAACTCTCAATCAGGCTGGTAAATTGGAAGAGCTTATTTCAGTGTTCAAGGAATACAAGATGGATATTTGTGCTCTTACAGAAACGAGGTTGCTTGGAGTTGATAAAATGAATTTGGAAGGTGGTATTACTATGTTGGTTTCTGGTAGGAGTGATGGAAATCATTACCAAGGAGTAGGCTTACTGCTGAGTAGAGATGCTTGTAAGGCAGTATGTGAGTTTGAACCAATTAATGAGCGCTTGCTTTATGCTTGTAAGGCAGTATGTGAGTTTGAACCAATTAATGAGTGCTTGCTTTATGCTCATTTAAAATCTGACCATGGTAATATCAGTATGGTTATAGGGTACGCTCCGACAAATGAGGCTGCTGATGAAATGAAGGATGACTTTTATGGAAGCTGCATGATGTAGTGAATAGAGTGGCAAGACATGATGTGTTAGTTTGCATTGGTGATTTTAATGCGATTGTTGGCAGTAGTAGGGATGGCTTTGAAGATTGTATGGGTAAGGAGGGTGTTGGTATAAGGAACGAAAATGGGGTGCGATTTGGAAGCTTTTGTTTGACAAATGACCTTTTAATTGGTGGAACTATCTTTGAGCATAGAAAAATACATAAGACTACTTGGATTCACCATGTGGTAAATATTGTAACCAGATTGACCACATTGCAATTAGCAGAAGCCATAGGAGTTATTTGCAAGATGTTTGCGTAAGGAGGGGGGCAGATATAGGTAGTGATCATCAACTTGTTGTGTCAAAGATTAAAATAAAACTTAAGAGAAATGTTAATGGTAATTGTACAGGAGGTAATAATTATGATTTGGATGAGCTGAGAAGTGATGAGAGCACGAAGGAAAAGTTTTGGTGGGAATGTAATAACAGGTTTCTAGTCCTGCAGACTTTGATGGAATCTGAAGACAATGATATTAATCAAATGTGGAGAGAGGTAAAAGAGGTTTTGCATGAGAGTGCTAAGGTTACTATTAAGAAAAAGGGAAAAGCGAGAAGGAAAAAGTGGATGTCAGATGAAACATGGAATGCAATTCAGAAAAGGAAGGAGGCTAAGTTAAGAAGTGAAGAACAACATGTTGATGGCCAGGTAGTTGAAGTACTTAGAGCAAAGTACTGGAGTTTACATTCTGAAGTAAAAAGACTCATTAGATGTGATAAGAGGAGGCTATATGATGAAAAGGCAACAGAGACGGAAATTAAATTAAGTAAAAATGACGGTCGGAGCACAAGAGCAGCGTATCAGGCCATAAAGGAGTTAACTGGGACTGAAAAGAGAAGGAAGGAAATACCTATACGAGATAGAATTTGTAATTTGATGACTAAAGATTTGGATATAAAGGGAAGGTGGAAAGAGCACTTTGAATCTCTTCTAAATAGACCAATCCCAGCTGAAGAGGACATTTTGCCAGCCGAGAGAGATTTGCAGATAGAAACAGGGGATATAACTTTGGAAGAGGTAGCAAAATCTATAAAGGAGTTAAAGAATTTGAAGGTCCCAGGAGAGGATGGAATATTCCCTGAAATGCTTAAAGTGGAAAATGACGAGTTGATGAATGTGCTTTTGAAACTTTTTAATGTGGCTTGGGATAATGGTGTAATTCCAGAAGAGTGGAAAAATGGAGTGATTATAAAAATACCAAAAAAGGGAGATTTAAGTGTGTGTGGAAATTGGAGGGGGATAACTTTGACACCTGTAGTTGCAAAAGTCTTTTCCAAAATCTTGTTGAACAGAATAGAGCCAGTAATTGATAAAATTTTAAGAGAAGAACAAGCGGGATTTAGAAAGGGTCGAGGTTGTAATGATCAGATTTTTATTGTAAGGAATCTAATGCAACTAGCTAATGAGATGAAAATGTCACTTACTGTAGTATGTGTTTTGTGGATTTTGAAAAGGCGTTTGATAGTGTTTCATGTGGAGCTATGTTGAAAATTATGAGATTCTATGGTATACCAGAAAAGTTTGTAAATATTATTAGAAGCCTGCATGAAGGTGAAGTTGGGAATGTGAAGGTGGATGGAATAGTTGGTGAGTGGGGTGTGCCTGCTGAGATAGAGGAGAATGGGAGTGCGTTAGTGGACATTTGTGCTGGGAGGGGGTTGGTGATAGCCAATACCCTCTTCAGGCATAAAATGATCCACAGGTATACATGGCGAGTGATGAGAAGGGTGGGTGGTGAACTGAATGAAAGGAAGGCAATGATTGATTATGTGTGTGTGGATGAAAGGATGCGAAGATGTGTAATGGATGCAAGAGCTTATAGAGGTTGGGGGAGTGGAGTTTCTGACCACTACTTGGTGGTGGCCAGAATTAGGATTCAAGTAAGATGGAGGAATAGAAGAAGGGAAAGACAAGAGGAAGGAGTAGTTGCAAGGAGAGTGGAAAGGTTACAAGAGGATGAGAAAAAGGCAGAGTATAAGAGAGAAGTGGAGGAATGATTGGGCAAATATGAATTGGAGCAGATGGGAGACGTGGAAGGTGTGTGTAGGATATTTACAGAAGAAATATGTGCAGCATGTGATGTGGTGTGTGGAAGGAAGAGAAGATGGAGGGGGGTGCAAGGAACAGCGTGGTGGACTGAAGAGGTGAGACAGGCTGTGGCACAAAAGATGAAAGCATACAATGAATGGATGAGAAATAGGGGCGTGGAAGAAGTTGAGAGGCGGAAGTGAGAGTTATATGTAGAAAGAAAGAGAGAGGTGAAAAGATTAGTAAGAGAGAGTAAGAAGAGAGTGGATGAGGAATTTGGAAGGAATTTGAGTGTAAAGTGGAGGGACTGTAAGAAAATGTTCTGGAAAGAGGTGAAAAGAGTAAGACAGGGTGGAAGTGAAGTTAGCAGGGGAGTGAAAGATAAAAATGGTAGATTACTAGTGGAGAAGGGAGAAAAAGTGAGCAGATGGAGAGAACACTTTAAGGAATTGTTGAACATAGAGGATGGAAGTAATGCGAGTATAAGTGGTTGGGGAATGGTTGGGAGGAGGAGCGAGGTGAGAAGACAGGAAGAAATCAGTAGGATAGAAGTTGTGGAAGCAATGAAGAAAGTTAAATCGGGGAAAGCCCCAGGAATTGATGGAGTGTGTGGTGAAATGCTGAAGCATGGGGGAGAGATAGTAGTAGAATGGATGTGGAAGATGTGCAGCTTGGCCTGGGAGGAAGGTAGAGTCCCGGAGGATTGGAAGTCAGGTATAATTATTCCCTTGTACAAAGGAAAAGGGGAAAAAGAAGTGTGTGGTAATCATAGAGGCATTTGTCTTCTTAGTATAATAGGAAAAGTGTATGGTAGGATACTTATTGACAGAGTTAGAGAAAGAACAGAGAAATTAGTTGGAGAAGAACAGGGAGGCTTTAGGAAGGGAAGAGGTTGTGTAGATCTGATATTCATTCTTAGATCTTTAGTGGAAAAGTTTCTAGAGAAGGGAAAGAAGTTGTATGCGGCTTTCATGAATTTGGAGAAAGCACATGACAGGGTGGATAGACAAGGATTGTGGAAAGTGTTAAGAATATATGGAGTAGGTGGGAAGTTTTTGAATGCTTTGAAGAGTATGTACGATGGTACAAAGGCTGCAGTGCGTGTGGATGGTGAACTAAGTGAATTTTTCTCTTTGAAAGTTGGGTTGAAACAGGGATGTGTCATGTCTCCATGGTTGTTCAATCTGTATATGGATGGGGTAATCAAAGAGGTACAAGGTAGGGTAGTGGATGTTGGAGTGGCCCAGGTGAGAGAGGATAGTGTTTGGAAACTCCCTGTACTGTTGTTTGCAGATGATACTGTGTTGTTGAGTGAAGACAAAGGGGAGCTGCAAGGCTTGGTGGATGAGTTTGAGAGAGTGTGTAAGAAACGGAATCTAAAGGTGAATGTAGGGAAGGGTAAAGTGATGGTCTTTGGGAGAGGTGAAGTCAATGAATGTACAGCGAGGTTGGATGGTGAGGAATTGGAAAATGTGAGTACGTTTAAGTACTTGGGTAGTGTGATGAGTAAGGATGGAGGTTTGGAGGGTGAAGTGCTTGAAAGGGTACAGCAGGGAAGAAAGGTTGGTGGTTCTTTGAAAGCAGTGATAAGAAACAGGGAAGTGAACATGGAAGTGAAAAAGTTACTACATGACAGTATTGTGATACCAACTCTAATGTATGGAAGTGAAGCTTGGACATTGTTGGAAAGACACAAGTCAAGAGTGAGAGCAGTGGAAATGAGTTATTTAAGAGGAGCCTGTGGAGTCACATGGAGAGACTGGCTGACGAATGAGGATATAAAGGAGCGTTGTGGTGTTGATGTGGATGTGATAAGAAGCATTATGAGGAACACACTGAGGTGGTTTGGCCATGTGGAGAGGATGGAGGGTGAAAGACTGACGAAGAGAGTGTATGTGAGTAAGGTGGAGGGGGGAAGAGGGAGGGGGAGGCTGAGGATGAGATGGAGGGATGGGGTTGAGAGGTATATGAGAGAGGGGGCTGTGAGTTGGGAGCAGGGCAGTGAAATGGCGGGGGACAGGGCGACTTGGAGGCGATTTGTTTGTGGCCACCCCAGACGGGATTGAGGCATCTGGCAATAGATAGATAGATAGATGAAGGTACTTTTTGTAAGGTAATGGTGGGTGGTTCTTTGAGTGATCCATTTCAAGTTAGGTCAGGAGTGACTCAAGGAGGAGTTCTTTCGCCATTGTTGTTTGTTTTGGTTATGTATTATGTTATGAAAAAGGTTGTAAGGAGAACAGGTGCAGGAATTAACTGGAAAGAAAATAAGAAGCTGTTGGATTTGGTACGGGATTATGGCGTCTGGCAATAGATAGATAGATAGATAGATTTATGAGATGCAGAGGGTGCTTGATTGTCTGGTGGAGGAAGGAGAAAAAGTGGGATTGGTAATAAATTGTGGAAAGACTGAAATTATTAATATGAACCTGGAGAACCAAATCGATTGTTTAATTGGGAATAATGTGGTGAAGAATGTAGAGAACTTTAAATATCTGGGAACGATTGTATCATCTAATGGATCATTAAACAGTGAAATTGAGGAGAGGATTAGATAGGCTTGGCGAGCTGTTGGAATGTTGAAATCTGTTTGGAATAATAATATGCTTTCGGTACATACTAAAGTGAAAATTTACAAGTCCATGGTTAGACCAATTTTAATTTACGGGCATGAGTCATGGTACAGTACAATTGCAACAGATGAAAAAGTATTAGGATTTGAGAATAAAATACTGAGAAGGATTCTTGGGGTAAAGTGGCAAGACAGAGTTACAAATGCAAGAGTTAGGGATATTACGAGAGTGGAACAAGTTAATGGATATGTGAGACTGTCTCGCTGGAAGTGGCTGGGGCACATATACAGAAAAGAAGGTAGTTTAATACAGGATGTGCCAGAGTGGCTGCTAGGGGAAGAAGAGGTAGAGGTAGGCTGAGGAAAACCTGGTTGAGGACAATGAAGAAAGAAGCAGGAGAAGAGTGTTGGTGGGACCTGAAGGAGATGGCAAGAGACAAATATTGGTGGAGAGAGTTCATTGAGGCCCTATGCATCCCGTGGGGTGCCACAGGAAGTGATTGATTGATTGATTGAAACCCATCCTGTGATTCAGTATGATTCAAGGAAGAATTCATAATATTATGGTGTATGTGCCATGTAGACAAAAGCAACTTCGATTAAGTGATGGCCTGACTGCTTGGGATGGTACATAGAGTCATGTAAACATACCAGTGACCTTCATTCCCTTCCCATAATTGTTCACAGTTTTTTATAGTATGCGCTAACTCTGTGTCACTGACACTGGTACTATAAAGGGTTGTTTAATGTCGGGGGTTATTAAAGGGTTAATAGTAGACATTACTGTTTGCATTAGTACTCTCTCTTTCACATACGCACAGAAATTCAAGCAAAAGAATGAGCACTAAATTTACATTTAACTTTCAGCAGAAGGACCTTACCAGTTCAGTTTATTTTCCGTATATTTCCAACATTATTTTTTTTTAATTTTTATTTTTTTAAAGAAATCACTACATAGTAGTTTCTGATGATAAGTCTGGCACTTATAGAGTTTTACTGAATACAGTGCTCTCACCAAACGCATGTGTAATAATGTTGAAAAAGGGGGTTTACTAGATAGGAAGTACTGTACTGGAAGGCTCTCAGTACAGTATTTTTCGTATTTTTCTGTTATGTGTTGGAATTGCCAGTTAGCCTGCTATTTGTGAAGATTCAAGTGTAATGCAAGATTATATAAGAATGGAGGAGAGAAGAGATGAATTTAAGTTTAGTTTGACTTGGGGCAATGCAAGGTTAGTGTAACTCTGGTACTTGTGATGTCTGTGAAGTGTAGTTAGGGAGCATACCGTATAATTATTGGTAAATAATGACAACAAATGTGAGAAGCTTATTGCATTCAGTGCCTGTGCTGATCTATGTTGTGCCTGTGCTGATCTATGTTGTTACACACCTAAAGGCTGCCTCTAGGAAGAACAACTCACTGGGCAACGTCCTTCCTATACTTAATTGCTGCCGTTTGAGTCAGTGACAGTATGGGATGTGAATGTAACAATAATATAAGTAGTGATGAGAGGGTTCACCAATACATATAAGGTACTGAGCGGGTAGGTAATATTCTGAATCATCTTGGCAGTCCAGGAAGTATTATCCATGTCTTGTAGGCCTGCTGTGTCATTACACTTGTATATGTTCACTAATTACTATAGTTTTCAGATGCAGGTAGAGCACTGTATTGATTACAGTATTGTACAGTATCAAACAGTATACAGTACTTTCTCCAAACACATTTGTAATATTATAGGTAGTGATGACAGTGTTCCCCAATACATATAATGTACTGAGTGAGTAGATTTTTAAGTTTTTCGACAAATCCTGTTACTCGACGTCAGCCTGGTCCCATAAATGCTGAATAATTGGGCTTTTACTGTATACAGATCCCACTTGCTTGGATTCTGCGTATATAGCACCCATTCATTGTGCCAAACTTCGGTGAGGCATCCATTATTTGTAGGCAAAAATTTATGAGGTAGGTAAAAAATAAGTGTGTGGTGGCTTTTACTCTGCCATCTTGGCCACCATCACTTCTACCTAAATGACATTTGAGGCCTGCAGCATATCCACTGTTGATTTGCCACGTTATCATATGTAAAAAGCTAACTGTCCAGGCTGACAAGTGCACTGAGGATTATCTACAGTTCAGTGGTACCCTGCCAGTGACTTTTTGTAAGACAGTGGCATGTATATGACTCCAGTGGTGCTGTGCTAGTGACCTTTGGTATGGTTGTGCCTTCTGTGTCTCCATTAGTCCTGCAAGTGACTCCTACTTCAGGAGTATTAGCTAAAAGGTGCAAGTACTTCATAACAGGCTGAAAATTTTGGGAAAAGTCAAGATAAATATTCTATATAACATACCAAAGTCCCTGCAGATCCCATTTGAGGAAGCATCAGAATCCAAGATGGCATCCAGTTTGGCTGCCAATATTTAAATTTGCCATATCTTGGTAATTAATATACATAAAATACAAAATAAGGTGTCTAAGTATAGGTTTTAAAGCACAAGAAATTCACAGAAATCATCAGTATAATGATTTATCAGACCAAAAATAATGTATACCCAATTGATGATCAAATTAGGCATCTAAATTCTTCCATAAACAGAAATTATATTACTCATATAAGTTTTTATACAGAAAGTGAACACATTATAAAAAGCACAAGTTCTGCTGAAAATCTTGTTATTTACAAACACGTACCTAAGCAATATCGTGTAAGCTGCAGTATAATTATGAAAACATAACTTCACTCTTCAAGGTAAACATCATATTCAATTAGTACTAGTGTGGTATTGCAACAAGTAAGCGCACGACATTTGCTACTCATAGAACTGCAATAAAGACATACAGCCAAACCCCACTTTAATGATGCATTTGGTTAAGTAAAAACCCATCGCTAGGTGGAGTATTGTAAATCAGGGCTAATTTAACATGTAAAGTACAGGGATTCCTATTTGAGCCTTGGGTTTCCCACCCCACCAACTCCTAAACCCACCCAGATGAGTCCAAAAAAAAAGTGTAAAGCCAATCTAAATGGCCTAACAGCTGTAAAAGAAGCTTACCTAACACCAGCAAATAGCTCAGTAAAGTCAACAGATCTAAAAATCATAAAAAATAGGCCAGAAAATATCAAACACCTCTCATCACTTACTTCATGTAAGTCCATGTTCAGTCCTTGTCGTCATCCTTCTATGCCCCCTAGGCTAGGGGACATGTGGTGCTCCCTAGCACTCACCCATCCTCCCCAAAGCCCTCAAACCCATCTCCGAGGGAGGGTTGGGGTGGGGGGGAAGGCTGGGGAGGTGGGGTGATGGTATTGGGAGACTTATGCGCTGGCCCTGGGGTGCAATGCGATGACAGACGAGGTAGTGAGAGAGACAGAGCTGCGATGACTGGTGAGGTGGCAAGGGATACTGCTGCGATGACTGACGAGGTAGCAAGGGAGACAGATGTGGTGGCTCACAAAAGGCGGGGGAGACAGAGGCAGCAGCCGAAGTGGTGTCGGAGATCGAGGCTGGGGCAAGGACGGTAGCGATGGAGCGGCAGAGTGCTGCAGTGGAGACTCAGGTGATGCGGAAGATGGGGATCAGCTTGAGGTGAGGTCCAGCACTAGGGGTTGAGCACATCCTCGGCGGGAGAAGAACCTCAGTGTTTCTCTGCCGGTCGATGGCTGGGGAGATGCTCTGTTGGTTGAAGGCTGGGGAAATCCTCTTATGGTTGCTGGTGTGATGGGGGCATGTTTAAAGAAGGCAGTAATGGTAATTCACCTGGCCGCCCTCTTCTTTTCCTCCAGCATCACCTGGTACACTTTCACCCTCTCCTTCAGCCGAGCAGATGTGTCTCTGCTTCGTCCTGTGAGAGGGTCATGAGTGCGCATAAACGTGTTGACCTCGTCAACCATGGTCACCATCTCCCTCAGAATCTTCATACTGAGGGCTCGCATCTCAGGGACGACCTCCTCCTCCTCCTCCTTTGCCTCCTGGTGTGCCTGCTGAATCTCCATATTGAGGAGCTCCTCCCTGTGGCTTTCCAGGACCTCCTCCACATTGTGCTTGTTGACCTCCCCAAAGACCCCTTCATGTGACACTTTCACAGTGTCCTGCTTCACCCTTTCCACCGGTGGTGCTAGCATGCCCTTGGGGAAGCTGGTAAAGGAGTGAATGCTCTCCAGCCACAGCTTGCTCCACACACTGTTCATGGTGGCCTGGCTTACTTACCTCCATGCAGTCGTGATGTTCTCGTATACAGTATTATATCCTTTCCAGGAGGACTGGACTGTCGTCCCGTTGTCAGTGTCACATGCCCTCATCAACTGCTGCATAGTGTGACAGAGTATTCCATAAATGCCACGATCACCCCCTGGTTCATGGGTTGCAACAATGATGTGGTGTTGGGGGGCAGGAACATCACTTCTGTGTTGCTTGCCAAGTTCTCCCTCAAGGCATGCTTCTTGTGAACACAAGAGAGGTAGGAGTGGAAATAGAATGAACAGATAACAGAAGTCAGTGAGGCCTTCTTGTTTGACTTCCAAATCACCCCTGAATTCTCCTTAACATACCCCACCAGAGCCCTGGGGTTTACAGAGTGTTGGACAAGGTGTGGCTTTAATGTGAGACACCCTCAGCGTTGCCCCTCAGCAGCAATGTAAGCCGGTCATTCGAGGCCTTGAACCCTGGAGTAAGATATGTCTTTGAGGATATTCTCTTCCAAAAGAGCCCAGTCTCATCAAAATTCAAAACCTTTTTCGCACTGATGCCACTCCCCACAGTGATGCACTTAAGTTTGTCAGGGAACATTGCTGCCGCTGCTGCATCCTCACTCGTCGCCTCACCAGACATCCTGACATCATGGAGGCTTGCCTGCCTCCTAAAGCAGTCAAACCATCCATGGTTAGCTTTAAAGATTTCACTAGCATCGAGATTGCATTTCATCTTTATTTCATCCCACTGGGAGAAAGCCTTTGTGCATATGATCACCTGACTCACAGACACCTTCCTGCCATTCTGGCCCTCCACCCATGTGCAGAGCATCCGCTTCAGCTCCTCCATCTCAGGCTGTCTGTGGCAGGTGAGACAGGAGGTGGTGAAGGTAGCAACCTCCCCAGTGGCAGCCCTAATGGCCTCCCCCTTCTTGATAATGATGGAGACAGTTGACTGGGCCAGGTGGAGAGCTGAGGTGATGGCACACGTGCCCTCGCATTTGTTGTGGCACTTGAGAATATCTAATTTTATTTCTGGAGAGACAGTTTTATGAGAGTGCTTTGCGGGAACATTTCCAGCACTGACACTATGGTCCTTTCACCGCAAGAAGTCCGTTCAGGGTGGGGCCCACCTGGTGAATCACCTCTAGCGATGCTGCCAAATCAACCGTAGTACATGCCTCTCTCTCTCTCTATTTCCCATCTATGTGCTATTTGAAATTGTTTTTTATATTCTGTATATAATAAAGGAAGCTATATAGTACATTGAATATCAATTTTTAGAATTATAACAACGATTTGAATGAATTCTATGACACGCGGCAGAGCTTTTTTCCCATGTTGCCACGCCAAGGTCGGCGAGGGACCCAGGGTCAGAGAGAGGATTAGGCCTACAGTGGAAACCTCTTAAAAATAAAACGCGCCTAGACTTTTACCTCATAGGTGGTGTGGAAAAAGAGTTGAAAATAAATAAATAAATATATACAATATATATATATATATATATATATATATATATATATATATATATCGAGAGAGAGAGAGAGAAACAGGTGGGATGGGGGTAGGTAGTGATAATCCGATAATAGGTGGTCAAATTGGCAACGTCGCACTCGGGGAAAGTCCAACTTCTGCCACACCCTGAATGGACTTCTTGCTGCGAAAGGACCATAGCAGGCCGCTTACCATCCCGACTAGGGTCACCACTACCACCACTAGCCGTATCATGTGCAATGCCCCTACCAGACATGATCACACTTATTTAGGCAAAAATTCACACAAGGTCACACTTCACAGACAATTATCATCACTGCCTTACTCATGGCACTGCTTAGACACAGTTACGATGCACTACGATAGCAGCTTGCATAATGTTGGTGATGCAAACACGATGCAGGGTAGGAGAGCGTAGGAGAGTTCCTCACCTAGAGATGGTCGGTGCAAGAAGAATGGTATGGGCGCGCGTGGGGTGAACGATGGGTGGGGGGCTGCGCGAGCATTTCTGCGCATCCTGGCTGGCGGGCAGGCTCAGCTGGCCATGGGAAAGTGCATTATTCAAACTTTTTGCTCATCACTCTTAGAAAAAACATCGGAGGACCCATCGTTAAACTGGGGCTAGGCCATCATTAAGCGGGGTAGGGTGGTATATCTACTCCCATCGCCAATCCAGGGTATCGCATGTAGGGGTATCGTAAATCATGGTTTGCCTGTACAAGCACACCGGCACCCCGTTGCTGGTGGAATCAAACCAAAGTCGACAGGTCAGTGATGGTGAAGCAGGGCTGGGACATCACCTTCCGGTTGCCTTTACTGGTTGTATCACCGTAGTGCTGGCCGTACTGAGTAAGCTTGTCCTGTGATCACTTGATATCAGACAGTGTTGATTGGGGAAAGTCGAATTCTCACAGAATGGGTGGAGTTGTCCAGCCTGCGTCAACCTTGCCTAATAACACACTGCTTCTCCAGAGTCAAAACCCTCCTCTTGCATTTATCGGGTGGTAGTGGGGCCATCATCACACATGAGAACACCACAGAGAAAATGAAGGCATGCAGAAAGTAGGACACTACCGCAAATGCAATAATGGAAGCTGCCATTGTTAAATCTCAGCCAAGCATGTCCACGTGTGGAGAGACAGAGGTGGGAATTGAGGTACGGTAGCACATGGAGTGTACAGCATTGCAATATCTCTACCCATGCTTGGGTCTGAGCATGCAAGCAAAAAGTGGCACACTGACTCATGAGCACAAGGGTCCTTTTTGCTCATCCAAGCAAATTTCGCAATGTGGCAGAAACATTGGGTCCCCATGTGTCACAGGCCTAAGGAGTGGCCGAGTAATCCGGAGGGCAATGTGATTTTGACTATTCAGTAAGGGGGCGGATGGCCATGTGTGGCCGAGAGTTTCCAGTTAGTCTGGGTGGCCGGGGGATTTCGACAATACAGTAGGGATCCATATGACTATTCTCGTTCGCCTTGTGATTTATGCTCTGTCATCCTTGCGTGCTTCCAGAGTGTTACCTGTGGTAGGGGTTGTTGGGGGATTTCCACTATTCAGTAGTGTCCTGTTCAGCCATTCCCGCTCACCTTGTGGTTTATGTCTGTTTTCCTCATGCGCTGCTGGTATGTTTCCGTTGATCGAGGTGGCTGGGTGATTTCAACCATATGTTAGGGATCTGTACAGCCATTCTCGCTCATCTTGTGGGTTACAGTCTATTACCAACACGTGAACAAAGAGGCTGGTAAGCCAGTCAGCATAGTTTTTTTTTTTTTTTTACTTTGTAGGCTGGCCTGGGTGGCTAGGTGATTTCAGCCATGCGTTAGGGATCCATACAGCCATTTTTGCTCACCATTTGGGTTAGGGTCTATTACCCGCAGTTGGACAGAGAGACTGGTGAGCCATGGAACAAATTTTTTTTTACTTTGTCAGCTGGCTGGCCACCGATGCCTGAGATTTTTTGTTCGGTTACAGACAAATCTGGTTACAGTTATAATATAGCCAAGGCTTAATGAACGGATACAGAGCATAACTGAATATGGACTGTATGGATAATTGAGGGATTGCTGTATAAGAAATCATAAGTTGAAAGATGTTATAGTTAGCAAAGTAGACTTACTTTTTAATTAGAAAAAATAATGAGTTGAGAATGCCATTTATGTTGGCATTTAGTCCATTGAGATATGCAAGAGAGAAATGCATCTGGGAATTTTCCTTTGCACAGTGTTACCGTATGGTTTGTAGCCTGAGATCATACAACTGAGTTTCGAATCCGGCAAGGGAAATGGGGGTAAAACCTTAAAAATTATATAAGCAAGAAATAAGTTGATGGCCAGCAAGGTAGACTTAGTTTTGAGTAGGGGGAGGAAAAAAAAAATGAGCTGAGAATGTCGTTTATTTTGGCATTTAGTATCATGAGATATGCACGAGAGAATGCATCTGGGAATTTTCCGTAGCACAGTGTTACCTTATGCATCAGGATATATATAAAAAAAAAAAAAAAAGTCAACATTCTTGACTTCACTTTACAGCTCTCCATTTGGAGGTAACCAAGGAAGTCTTCAGACCACTCTCAGTACCCAGTGACACAGTATTCTCTTGCCCACTCCTATGGGACTACAATCAGCCTGTGTTAAATCAATTTGTACATAGCTATCCTTCTTTGTTGTCTATTAAATTGCTTGCTATGTTTCCTCCTTGTCTTAAGTTTCCTGCTTGTTTTTTCCTATGTCTTGTGCTGATACATTCATTTTATGCTTCAGTAATTTTGCTCCAAATTGGCCCCCAACACCAAAGATGAATGAATACTTCCTATGGACAAGTTTCAGAGTCATCTAATTGTTCTATATATAGTAGTCACTCATTTATCCAAATGTTCAGTTTCCAGGCCTGTTCATTATCTGGATACTGGACCTTGGGTCTATTAAACCATTATCCGTATTTATTTGCTATTATACTGACGTAAAAGTCCCCGAGCACTTTGGCCAGCCAGCCAACATGTTCAAACATTAGGTTTTGTTGCCGCTGGGCCAAAGCTGTGAACGGAAAATAGACTGTAACCTACAACCAGAGCTGAAATGTCTGTCTGCCCCTGTATTGAATGGTAAAAAGTCGCGCACTGGTCCAATCACTCCCAACGAACTTCCAGCATCCGTGTGTAATATGACTGTAACCCACAAATGGTGTCAAAACGTCCTTATGCATCCCCAGCGAATGTCCAAAGTCACGCGGCCACCAAGCTGTCTATCCTAACTGCCATCACGCATCGAATGCAGACCACAAGCCACAAGTACATGTTTGATGACAGCTGCCATCTGCCTCTCTTCTGAATGTCCAAAGTCACCTGGTCACTGGGAGTTTTGTTTCCAAATGGCCACCATGTGTCTAACAGCCCACAAGCCACGAGTAAATGTACGGTAAAAGCACCTGTCCGCCTCGTAACAGAAGGGTGAAAATCATACCCATAACCTTGCTTCTTCTCCCCTCCCATCCCTCCCCCATACCCTCCTGGCTCCCCCCTCACTCCCTCAGTTCCTTTCCTTCTTCGTGTTGATAGCAATGACTCGAGAGTTTTTACATTTTTTTGTGATTTATTAAAATACTGTACATTGGTCTTACTGAAATTCCGAAGTGACCATGATAAAGCTCATGAAATTCAGCATCTAGACATTTGCTTAATTCTTGGAAGGTGCTGGCAAAATTTTACACAAGGATGGTAGGAGTTTTATGAAGGTAAGTTTTGCTCTTGACCACTATTCTCACTACATTTCTGTACAATTGCTTATCAGCTTTCTGTGTTTTTATTAGCTTATCTTGTAGTATAAACACCAGTGAAGATGATAGTGTACCATTTATACTAATTTAACCAATTTCTGGTGGCATATTTGGCTGTGGAATTTTTTTGTGGCCTGGGAGCAGTTATCACTGGTGTCAGATAACTGATTTTCCAACCATCCTGAGGTTTTTTGTGGATGTTTGTTATTTGTGCATTGTTTCCTTGGTATTTAGCATTAATATGGATAATCCTACATGTATTTTGATGTCTAAATATGGCAGATTGACCTGAAAACTGTCAAAATTAGGAGAAGTACTTTACATACAGTAGTGTATGGGTAAGTTTTTTTTTTTTTTTATTTTTTTTTTCATGGTTTTTTTGGTGTTTGGCATTACTTTGGATATTCCTATGTGTGTTTTGATGTCTAAATATGGCAAATTGGCCTGAGGGGGAGGCGGTGGCTCAATCGGTAGAGAGGTGGCCTGCAGTCCTACCGGATCCAGGTTCAAATCCCCGCTGGGGCAGGGAACAGTTTAAGGATTTGAATTTCATGAAAAGCAGACTTTACCAATCAACCAGAAGACCCACCGACATGTCGTAAAAATTCCTCCGCTAATACCGATACATCAGTCCTGTATGAGACAGCCCTAGCATGTATTCAATATGGACGGTGGGTGTTAATGCCGAAGTGGTGACATGTTGAGGTGCATGGTATGTAGGAGGACTACTGGGCCTTGAGAGTAGGCTGTGAAGCCTATGACCCAAGTCTGACATTAAAAAAAAAAATAAAAAAAAAATAAAAATAAAAAAAGTGCCCAAATTAGGAGAGGTTCTGTACACACAGTACAGTAGTGTCTGGGTAGGGTTTTTTTTTTTTTTTTTAGTGCATGTTCTGATGTCTTAATATGGCAGATTGACCTGAAAACAGTTCCAAAATTAGGAGGGGTATTGTACATACTGTAGTTTATAGGAAGAGTGTTTTTTGGTTTTCATTGTTGAACGTAGAGGATGGAAGTAATGCGAGTATAAGTGGCTGGGGAATGGCTGCGAGAAGGAGGGAGGTGAGAAGACAGGAAGAAATCAGTAGGATAGAAGTTGTGGAAGCAATGAAGAAAGTTAAATCGGGGAAAGCCCCAGGAATTGATGGAGTGTGTGGTGAAATGCTGAAGCATGGGGAAGAGATAGTAGTAGAATGGATGTGGAAGATGTGCAGCTTGGCCTGGGAGGAAGGTAGAGTCCCGGAGGATTGGAAGTCAGGTATAATTATTCCCTTGTACAAAGGAAAAGGGGAAAAAGAAGTGTGTGGTAATCATAGGGGCATTTGTCTTCTTAGTATAATAGGAAAAGTGTATGGTAGGATACTTATAGACAGAGTTAGAGAAAGAACAGAGAAATTTGTTGAAGAAGAACAGAGAGGCTTTAGGAAGGGAAGAGGTTGTGTAGATCAGATATTTATTCTTAGATCTTTAGTGGAAAAGTTTCTAGAGAAGGGAAAGAAGTTGTATGCGGCTTTCATGGATTTGGAGAAAGCATATGACAGGGTGGATAGACAAGGATTGTGGAAAGTGTTAAGAATATATGGAGTAGATGGGAAGTTGTTGAATGCTGTGAAGAGTATGTACGATGGTGCGAAGGCTGCAGTACGTGTGGATGGTGAACTAAGTGAATTTTTCTCTTTGAAAGTTGGTTTGAAACAGGGATGTGGCATGTCTCCATGGTTGTTCAATCTGTTCATGGATGGGGTAATAAAAGAGGTACAAGGTAGGGTAGTGGATGTTGGAGTGGCCCTGGTGAGAGAGGATAGTGTTTGGAAACTCCCTGTACTGTTGTTTGCAGATGATACTGTGTTGTTGAGTGAAGACGAAGGGGAGCTGCAAGGCTTGGTGGATGAGTTTGAGAGAGTGTGTAAGAAACGGAATCTAAAGGGGAATGTAGGGAAGAGTAACGTGATGGTCTTTGAGAGAGGTGAAGTCAGTGAATGTACAGCGAGGTTGGATGGTGAGGAATTGGAAAATGTGAGTACGTTTAAGTACTTGGGTAGTGTGATGAGTAAGGATGGAGGCTTGGAGGGTGAAGTGCTTGAAAGGGTACTGCAGGGAAGAAAGGTTGCTGGTTCTTTGAAAGCAGTGATAAGAAACAGGGAAGTGAGCATGGAAGTGAAAAAGTTACTTCATGACAGTATTGTGATACCAACTCTAACGTACGGAAGTGAAGCTTGGACATTGTTGGAAGGACACTAGTCAAGAGTGAGAGCAGTGGAAATGAGTTATTTAAGAGGTGCCTGTGGAGTCACGTGGAGAGACAGGCTGACGAATGAGGATATAAAGGAGCGTTGTGGTGTGGATGTGGATGTGATAGGAAGCGTTATGAGGAACACACTGAGGTGGTTTGGCCATGTGGAGAGGATGGAGGATGAAAGACTGACAAAGAGAGTGTATGTGAGTGAGGTGGAGGGGGGAAGAGGGAGGGGGAGGCCGAGGATGAGATGGAGGGATGGGGTGGAGAGGTATATGAGAGAGGGGGGTGTGAGTTGGGAGCAGGGCAGTGAAATGGCGGGGGACAGGGCGACTTGGAGGCGATTTGTTTGTGGCCACCCCAAACGGGATTTAGGCGTCTGGCAATAGATAGATAGATTTTTTTTTTTTTTTTTTTTTTTTTTCTATGTGTGTTTTGATGTCTAAATATGCCTGAACGACTGGAAAACACTGACAAAGTAGGCAGAGGCACTGTACAAATAGGTTAGGTATAGGTTGGAGGTTGGGTACAGGTTGGGTCTGGGTAGAGTAGGGGGATATTTTGCATTATCCAGACATTGCCACTACCCTGGCATGCCTTTGGCTTTATTACGTTGGATAATTGAGAGATAACTGTAAAGCATTTTGCTATTGCTAGAAGTTATGTTTTTGCAAGCATATTTGTAGGTTGCATAAAACCTGTGTTTTGGGATAGTAGGTGGATATCTACCATTGACACTGGGAGGTTCTGCCTTGAGAGTGGAATGTGGTTGAAAGGCTGGTAACTAGCCACACAGTCATCATACATAGGCAGGAAACACTCAGCCACTATTACAGTCACTCAGTGATCTTTCATCTGAGCAACTGTACATAAAGTCCTATTCCAGTTTGAAACTCTTAGATTGTTACTGATCTGGGGCTACAGCTAGCTCTGTGGCCAGGGTAAGGAGTGGATGGTGGAAGTCCAGGGAGCTGTGTCCCTTCCTAACAAGGGCTCTCCCTCCATTCTAAGGGATTTTTGTATGCAGCTTGTGTTAGGAGTGTAAAGCTGTAGAGTAGTGAGATGTGGGCAGTAAAAGGGGGGAATATTTATAGGCTTAGATGTCTGTCTGTTGTGACGCCCTAATCCCGTAAAGGGTGGCCACAAACAAACGCCTCCATGTTGCCCTGTCCCCCGCCATTTCATTGCCCTGCTCCCAGCTCACACTCCCCTTTCATACCTCCCATTGCATCTCTCCATCTCATTCTTGGCCTCCCCCTCTCTCTTCCCCCCTCCACCGCATTCACATACACTCTCCTCGTCAGTTTCTCGCTCTCCATCCTGTCCATGTGGCCAAACCACCTCAGTGTGTTTCTCTTAACACTTCCTACCACATCTGCATCCACACCACAATGCTCCTTCACTTCCTCATTTGTCAGTCTGTCTCTCCCTGTGACTCCACATGCTCCTTTCAAATAACTCATTTCCACTGCCCTCACTCTTGACTTGTGTTCCTCCAACAAGGTCCAAGCTTCACTTCCATATGTTAGAGTTGGTATCACAATTCTGTCATGCAGTAACTTTTTCACTTCCATGCTCACTTTCCTGTTTCTTATTACTGCTCTTAAAGAGCCAGCAACCTATCTTCCTTGTTGTACCCTTTCAAGCACTTCACCCTCTAGACTTCCATCTTTACTCATCACACTACTCAAGTACTTAAACATGCTTACATTTTCCATTTCCTTCTCATCCAACCTCACTGTACAGTACATTCAGTGACGTCATTTCTCTTGAAGACCATAAATTTACTCTTCCCTACAGTCACCTTTAGATTCCACTTCTTACACACACTCCCAAACTCATTCACCAAGCCTTGTGGGCTGAAATGTACAGAGATAATTAAGATTAGATGGATGTGTAATGCATAAATGAATTACAGGCCTGGGGGTGAGAGGGGAGGAGGAGGGGGATTGGATTGCAAATGAAGACTTTAGTGGAAAGATGGAACATAACTCTATTTGTGCTGTAATGAGAAAGGATTGATTGAGATGTTTAAGTCATGTGTAGAGAAGGGAGGATGACAACTGGGTGTGGAGAGGGAGAAGTGTTGCACACTGGGGATAGGGTTGCCAGAGACACCAAAAAAAGACCTGGGATGAGGTCATAAAGTGTGACCTCGGAGATGTGGGACTTAATAGGGAGACTAATAGAGATTGAGTCATGTTGAGAGCTGCCATTAGGTGACCAAGGCTGACACATGCAGGCATGTTGGAGCCTTTATAAATGAAACAAAATGAAGTGGAATGAGCAGGGATAATGAAGAACACATATTACTACACTAAGAAAGTTTACCTCTGTCACCACTGTGTAGTGGTAGATGGGGGCTTCCACATTCCTATCTCTTGATGTAGTGCTGTTTTTGGTTGGCTCTACTCAGAGTGACAAGCCAAATGTTTTTGTGTCATCTATCAGACTGTTTAACACATTAAATTGTAACCACATAGCCATCAAATAGATGTCTGCTAGGCTGGTGAATTGCCCTCAGATAGATGTCTGGTAGACTTGTGAGTTGCCCTCAAATAGATGTCTGGTAGGCTAGTGAGTTACCCATAAGTCACTCTAATTGAATGTGCTCCATGTAGGTCTAAATCTAAGAGATTAAGGGGGTTTGTTGCTTATGTATTGTCCCTCGGGGAGGCAACTGGCCATCGTCACCTTCATTGTTTGGACTGAGTAGCCTAGTCCCAGGCCTGTGTGTTGGGCAGTGTACAGTTGGATGATGGATTGATGAAAAGTGCTAAATATTAGGTAATTTCATCACCTGGACACTATGCAATTTGATGAAGAAAAGTTGATAGGTCAAGCACTCAAGGATGCAGCATTTCAATAGAAGAGATTAGTGCTTACTTTTGCATAATGACTTTACTTTTGTAATTCCAGCCTGTGATCATCATCATCCATTATGGAATTGAATAGAAAAAGTTAGGGATCACTGGATCGTCAGATTGCTAACCTAGGCATGATATTGCTGGTCTTTCTAACTATCTAAAGCCAGACACCATAGTCTCATATGGGGTAGCCATTTATCTTTGAGTTAAAGGTTTTACAGGGAGGGGCACCAACCCTATGCCAGGCCACTTGTTGATACGTCAGGAACACGTGTGGGTTGGTTATATGGTTACCATCCACGGTTGTAAGTGGTTTTCTGGCTCACAGGAAACCATTTGGCTTGCCATTCAGTGTAAAGCCACTGAAAAGGAAAGAAGAGAAATCGAAAGTGACAGGAAAGATTGGAGAAATAGTTTGGGAGGAAGCCATATAGAGAAAAAGTGATAAAGATGAAGAAAGAAGCAGGCAAGACAGCATCAAACGAATGGATGATGGTCACCACTACCTACCACTTTCAGGTCATTTTGGTTGCATGTTTATTTTAGTTTTGAAATTAATCCTTAACCCCTTAACCGCGGGGTTGTTGGGAGTGTGCCGTGCGTGTCCCGCGGGGATATTCGCGCTCCAACTGACTTTTTAAAAATATTTGCCAAAAATCAGTTATTAGTCCTAGAATGTTATAATCATATAAGTGTGTGGCATGTATGGAACGTAAGAGGAGCAAATGATGAGGTGAAAGAGAGAGAGATTGTCCAGGTGCTGGAAGGTGCAAAAGTGGATGTATGTGGAATGACTGAAACAAAATGGGGAGGAGAAAGTGTGAGAGAATGGGAGTATGGATGGGGTATATGTGCAGGAGTAGGTGAGAATGAGAGGGCAAAAGAAGGAGTATGTATAGTTGTGAGTAAAAGATGGAAGAAGAGCATAAGACAGTATGGATTAGTTGGGTCAAGGATTGTGTGGCTAAAGTTGAAAGTTGGAATACAAATGTGGGTGATTGTGTGTGTGTGTATGCGCCAACGCAAGATCGTGCTAGAAGAGTGAGAGAAGAGTTCTGGACAAATGTGGAAGTGTGCATGGGAAAGTTTGGAAGGAATGAGAGAGTGTTTTTGATCGGTGATATGAATTGTGAAGTAGGGAATGTGACGGTGGATGGAATAGTTGGTGAGTGGGGTGTGCCTGCTGCGATAGATGAGAATGGCAGTGCGTTAGTGGATATTTGTGCTGGGAGGGGGTTGGTGATAGCCAATACCCTCTTCAGGCATAAAATGATCCACAGGTATACATGGCGTGTGATGAGAAGGGTGGGTGGTGAACTGAATGAAAGGAAGGCAATGATTGATTATGTGTGTGTGGATGAAAGGATGCGAAGATGTGTAATGGATGCAAGAGCTTATAGAGGTTGAGGGAGTGGAGTTTCTGACCACTACTTGGTGGTGGCCAGAATTAGGATACAAGTAAGATGGAGGAATAGAAGAAGGGAAAGACGAGAGGAAGGAGTAGTTGCAAGGAGAGTGGAAAGGTTACAAGAGGATGAGAAAAAGGCAGAGTATAAGAGAGAAGTGGAGGAATGATTGGGCAAATATGAATTGGAGCAGATGGGGGACGTGGAAGGTGTGTGCAAGATATTTACAGAAGAAATAAGTGCAGCATGTGATGTGGTGTGTGGGAGGAAGAGAAGACGGAGGGGGGTGCAAGGAACAGCGTGGTGGACTGAAGAGGTGAGACTGGTTGTGGCACAAAAGAAGAAAGCATACAATGAATGGATGAGAAATAGGGGCGTGGAAGAAGTTGAGAGGCGAAAGAGAGAGTTATATGTAGAAAGAAAGAGAGAGGTGAAAAGGTTAGGAAGAGAGAGTAAGAAGAGAGTGGATGAGGAATTTGGAAGGAATTTGAGTGTGAAGTGGAGGGACTGTAAGAAGATGTTCTGGAAAGAGGTGAAGAGAGTAAGACAGGGTGGAAGTGAAGTTAGCAGGGGAGTGAAAGATAAAAATGGTAGATTACTAGTGGAGAAGGGAGAAAAAGTGAGCAGATGGAGAGAACACTTTAAGGAATTGTTGAATATACAGGATGGAAGTAATGCGAGTATAAGTGGCTGGGGAATGGCTGGGAGAAGGAGGAAGGTGAGAAGACAGGAAGAAATCAGTAGGATAGAAGTTGTGGAAGCAATGAAGAAAGTTAAACTGGGGAAAGCCCCAGGAATTGATGGAGTGTGTGGTGAAATGCTGAAGCATGGGGGAGAGATAGTAGTAGAATGGATGTGGAAGATGTGCAGCTTGGCCTGGGAGGAAGGTAGAGTCCCGGAGGATTGGAAGTCAGGTATAATTATTCCCTTGTACAAAGGAAAAGGGGAAAAAGAAGTGTGTGGTAATCATAGGGGCATTTGTCTTCTTAGTATAATAGGAAAAGTGTATGGTAGGATACTTATTGACAGAGTTAGAGAAAGAACAGAGGAATTAGTTGGAGAAGGACAGGGAGGCTTTAGGAAGGGAAGAGGTTGTGTAGATCTGATATTCTTTCATAGATCTTTAGTGGAAAAGTTTCTAGAGAAGGGAAAGAAGTTGTATGCAGCTTTCATGGATTTGGAGAAAGCATGTGACAGGGTGGATAGACAAGGATTGTGGAAAGTATTTAAGAATATATGGAGTAGATGGGAAGTTGTTGAATGCTGTGAAGAGTATGTATGATGGTGCCAAGGCTGCTGTGCGTGTGGATGGGGAACTAAGTGAATTTTTCTCTTTGAAAGTTGGGTTGAAACAGGGATGTGTCATGTCTCCATGGTTGTTCAATCTGTTCATGGATGGGGTAATAAAAGAGGGGCAAGGTAGGGTAGTGGATGTTGGAGTGGCCCTGGTGAGAGAAGATAGTGTTTGGAAACTCCCTGTACTGTTGTTTGCAGATGATACTGTGTTGTTGGGTGAAGACGAAGGGGAGCTGCAAGGCTTGGTGGATGAGTTTGAGAGAGTGTGCAAGAAACGGAATCTAAAGGTGAATGTAGGGAAGAGTAAAGTGATGGTCTTTGAGAGAGGTGAAGTCAGTGAATGTACAGCGAGGTTGGATGGTGAGGAATTGGAAAATGTGAGTATGTTTAAGTACTTGGGTAGTGTGATGAGTAAGGATGGAGGTTTGGAGGGTGAAGTGCTTGAAAGGGTGCAGCAGGGAAGAAGAGTTGCTGGTTCTTTGAAAGCAGTGATAAGAAACAGGGAAGTGAGCATGGAAGTGAGAAAGTTACTACATGACAGTATTGTGATACCAACTCTAACGTATGGAAGTGAAGCTTGGACATTGTTGGAAGGACACAAGTCAAGAGTGAGAGCAGTGGAAATGAGTTATTTAAGAGGAGCCTGTGGAGTCACATGAAGAGACAGGCTGACGAATGAGGATATAAAGGAACGTTGTGGTGTGGATGTGGATGTGATAGGAAGTGTTATGAGGAACACACTGAGGTGGTTTGGCCATGTGGAGAGGATGGAGGGTGAAAGACTGACGAAGAGAGTGTATGTGAGTGAGGTGGAGGGGGGAAGAGGGAGGGGGAGGCCGAGGATGAGATGGAGGGATGGGGTGGAGAGGTATATGAGAGAGGGGGGTGTGAGTTGGGAGCAGGGCAGTGAAATGGCGGGGGACAGGACGACGTGGAGGCGATTTGTTTGTGACCACCCCAAACGGGATTGAGGTGTCTGGCAATAGATAGTTAGATAGACATACATTCAGCTTTCTGCTGGGATGTTTGCTGAGCCTTTGTTGTCTACATTAGGACTTGTGGAGACTTCTGAAGTTGGGTAACGAAGTCTTCACTTTACACTTCCCAATACCCCGTAATATGGTTACCCCTTCCTGATATTATAACTACAAACACTGTTCTATGAATTTCAAGTAGTTTGGAATCCATATTAAAAAAAAAAAAACTGTGAAAGCACTGTAAATTACGAGCGTATACGAGCTTTCCTCCCGTGCTGGTTCCCCGATGGTATTCTGAGGCGGGGCTGTCATTTATTTTTTATAAACACGCTCACACTTTATATTCCTAGTACTTTATTACACTTATTTATATATACAATATTTATCCGTAAGTTTCTATCTGTACTAGTAGTTTATTTTCACCCCAGGCATTCACTTTCTTGTTCTGTAAACTAGCATAGAGAGCAAAGCTGTCACTTTCGCATTCATTACTCCCAGTAGTTATACATGCTAGAGCGAAACTTTCACTTTCACTTTCATTACTTGTAATATTTATACTCGTATTCTTATATTACTGCTTATTTACATTTCTGTTTACATTCTCTATTTTATTTACATTATTTACATTTCTATCAGTAGGATAGAAGTTGTGGAAGCAATGAAGAAAGTTAAATTGGGGAAAGCCCCAGGAATTGATGGAGTGTGTGGTGAAATGCTGAAGCATGGGGGAGAGATAGTAGTAGAATGGATGTGGAAGATGTGAAGATTTGCCTGGGAAGAAGGAAGAGTCCCGGAGGATTGGAAGTCAGGTATAAATATTCCCTTGTACAAAGGAAAAGGGGAAAAAGAATTGTGTGGTAATCATAGGGGCACTTGTCTTCTTAGTATAATAGGAAAAGTGTATGGTAGGATACTTATTGACAGAGTTAGAGAAAGAACAGAGGAATTAGTTGGAGAAGAACGGGGAGGCTTTAGGAAGGGAAGAGGTTGTGTAGATCAGATATTCATTCTTAGATCTTTAGTGGAAAAGTTTCTAGAGAAGGAAAAGAAGTTGTATGCGGCTTTCATGGATTTAGAGAAAGCATATGACAGGGTGGATAGACAAGGATTGTGGAAAGTATTAAGAATATATGGAGTAGATGGGAAGTTGTTGAATGCTGTGAAGAGTATTTATGATGGTGCTAAGGCTGCAGTGCATGTGGATGGTGGTGGATAGACAAGGATTGTGGAAAGTATTAAGAATATATGGAGTAGATGGGAAGTTGTTGAATGCTGTGAAGAGTATTTATGATGGTGCTAAGGCTGCAGTGCATGTGGATGGTGAACTGAGTGAATTTTTCTCTTTGAAGGTTGGGTTGAAACAGGGATGTGTCATGTCTCCATGGTTGTTCAATCTGTATATGGATGGGGTAATCAAAGAGGTACAAGGTAGGGTAGTGGATGTTGGAGTGGCCCAGGTGAGAGAGGATAGTGTTTGGAAACTCCCTGTACTGTTGTTTGCAGATGATACTGTGTTGTTAAGTGAAGACGAAGGGGAGCTGCAAGGCTTGGTGGATGAGTTTGGGAGAATGTGTAAGAAACGGGATCTAAAGGTGAATGTAGGGAAGAGTAAAGTGATGGTCTTTGGGAGAGGTGAAGTCAGTGAATGTACAGCGAGGTTGGATGGTGAGGAATTGGAAAATTTGAGTACGTTTAAGTACTTGGGTAGTGTGATGAGTAAAGATGGAGGTTTGGAGGGTGAAGTACTTGAAAGGGTACAGCAGGGAAGAAAGGTTGCTGGTTCCTTGAAAGCTGTGATAAAAAACAGGGAATTGAGCATGGAAGTGAAAAAGTTACTACATGACAGTATTGTGATACCAACTCTTAACGTATGGAAGTGAAGCTTGGACATTGTTGGAAGGACACAAGTCGAGTGAGAGCAGTGGAAATGAGTTATTTAAGAGGAGCCTGTAGAGTCACATGGAGAGACAGGCTGACGAATGAGGATATAAAGGAGCGTTGTGGTGTGGATGTGGATGTGATAGGAAGTGTTATGAGGAACACACTGAGGTGGTTTGGCCATGTGGAGAGGATGGAAGGTGAAAGACTGACAAAGAGAGTGTATGTGAGTGAGGTGGAGGGGGGAAGATGGAGGGGGAGGCTGAGGATGAGATGGAGGGATGGGGTGGAGAGGTATATGAGAGAGGGGGGTGTGAGTTGGGAGCAGGGCAGTGAAATGGCGGGGGACAGGGTGACGTGGAGGCGATTTGTTTGTGGCCACCCCAAATGGGATTGAGGTGTCTGGCAATAGATAGACATTTCTATTTTATTTACACTAAGTTATGCACTGTCACTTCCAGTGACTTATAAAACTATTTTCCGCTGTTCAGATATATTTACATTCATTGCTTTCACTTGCTGTTTACACATTATTTACATTTCCACTTGCACTGTTTTGGAGTCACCAGAAAAATCGTAGTCACTGTCCATCATTGTCATTGATAAATTAGCCAGTTCACGTTCCACAGCAGAGTCACTTAGCCCTTTACCCCTTCCCACACGAGGTTTAGTAGGGGTAGAGGTCACAGGGCCCTTAGGAGAGGGCTAAAAAGCGGCGGAATTGGACAGGCGCGAATCTGACGTGGTTTCACCTTGAAAGACGACAGTAAGCTGAATGCTGTGGCCTAGGGGCAGTGAAGGGTTGCCAATGTTAGCGTGGTGACAGCTGCTAATATGTACGCTGTGAAATGATTGGCAGGAAATCTAAACAATACATAATAAATTAAGTAGTTCCAGGTGAATGTAAATATCACTTAGGCTTCTCCCTTCCATTCTTATATATTTTTTTTCATGAGAACAGGTCATACGGCATATTTCAAGGGGTAAATAAACAGGGAAAATTAGTGAACGAGTGCATGTGAGGTATTGCCAGGTGATAATTAGCCCATTCCAGATGTATGACTGTATCAATTACCTTTTCTCTTTCTTTTATACAGTATATTATTTTGTATAAGAATAGGGCAAAGGGCACATTTCAATGGATCAAATGAGTGGAAAAATCCGTCCAGGATTTGTGTAGCGCAGTGCAGCTGGTCAGGCGGGAGGAGAGGGTAATGGAGGGGAGGTAAGGAAGGGGGGAGTCAAGGACAGGAGAAAAATGGCTAAATTGTCAACAGTGGATGGGAGTACAGGTGACATTAGCAGAACTGAGTATAGCTGGACATGGGTAGCACTGATAGATGATACAAGCCACCACTTGATAGTCCGGGCAAATTCAAAATAACACAGAATCACAAAAGTGACGCCCCGAGGTATGATCCCTTGCTCCCGAGCGTCACGAAAGTGACGCCCCGCTGTTAAGGGGTTAATAGAAAGGCATCGGAATGTTTCGACATGCTCAGGAGGGGCATAATCAGTGGGTGCGATATGGTGGGGGGGTTTGTGGGTGATGGTGGTTGGGGTTGGGGAGGGAGTGGAAGGTTGGATGGTTGTGCAGAGGGGGGGGATGGGTGGTTGAAGGAGGTGGGGGTGGGATTTGGGGGGTGGGGAGGGGAGTGGGGGTGGATGTGGGGGTAGGGGGATGATAGGTAGGGGTGGGGAGTGGGGGGTGGGGGATGATAGGTAGGGGTGGGGAGTGGGGGGTGGGGGATGGATAGGGAGTGGGGGGTTTGTGGATTGGAGTGGTAGGGTGGTTTGGGAGGTGTGGGGGTTTTGGGAGGTAGGGGTGCAGGGGTTGGAGATGGGGATGAGGGTAGGGGTAGGGCATGGTAGGGGGCAATGGGTTGGGGTAGGAGGCAGTGGGTTGTGGTAGGAGATGGGCAGTAGAGGGTGGGGGTTAGGGGGGATGGTGGGGGAGTGGAGGGTGGTGGTGAAGTGATTGGGGAGATGGGGGGTTATGAGGGGTGTGTGGGGGATTGGGGGTGGGGAGGGTGGCAGTAGGGGGGTTTGGAAGGTGGTGGGGGTTTGGGGTGGTAAGGGGCAGTAGGGAGGTTGGGGGACAGTGGGGGTTTGAGGGTGGTGGGGGGATGGTAGGGGTGTGTGTGGTGGAAGGGAGGGAGGGTGGTGGGGGGATGGTAGGGGTGTGTGTGGGTGTGGTGGAAGGGAGGGAGGGTGGGTGGGGTGGATTTCGGGGTGTGGGGGGGGGGGCTTGACTGCATATGCAGACACCTGTGTTTTTGGCCCTAGTACCCTCGGACAGCATATGCGGACACCAATCTTTTAGGAGTTAATGTTTGTCAAAGCTCTGTTGTATCAGCTTTGTCAGTCACTAGGTCCAAACTTTGATTAAAAGTCACATTTTATGAGTAATGTTTGAGCTACAATAATCAATAATTGATGCTCTATAAAAATGTATTTGCTTCAGATTGCAGCATCCCGGGTGCGTAGTGAGGTGCGAGCATGGGAAAGTGAACGGCGGGGCTCCCTCACACGGTCACTTGTGGTTGCGGCACGATCACATCCACGTCTCACAGCTGACGCTTGTTGCCTGTATCGCACCTCACACACCACACAGGAATCTCCAAAATATAAAACTAGGTTAGTTACGAAAGTTGATGATTCAGCTTTATTAATCCCATGTTAAGTCACTTCCTATTCTAGGGGAGGCGGTGTCTGAAATTGAGTGGCAGCCTGCAGACCTAATGGAGCCAGGATCAAATCCTGGCTGGGGCAGGGAACAGTTTAAGGGTTTGAATTTCATAAAAGCAGACTTTACTGATCTACCAGAAGACGTGTAAAAATACCCCCGCTAATACCAGTGCACCAGTTGTGTATGAGACAGCCCTAGCACATATTCAGTATGAATGGTGGGTGTTAACGCTGAAGTAGAGGTGCGTAGAAGGACTACTGGGCCTTGGGTTAGGACCTGAAGCCTTTGCCCAGTCAGACACATTAAAAAAAAATAAATAAATTAAAAAAAAAAAAATAAATAAATCACCCTGATGATGATGATAGGAGTGATTGCCATTACCATTGTCATTGCTGTTGCTATTGTCATCCTTTTTTGTGTGTGCGTTCATCTATGGCCATAAACTTTATAGCCTGTTCCATGAGGAACAGGAGTCCTCCTACCTGTACACACCTTTACATGTGACAGCATCAGTACCAATACCTATTGTCCATATTGAATACATGGTAGGACCATCTTGTTCTAGACTAATGTGTTGGTATTAGCAAAAGTGTTTTTTTTACGATATGTCAGTGGGTCTTGTTGAAAATTGGTAAAGATTGTTTTAACAAAATTCAAATAACCTATCCCCTGCCCTAGCCTGGTTTCATCTGTCTTTTTGGACAACAGATTACTTCTTGAACCAAACCATCACCACCTCCCTAATTGCTTCTATTACGTAGGGTGGGAGGGATTCAGAAACAGGAACAGGAAAGTACAAAAGCTGGAAAACTCAGTCTACGCAGTAAAATGCACCACCCATCAATTTAATCATCAAGCCTTGTTTTTTTAACTTCACAGACCAAATGATCTATACACAACTGCACCTTTTAAAGCCTCTGAGATACAGACCATTCTGATGACTTTGAAGATGGAAAAAATAGGTGGGGGGGGGGGCAACCCTAGTCATTTTCATCTCACTTTATCCATCCCTATCTGTCTGTCATTTGTTTTGCTTCCTTGAATTCCACACATTGTGTATTCACACATCCTCTTATGGTATCCTTCCACCTTCTTGGCTTTCATGTCATGCAATAGGATTGCATGGAGAAATATTAGTGTCCATATTAACGTACAGATGTGAGACCTTGCCATGACATGAAAACGAAAAGTCGGAATCAGAATAATGGAAGTGGAGTTATTGAGGATCATATGTAGAATGTATAGAGTGGGAAGGATAAGAAATACTGTCATGTAATTTGTGAAATGTGTAGAGTAAGGAAGTCTGTTGATATTAGGGTAGAAGTGTTGTTACCTAGATGGTATTTTTTTGAGGTTATGGGTGTAATTAAGATGTGTATGGAAAATGGGTGTGAAGGAAAGGAAGGTATATGATGAAGCAAGGGAATGGACAGGTAATTCCCACCATCACTAACTCAAGAGTTGCCACTGATCACCAGCTAGTTCAATATGGAAGTCGGACTACTCATGCAGAGACCACAGAAGTCAAATATCTATAAAAATCTCTCCTGTGATAGTTATTGATATACTGTATGTAAGCTCTTCATGATATTATTCTTTCCTAGATATGCTTTAATGTGGTAAATGCAGGAAAACGTTACTATAGAAGCCGTGAAAGGACACCGGGTTTGACAGCATTTATCACATATTTACAAGTCTCTAGCTGCACCTTTTGTTTGAACCCATATACAGTAAAAGTCCAATATTTCGGCATCCAATTCCCCGGCAAATCTGACATTTCGGCAGTTTTGAGAAATAGTCCCATTTACGAAAATCTCCGATCGTTCGGCAGATTCTCCGATTTTTTTCGTCAGTCTTGAAATTCTCCATGAGGCTCGCCAGCTAGCTACCCGCCTTTACCCGCCTTAGTGAGTGAGATAGTGAAATTGATGGAACGAGTCTACCACTGCCATGAAGCTCAGAGGCTAGCTCTTTCTCCTATAGCATAAAGAGAGGACAAACATGTAGTGAGTCTAGCATGGGAAAGAGAATCTGTTTCGCCATTCTTCCGAGTTGTTGCCGTGCTGCTGCCGACTTCTCTTGATTCTTCTGTGTGCTTTGTGAACTTCGTACCGAAATACCTCTGAAATTACAATTCCAGTGTGCTGTAAGCACCGTAACATCAGACAGGAGCTTTGTAACACCTGAGTGGACCAGCCGTGTGTTGTTAACAGTATAAACATCTGCGTGCTTTGAAAATGGCCTCCACGTGTGGAAAGTTAACTGGTGTTAGCAAGAAGCGTACACATAAGATGTGGACTTCTTCCAGCAGTAGCAGACTCCAATCAACCCCTTCTATTGTACAGCTCCGGACAGATGAAACGGCTACACCCCATCCACCAGCGACTTGGTTTGGGTCTCAGTGGTTCTGGTAACAGTTGCAGGTGGAGGAGGGGGGATGTGGGAGGGTGAGGAGGGGAGAAATGTGGGCGGAGTTATATAGGGGGTAGTGTGGGAGGGTGAAGAAGCAGCACAGTCTGGCTGGTGGGAGGGGGAGACGAATGGTTGGGTAGCGGAGACGAGAGTCTGCTGGAGGGTAAGACAGGTGAGTGTGATTAGATGAAAAGAAATTACAAAAAATGAATTATTATAATATCTGCTGCATATATTGCATTTTATCTACTAAATAAAAACACAGTCTATTATTCACCACCGTATTTGGGTATCCTACTCATTATTATTATCCTTTGGATATTAGGCAATAAATAAAGATATTGGACGGTCTTTCGGACCCGAACCAATTTTTTCATAACTTTTTTTTTCAGCTATTTCCGTATTCCTATTATCCCTCGTGCTTGAAGTCCCCCTTTTTATCACTTTCTCCTACGCCCTACATTTTTTTTAGGCATAAGGCAGTTTAACTTTCTCTTTAAATAACCATATTTGTCAACAAATATTCCTTTCATTAATCTATTTAATTACCTTTTTTTTTCAATATGCATTTGTCTAATAATGGGTGTTACACCTTAATTGGCGCCGCTATTTGACGTTTTGAATAAATTTGGTCTAAATTTACGCATATATTGCAGTCTCTCTCAAGTAGGCTGGCAACCTCACACATCCTCCCCCCTGCTTTCTCCTTCTCTCGCTACCCGTTCCCTCCTTTCCTTTTGTAGTACTGTTTATCTATTCTTTCTCATATTTTTAACCTCATTCCTTCTTACAAACTTTTAGTGCCATAGGAATTTCTCCTTATCACCTACAGTCCTACTACATGAAAGTGGAAAAAACTGCCATCGGGAAAAGAATAACTGGAAATTTATGGCGAAGGTTACGATAGTAGTTATTTAGAATGAAAGTGTTGGCAGATACGCATTCTTTACGTGATTATCGCAGCCACAGCATTTCGCCTTCATAAAACAGAAGGACTATAGGTTTCATGCATTACCTCCTTACGTCCAGCATTACTGTGCAGAACGCCATGTATAACACATTAAGGACCACAAGGACAGTACTGGTAGTCATCGTGATTCTCATGAATCTCTCCATAGGCTATTGAAAACAGTGCTTTATGCTCAACTTCAGAATTATGTTCTCATCATGGCAATAATAGGCAAAGATAATAAAAACAATATATACAACCAAATTATCATTTATTATACAACAAAGCTCAATCTGCCTTCGTGCTGCAGTCTCAAGGGTGTAACCAGCTCACACAAGCACATGTAACCTGAAGAAATTAAAGACATGATCCTATATATATATATATATATATATATATATATATTGGTTGTATATATTGTTTTTATTATCTTTGCCTATTATTGCCATGATGAGAACATAATTCTGAAGTTGAGCATAAAGCACTGTTTTCAATAGCCTATGGAGAGATTCATGAGAATCACGATGACTACCAGTACTGTCCTTGTGGTCCTTAATGTGTTATACATGGCGTTCTGCACAGGAATGCTGGACGTAAGGAGGTAATGCATGAAACCTATAGTCCTTCTGTTTTATGAAGGCGAAATGCTGTGGCTGCGATAATCACGTAAAGAATGCGTATCTGCCAACACTTTCATTCTAAATAACTACTATCGTAACCTTCGCCATAAATTTCCAGTTATTCTTTTCCCGATGGCAGTTTTTTCCACTTTCATGTAGTAGGACTGTAGGTGATAAGGGAGAAATTCCTATGGCACTAAAAGTTTGTAAGAAGGAATGAGGTTAAAAATATGAGAAAGAATAGATAAACAGTACTACAAAAGGAAAGGAGGGAATGGGTAGCGAGAGAAGGAGAAAGCAGGGGGGAGGATGTGTGAGGTTGCCAGCCTACTTGAGAGAGACTGCAATATATGCGTAAATTTAGACCAAATTTATTCAAAACGTCAAATAGCGGCGCCAATTAAGGTGTAACACCCATTATTAGACGAATGCATATTGAAAGAAAAAAGGTAATTAAATAGATTAATGAAAGGAATATTTGTTGACAAATATGGTTATTTAAAGAGAAAGTTAAACTGCCTTATGCCAAAAAAAAAATGTAGGGCGTAGGAGAAAGTGATAAAAAGGGGGACTTCAAGCACGAGGGATAATAGGAATACGGAAATAGCTGAAAAAAAAAGTTATGAAAAAATTGGTTCGGGTCCGAAAGACCGTCCAATATCTTTATTTATTGCCTAATATCCAAAGGATAATAATAATGAGTAGGATACCCAAATACGGTGGTGAATAATAGACTGTGTTTTTATTTAGTAGATAAAATGCAATATATGCAGCAGATATTATAATAATTCATTTTTTGTAATTTCTTTTCATCTAATCACACTCACCTGTCTTACCCTCCAGCAGACTCTCGTCTCCGCTACCCAACCATTCGTCTCCCCCTCCCACCAGCCAGACTGTGCTGCTTCTTCACCCTCCCACACTACCCCCTATATAACTCCGCCCACATTTCTCCCCTCCTCACCCTCCCACATCCCCCCTCCTCCACCTGCAACTGTTACCAGAACCACTGAGACCCAAACCAAGTCGCTGGTGGATGGGGTGTAGCCGTTTCATCTGTCCGGAGCTGTACATATGTAAATAAGGAACCTACTATAAGTTTAGGTAAGTGCATGTGAACTTGTAGGCCTACTGTACCATTACATTTATATACAGTATGTTCACTAATTTCTTTATTTTTCATATTCATGTACAATATAGTACTGTATTCATTACAGTATTGTACAGTATCAAACAGTATACAGTACTCTCTCCAAACACATTTGTAATATATGAGTAATGATGATAGTGTTCACCGAAACATATAAGGTACTGAGTGGGTAGGGTTTTCGATAATTCGGCAATTTTGATATTTCGGCACTTGCCTGGTCCCATAGATGCCGAAAAATCGGACTTCTACTGTAATTTTGTTTTCTAGAAGAACAATGCTTCATCTCCAAAATGCTGAAGAAAATCTGCACAGTTTTTCATATGAAAATCGTACAATGTTTAAGGCCGAAAACATGCAGAGACAAGACCGCCGGCCGAAATCTGACGATGCTGAGGGCTCCAAAATACCGTATAAAAAAGCAACACAACACGCTGGTGGTGTACCCTGAACAGGGTATTCTTCTAGACTTCAGGAAAAGCTTCAGTCTAGACACTGTCCATTTTTCTGTGCAACAGTTTTCCATGATCTTTGTACGGCAGGTCCACCGGTGCAGCAGACACACGTGAGTTTGTTATTGTTTGTGATCGTAACGTACGATCTTCAACCGTGTCGAGCTAATAATTCTTAACGGGGAATCGTTACATGTTTCTCAGAATATATTTATTTTTGTTTTGATGGACAAGTACATGAAATGGATGTAAAATAAAGCTCATTGATATTTAAGGAAGGAAAGAATAGTAACTGTCCCAAAACCGAGATGGTAACTCAGCCCACCAATTTTTTATTCTATTTGACTATATTACAGCCTCTCTTCCATGTAGCAGTGAGTAAAATAATGTTGTTATAATTTCTCCCTTCCTTTTAGTGACACAGAGGGCACACAAAATGAATGGAGTTTAGTTGACTGACTTTGATGTCTAAAATTAAATAATCTGGTGAAGAGTGGTAATTTTTCCTCGGTTAGTGACATCGGGAATTTAGTTGGTTGGATGAGATATGTATGGCAGAGAATATTACAAGTGTTTGACCTCCCCCCACACATTTCTCTTTTTTACCTTAGTGGTTAGAGGATTAACTTGGAGTGGTAGGTGTGTCAAAAACACATGTACAGTATAAAGAAAAAATGCAAAAAATAATATGTACTGTGCATGGTTTGAGGTGGAGCCAGGATTTATGTGTTTGAATGAGTATGTGACTCATTGCACTGGGCTAGCTGTTGATAGTTCTTTTCTTTAATGCCGTCTTTTTCCTTGTTTTGGACATTACCTCACCCCATCCTTAAATGGGAAATAGATCCGGATAATGATGATTTTACAAGTCGTGAAGGATGTTTCTTAGTACTGTATGTAGATATCATAGGTGAGCAGTGTGTGAAGAATGATGAAGGAAAGATAGTGGTGAACAGTGGGGATCTTAGAGATGCCTGGAGAGAGCATAACAGCTGGTTGTTGAATGAGGAGTTTGACTGGAACAAGGAAGGTTTGGAGCCAGCAGATCCGGTGTCCTTTGATTGACAGTGCTACTGTGAGCAGGGCAATAGGCAGCATGCAGGAGGGGAAGGAAGCAGATGTGTTAGGGTTGACTGCTGAAATGTTGAAAGCCTCAGGAGATATGGGAGTAGGGTTAGTTACTGACTTATAAATATGATTATATGTGTTGTCCCAAATGATTGGCTGAAGAATGTAATTGTAAATGTGTACAGGGGGAAGGGTAATGTTCTGAAAAGAGGAAATTATTGAGCCATGAAGTTTTTGGACCAGATGCTGATGGTAATGGAGAGAGTTCTAGAAGGAATGATTAGAGAAAGATGAATATTAATGAGAAGCAGTTTGGGTTTATGCCAGTGAAAGGAATGACTAGTGCTATATTCATTGTTCGACACTTAAGGAAAGATATCTTGGAAAGAAAAGGGATCTGTATTTTGTTTTTGTTCTTTTGGAGAAGGCTGTTGACAGAGTCCCTAGGGAGGTGGTGAAATGGGCAATGAGAAAGCTTAGGATTGGGGAGTGGCTGGTTAGAGTGGTTATGGCCATGTGTGTGGGTGCTCAAACCCATATACAGCACCCTACCCGTATCCCTGACCACCTTGGAGAGAGTTCCAACATACTTGACCTCTTCCTCACAACTAATCCTTCAGCTAATACTGTTACTCTTTCCTCTCCATTGGGCTCCTCCAATCACAACCTCATTACCTTAACCTGTCCTATCACTTTGGTACAGTCTGTGGACCATCCAAAGAAATGTCGGTTGTGGCGTTTCGGAGCTGCTGATTGGGAGGCCCTCAGTCAGTATTTCTTTGATTTTCTGTGGAATGATTATTGCTTCCATGGCCGTGAGCCATCAGAGTGTGCCTCATGCATAACAGAGGTTATTCCCTCGGGCATGGAAGCATACATTCCTTTCTCATATCCTCTGACTAATGCAAGAAAACCGTGGTTTAGTCACGCGTGTTCTAATGCTGTCTACAACAAGGAGAAGGCCTATAAAAGGTACTGGAATGAACCTACCACTGAATCAAATTTTTAAAAATGTTTCTGCTTGGAATCATGCTAAGTCTGTTCTTCGCCATGCTAAAAATAATTTCTTCTGTACTAAATGCTCTCAACTCTCCAACTCGAATTCTTCTAGCTCCTCCTGGCACCTCGTCAAAAACCTTTCTAACAACTTTACCTCATCATCCTTCCCTCCTCTTTTCTACTCTGATGGCTTTGTAGCTATTTCTTCTACTGATAAAGCAGATCTCTTTGCTCACACTTTCTCCTCCAGTTCCATCTTAGATGATTCCAGTGCTGTTCCTCCATCACCTCCCCCCTCTGACGTCCTCATGGCAGACAATAAAATTTCTTTAGCTGGTGTATTTTCTGCCATCATCTATCTATCTATCTATTGCCAGATGCCTCAATCCCGTTCGGGGTGGCCACAAACAAATTGAATCCGCGTCACCCTGTCCCCCGCCATTTCACTGCCCTGTTCCCAACTCACACCCCCGTCTCTCATATACTGCTCCACCCCATCCCTCCATCTCATCCTCGGCCTCTCCCTCCCTCTCCCCCCGTCCACCTCACACACATACACTCTCTTCGTCAGTCTTTCACCCTCCATCCTCTCCACATGGCTAAACCACCTCAATGTATTCCTTCTAACGCTTCCTATCACATCCACATCCACAGCACAACGCTTCTTTATATCCTCATTCGTCAGCCTGTCCCTCCATGTGACTCCACAGGCTCCTCTTAAATATCTCATTTCCACTGCTCTCACTCTTGCCTTGTGTCCTTCCAACAATGTCCAAGCTTCACTTCCATACGTTAGAGTTGGTATCACAATACTGTCATGTAGTAACTTTCTCACTTCCATACTCACTTCCCTGCTTCTTATCACTGCTTTCAAGGAACCTGGAACCTTTCTTCCCTCCTGTACCCTTTCAAGCACTTCATCCTCCAAACCTCCATCTTACTCATCACACTACCCAAGTACTTTCACATTTTCCAAGTCCTCACCATCCAACCTCGCTGTACATTCACTGACTTCACCTCTCTCAAAGACCATCACTTTACTCTTCCCTACATTCACCGTTAGATTCCGTTTCTTACACACTCTCTCAGACTCATCCACCAAGCCTTGCAGCTCCCCTTTGTCTTCAATCAACAACACAGTATCATCTGCAAACAACAGTACAGAGAGTTTCCAAACACTACCAGGGCCACTCCAACATCCATTACCCTACCTTGTATCTCTGTTATTACCCCATCCATGTACAGATTGAACAACCATGGAGACATGACACATCCCTGTTTCAACCCAACCTTCAAAGAGAAAAATTCACTCAGTTCACCATCCACACGCACTGCGGCCTTAGCACCATCATACATACTCTTCACAGCATTCAACAACTTCCCATCAACTCCATATATTCTTAATACTTTCCACAATCCTAGTCTATTGACTTGTCATATGCTTGCTCCAAAACTTTGAATGCTGCTTACAACTTCTTTCCCTTCTCTAGAAACTTTTCCACTGAAGATTTAAGAATGAATATCTGATTTGCACAACCTCTTCCCTTCCTATAGCCTCCCTGTTCTTCTCCAACTAATTCCTCTGTTCTTTCTCTAACTCTGTCAATTAGTATCTTACCATACACTTTTCCTATTATACTAAGAAGACAAATGCCCCTATGATTACCACACACTACTTTTTCTCCTTTTCCTTTATACAAGGGAATAATTATACCTGACTTCCAATCCTCCGGGATTCAACCTTCCTCCCAGGCCAAACTTCACATCTTCCACATCCATTCTACTACTATCTCTCCCCCATGCTTCAGCATTTCACCACACACTCCATCAATTCCTGGGGCTTTCCCCAATTTAACTTCCTTCATTGCTTCCACAACTTCTATCCTACTGATTTCTTCCTGTCTTCTCACCTCCCTCCTTCTCCCAGCCATTCCCCAGCCACTTATACTTGCATTACTTCCATCCTGTATATTCAACAATTCCTTAAAGTGTTCTCTTCATCTGCTCACTTTTTCTCCCTTCTCCACTATTAATCTACCATTTTTATCTTTCACTCCCCTGCTAACTTCACTTCCACCCTGTCTTACTCTCTTCATCACTTTCCAGAACATTTTCTTACAGTCCCTCCACTTTACACTCAAATTCCTTCCAAATTCCTCATCCACTCTCCTCTTACTCTCTTTTACTAATCTTTTCACCTCTCTCTTTCTTTCTACATATAACTCTCTCTTCCGCCTCTCAACTTCTTCCATGCCCCTGTTTGTCATCCATTCATTGTATGCTTTCTTCTTTTGTGCCACAGCCTGTCTCACTTCTTCATTCCACCACGCTGTTCCTTGCACCCCCCTCCATCTTCTCATCATCCCACACACCACATCACATGCTGCACATATTTCTTCTGTGAATATCCTGCACACACCTTCCACATCTCCCATCTGCTCCAATTCATATTTGCCCAATCGTTGCACCACTTCTCTCTTATAATCTGCCTTTTTCTCATTGTAACCTTTCTACTCTCCTTACAAATACTCCTTCTTCCCGTCCTTCCCTTCTTCTATTTCTCCTTCTTATTTGGATCTTTATTCTGACCACCAAGTAGTGGTCAGAAAGTCCACTCCCCCAGCCTCTATAAGCTCTTTCATCCATTACACATCTTCGCATCCTTTTTGCCATCGCTGGCCTCAGTACTAACAAGGCATACGGGCCTTATGGGGTCCATCCTGTTGTCCTCAAGAAGTGTACTTCCGTGCATACACCCTGCTGAGGTAAACTCTTTCACCTTTGTCTAACACCTTGTTCCTTTCCTTCTTGCTGGAAGTTTGCTCTCATTCAGCCAGTCCCAAAGAAGGGTGACCATTCCCAACCCTCTAACTGTCGCCCAGTTGCTTTAACATCCTGTGTCTTAAAAGTTTTTGAGTCTGTTCTTAACAGTAAAATTTTAAAGCATCTTTCCAATCATAACCTTCTTTCTAATCATCAGTATGGCTTCCATCAGGGACTCCCCATTGGCGATCTCACGTACCTTTCAGACTCCTGGTCATCCTCATTTTGGAACTTTAGTGAAAGCTTTGCCATTGCACTTGACATCTCAAAGGGTATCGATTGAGTCTGGCATAAATCTTTGATTTCCAAACTGCCCTCTTACAGTTTCTATCCTTCTATCTCTGCTTTCATCTGTAGCATCCTTTCTGGTTGTTCTATAGTTACTACTGTAGATGGCCACCATTCTTCTAGATCTGTCAACAGTGGTGTTCCTCAGGGCTCTGTCATATCACCAACTCTCTCCCTTTTATTCATCAGTGACTTTTTAAGCTGTACATCTAACCCTATCCACTCATACGATGATGACTCCACCCTTCACCTTTCCATTCGGTTCCCAACGTCCATCTCAGCAGTTACTTCAGCAAACAAGGGATGAGGCTATGGCACACCTAATGTCTGACTTAACTCATATCACTGAGTGGGGTAAAAGTAATCTTGTTGTTTTTAATGCATCGAAGACTCTTATACCTATCAACCCGACAGAATCTTCCACAGAAGTACCCACTAATATTTAATAATATCCAGCTGTCCTGCATCATCCTTAAACATACTTGGAGTTTCATTCTCTTGTGACTTATCTTGGAAGGGTCATATTACATCTCTTGTAAAATCTGCTTCCAAGAGATTAGATGTGCTAAGCTGACACTGTACCTTCTTTACTCCTGCACAGTTATTGACTTTACATGTATATGCGGGTTTTATTTCCCTCTGTGTGGAGTACAACTCTCGTGTGGGGAGGCTCTCCACATCTGGCACATCTCAGTAGGGTGGAGCCAAAGGCTTTTTGTCTCATTAACTCACCTCCTCTTACTGGCTTCCTTCAACCTCTGTGTCTTCACCACACTGTTGCATCTTTATCTCTCTTTTATCGCTACCTCAGTGGTCACTGCTCCTCTGAACTGTCTGTTTGTATCCCTCCATCTGTACGATGGGCACGTAGCACCCATCTAGCAAGAAACTCTCATCCCTTTTCTGTCCAGCTGTCTAATGCAGTAGTTAACCGTTACTCCTAGTCCTTCATTTATGCAACAGGTCAGCTCTGGGACTTGCTCCCTCTGTTTGTATTCCCTATTTCCTATGATCTTCAGTCTTTCAAGTGCAGTGTGTCCAGGCATCTCAAAATGAACGGATCTTGAATTTGGCCCTCTTTTGTATTGTTTTTGTTTTTTCCTTGGAAGGAACGGTTTGTGGGCTCCTGGCCTTTGGTTCCTTCTTCGTTGCTTTTTTTTTTTTTTTTTTTTTTTTTTTTTTTTTTTAAAGGGTGAAAGGAGATTTGAGTGGTGAGTTTTCCATGAGTGCTGGTGTGCATCAGGGGTCAGTCTTGAGCCTCTTATTGTTTATCATGTTACTTGATGCCTTTTCACGTGACTTCAGAAATGGACTCCTGTGGGAGATGTGTGCCGATGATTTGGTGTTGATTGCAGAGAATGAAAGGGAAACGTAGGAGTGATTTAGGAAGTTGAGAGATGGTATGGGGCGCAAAGGCTTGTAAATGCAGATAAAACAAAAGTGATGGTATAGGGCTGGTGGCGGTACTGTCAAAGAAGAGGGAGAGTGGCCATGTGCCATTTATCACAAGGGCATGGGAAGTATTTCCATCTTTTCAGCGTTTGTGATAAGTGGGTGTATAAGAAATGTAGTGGTATTAGAGGTAGAGCGTGAGATAATGCTGATTTCATTGGTGTGTCGGTGAGAGCATGTGGATATTGCCAGGCGTGGAAGAATTGAAGTTGCTGTTCAGTCTCTTGAGTGTGTGGAAAAGCTTTGTTATTTAGGAGACATGTTATGTGCTGGAGATGGGGCTCAATCTAGCTCTGTGGCTAGAATGAAGAGTGGTTGGAAGAAGTTCATGGAGCTGTTGCCTCTCCTGACATTGAGAGGGCTCTTCCTCCATGCTAAGGGATCTTTGTGTGCGGCATGTGTTAGGAGTGTAGTGCTGTATCATGGTGACACCTGGGCAGTAAAGAGGACATTTGCAGGCTCAGATGTACAGAAACGACAATGATTAGGTGGATGTGCAGTGTGTCCTTGAGTGCGAGGCCTGGGAGAGGGGGCTAGGTTTGCGATGGAAGAGGTGAGAGGTAGGATGGGACTGGAGTGTATTGTTGTTGGGATGAGGTGCAGTAGAATGAGATGGTTTGGCCCTGTGAAGAGGATGGGGGATGATAATTGGGTGCAGAAAGTGAGTTTTTTAATGTTAGGGATAAGGTTGCGAGAGGTTGACCAAAAAAGACCTGGGATGAGGTCATCGAGTGTGACCTCAGGGATACGGGACTGAATAGGGAAGCTGCCAGAGACAGAGCAGCGTGAAGAACTGCCATTAGGTGACCAAGGCCGACGCATGCAAGCATGCTGGAGCCTTTAAAAACAAAATGAAATTGATGTTTGAGTGATTTGTTCAGTAATAATGTTGGAGTGAGATAAGGGTGTCTGATGCCCCATTATATGAATGGATGAATGTTTGAGAGGCCGAAACAAATATTAATGGATATAGTGAAATTGAGGATGAATGCTGAACAGTGGAATACAGAAGACCTATCCATTTGTGTAACTAGTGTGAGAGATAAAAACTAACCTGTAAATGGAAATGCGTAAATTTTGTCCTGAGAACATTTGTTATTTGGTTAATATGGGAGGACAACATTCCAGAATTTTCCCAAAATCCTTGTTTACACTTATTAACCCTGGAACACGGTCGTGGGAATTTTTACTATTAACACGGTTCTGGGATGTATTGTACCCCTTTTTGAAAAATTAAAAAAAAATTGTTGTAATCAGAATTTAATAAATCTGTAAACATTACAATAAAATATAACATCTGTACTTCCAGAATCCTTTATATTCTACAGTAATCACTCCAATATCCGACGTAATAGAGCCATAGGTAGGTCCGGATAGTGGTTCTGTCCGGATATTCGGCCCCAGCTTATGGACTTGTACTTATGGACCCTAACTCAGAGAAACACCTATACAGCTCCCTCTGGACATGCATAGCACCTATTTAAGACCCAAATCACACCAATAAGGCACATAAATGACTGAAATAAATGCAAAAGAAATATAAAATGAGGGTTTAGAAGTAGGTTCATACAATAATAAACATTCTGGTGACTGGCTCCTGGACTGGTACTTATGGACCCTAACCTAGCCTAACTCAGAAAAATACCTTCCTACCGCACATGCATAGCTCCTAACACCCTATTCACACCAATAAAGGACATTAAAGAGTGAAATGAGGTAAGTATAGTATGGAAAAAATTACAGTATGAAACATTCTGCCTACGTACAGCAGGTCCCTGGCCACCTCGATGAATAACCGGCTCCTCTCGGACTGTGACAGTAAGAAGGATTTCCTGAAGCACTTGCAGTACACTGTTCCTGAAGTCTTGCACTGAACTTAGTCAATTGCACACAGAAGTCCGTTCTCTTCACAGTGTGTACTCTTGTCTAACTAATGCTCCATTGTAACTTACCAAGTGTTGCACTTTAACTTTTCCCATTCTTCTAATTTTCCAAAGCCAAAACAAACAAGTCTATTTACATTAAATTTTTTTCAATTGAGTCTTTTCTCTCACAACTGTAAATCCTTAACACAACACACTGTTTTTTTCACTGCACAACACCCTAAATTCCCGTGTGGTCTAGTAGAGAAGTTCTTGTTGTTTATTCACTGTCAGAGTCCGAGAGTATCACTGGCAGGTGACCTAGGGGTGCATCACTGGGTGATGGCGTACCCACTGCAGACGACTCTGAAGACAGCCGCAAACTCACGACGAGCAGTGACTCCACCGTGGCTGATGTGCTGGGCTGTGGCTCGGAGCATGAGGGCCTGTCTTGGGGAGGCAATGGAGTGGAGCCAGGGCTGGGCACAGTGTGGGTCACGGGTCCTGAAAAAACTGTCAATGGTTGATTGACACAATGACCGACGATTCTGAAGATTGATGATGCGCTGCGTGAAAGCATGCACTTTCTCCACGAGTCCCAAGGGCCCCATCTCCCTGTCGCAGTCCAGGTGTTCCAGGTCGTCTAGGACGAACTCTAGATGTTCCTGGAGTGCGCTCAGCTTGGGGATGGCTGGAGTAGTGTCCTGCTGAGAGGAGTCCGCATCATTGTCGCCTTCCTCATCAGAATCTTCAAGTTCGGTACTGACACATGCAACTGAAGACGCGATCTTGATATCAGACAATGTCTGATACCCAGGATCGCCCTCGTCATCATCCAACACTCACGAACATCGTCCACATCAACATCGTCGCCGTGCGTACTTAGCTGTGCATGGAAGTCATCCACGTCAAACCCTAGAAAATCGTACTCCACATCCGTTCCGAGAAGCAGACAAGACCAACCATTTTCCAGAGTCTTCACAGGGACTTCCTTCCATGCACTAGCCCAGTTGTACAGCGCAGACTTGATGTTGTAGCGGCGAAGGTTTTCCAAAGTTCGCTTGCCTCGTTTGTCCCGTCCCTCCCTGCACTCGTCCTCGTCCTCGAGAACAACTATCACCTCATCCAGGAACTTCTGACGGTATAGGCGCTTTGTTGCCACAATCACTTCTTGGTCCATTGGTTGGATGAGAGCAGTCATATTAGGTGGCAGAAACATGCACCTAATACAGCCATTTTCAGCAACCAAGTCCTTGTCGCATGGGTGGGCAGGTGCATTGTCGAGGAGAAGGAGGGCCTTTACCTGGTCGCGCGGGATTCCCAGTGTCTTCGTCTGGTAATGGATGACCTCCTTGACGAAGTGGCAGTGGAACCAGTCTTTGAAGATCACAGCTGTAAACCATGCCTTCAAAGAATGGTACCAGACGACAGGAAGGACATCCATCACCCCACGAAGGCACCGAGGCTGCTTTGCGCGGCCAACAACAACGGGCTTAAGCCGGTGCATGCCGTTAGCATTGGCACAACACAAAGCAGATATCCATTCCTTGGAGAGCTTGCGGCCAGGTACACGCTTCTCCGTCTCCTCGACTAGAGTGTTCGTTGGCAGCAAGCGATAGAATAGGCCAGTTTTGTCAGCGTTGTAGACTTGACCGAGAGTGAGGCCCTCCCTGTTGATCAAGCCCTTCACCTTGTGCCGAAACTCGTCAACTCCATCCTCGTTAGCGTCCAATGCTTCGCCATGTGCTTTACAGTTGGTAAGGCCATGCCGCAACTTAAACACAAAGAGCCAACCCTCGGATGCCTTGAAGTCTAGGGCGTCGTGAAGCCTGGCGAACTTCTCAGCAGCAGCCTTCAGCTCCGTTCCACGTACCATCACACCAGCAGCACGTTGTTGTCGATACCAAATCAACATGGATCGGTCGATTTCTGCAAACTTGGGGGTAAACATCACCTTCCTCTCCACGTTGCATTTGCTTCTCGATGAGACGTCAGCCGTGTACTGCATGAGTTTGTCTCGGGATCTCTTAATATCGAACAAATTAGACCGGGCCTGGTTAAACTCGTGGAGAATGCAGGAAGAAGACCACCCCGCATCTACTTTCTCCAATATCTCCCGTTTCTTCTCCAGAGTCAACACCACTCTCTTCGTTTTCTCAGGTGGCGGGGCCATCATCACACACACTAAGAGGAGGCCCGAGAGCAGCAGGAGTGCCTGCAGCAGGTAAGGCACCACCACAAAAGCGATCACGTGGGCAGCCATAACGCCGAGTGTGCACTCGCGGCGAGAGACAGGTGGAAAGTGGGGAGGATGCAGCGGCGCTCTATCGGACGTCGGAGGAATGACGCACCACAACAGTGCTCTCCCGCGCCGCGCGCGGGAAGTTCAGATTACGGGTGGGGAGAATTCTTTTTTTTAAATTATTATTATTATTTTTGGGGTTTTTCGAACGATTTTGGGAATATTGGATCCTGGGACAATTATGTCCGGGTAGTTGGGATGTTCGGATATTGGGCGTCCGGATATTAGAGTGATTACATTTAATAATGAGGTATATTAGGTTCCTTAGGGGCTACTAAAAAAAAAAATGCCAAAAATCCTTTTTTTTTTTTTTTTTTTTTTTTTTTTTTTTTTTTTTATACTGCAAATGAATGATAATTTTGACTGAAATAAAAGATAATATATATATTTGCTCTAAAAATAGGTTTTACTGTTATTTGCCATCGTAACTTAAGTTATTTATTCATTCTTTGGTTATTCTTCTTGGGTCCAATTTACCTCCCCCCCCCCCCTACACTGCACCACGCGCGAGGAAGCACCACGACACTGCCTTCCCCTACTAGAGCACATTGAGACATGAAGCTACTGAGAGACCCATGGGACTGTTCCCTATCAGCATGCACTGGTAACGTGATGAAAGTGGTGACGGAATCTCACACCCCACGACCGTGTTTAAGGGTTAAACACAAACATAAAAACCCACACTGGTCATCATGAGGTTCCAGAAACTGTACATGAACACAAATACAAGGTCCGTCCAAAAAGAAGATAAATTTTAAAAATAGAACAACAGTGAGCTGGCCTGGCATGGTCATGATGGGAGCACTGTGTAGTGGCAACTTTGAGCTTTAGTCTAGTACTAGCCGCATCACGCCACAACACTTAGTCGTCGATGAGTGCTTGAGTGAATGCGTGTCTAGAGCACTTGGCAATTTGTTGACAATGAAGGATCTGGAAGAGCAACGTGTTTGCATGAAATTTTGTTTCAGAGTGGAAAAAACTTTGGGAGCATTGTTTGAGCTGTATGGAATATCACAAGTGGTTCTAGTGGTTCAGATCAGGAAGAACAACTACCAGAAATAGTCCCACATCTGGATGGCCTTCCACATCAACAGGCAAAGATCACGTTGAGAAAGTGCATGGTGTGGTCTGTGAAAATTGTCGTCTGACTGTCCGTGAAGTTTCTGAAGAAGTCGGCATCTGTAAAACTTTGTGCCACAAGATTTTAACCACAAAACTGAAGGTGCATCGTGTTAGCACAAAATTTGTGTTGCACCTGCTGACAGATGAGCAAAAAAGAGAACCGTGTTACAGTCAGTCAGGAGCTATTTGATTGTTTGAATGCTGATGAAAACTTACTGAAAAATGTCATAACAGGTGATGAAATGTGAGCGTATGGCCACAAAGTTGAAACAATAAGACAGTCATTGCAGCAGGTCGGAACATTGTCACTGCAACCAATAAAAGCATGGCTGAGTCGCTCAAATGTGACGGTGATGTTGATTGTCTTCTTCTTCTTCTTCTTCTTTTTTTTTTTTTTTATAAATGGAAGGGCATCATTTATCTTGACTTTGTCCCAAGCGGTCAGACAGTCGAGAAAGAGCTTTACTTGGATGTCCTGATGCGTTTGAGGGAGGCAGTGTGAAGGAAGAGGCTTGAGGCGTTGGCAGACAAAACCTGGATGCTGGACGATGACAGTGCACGTGTTTATGTGTTGCTCCCTATCCGTGACTTTTTATGAAACATGAGATGACTGTTGTCCCCCAGCTGCCCTGCTCTCTGGATTTAACCCCTGTTGACCTCCCCATCCTGTTGAAATCCATCTGCAAAGGACCCTGATTGTAGACAACAGAAGAGATAGAAGAAAATTGGTTACAAAAACTACTCTCCTTCCCTGAAAATGCAATCAGGATGTGTTCCAGAACTGGAGAAAACATTGGAAATGTTGCGTGAACAGTGGAGGGGAGTATTTTGAAGGAGACAGTCTGATTAATATGTACAATAAGTAAAGCAATAAATTTATTTCTTGAAAAGTTCATTTTCTTTTTAGACAGGCCTCATATAATGGTAAAAACTGGCCAGTAAATTAAATTTTAACTTGCACGTCTCTAAAGCTGAGTGCTTAGAGTAGAGGATTGAACAGTGCCTCTAACCACTAAAGAGCTGATGTTAGGCTTCAGGAATCCTGAACCCCCCCCCCCCAAGGTTTGTCATAGGTGTCTTGGTGAGTATTTTGAACATTGTTATGGAAAAATGGAATGCAAGTCAGCAATGTTTCTAGGTTGCTAAATGGATTTGAAACCATGTAAACAGAATTGGGGTAGAGATTTCTGTTACTTTGTAAATAACATTATGTGCAGTTGGAAGGTACATACATGGAGGGTCTGCTGTATTTCAGGTCTTATTTACATACATTATCGTTTGTTGCATGAGATTTGCTGACTTTCTGAGTTTAGTGAATGTCATATGAGCAGCAGGTCCTGAAAGTTTAGTACAGTAGATAAGAGTTAAGTGATGAATGTTGAGAGAGTAGATGATGTATATCATGATATGACTTAAGAAGTAAGAAGCATTCTTTAGGTACTCACATCCGGTTTATAAGTGGGAAATAATGGGGAGGTGATGTTGGTGATGATAGTGGTGTTGGTTGTGGAAATGATGGTGATGATGATATTTCTAACAGGTTTAGATCAGCAGTGTTACAGCGGCGAGAATGTGTGTACAATGATGGTGAAGGTGGTGGTGAGTGTCGGGAGCCATCTCTGCCTGGCACAAGGCACTGCATGCGACACATTACGTACAATGTTGACCAGCAGCTGTTCACACACTGTACTGCCCGTCTGCCTGACAACACCCTGTGTCGGGTCCCTGTCTTTGATGTCTCACATGAGCTTCCATTGTGTTATAAGCACAGTAAAACACAGGTGAGGATATTGTACCATATGTAGCGTTTGTATGTGCAATATACAATACTGATAGAATCTATCTATCTATCTATCTATAGCCCGACACCCTAATCCCGCAAAGGGTGGCCGCAGACAAAACGCCTCCAAGTCACTCTGTCACCCACCATTTGACTCCCCTCCCCCCAACTCACCCCCCCCTCCCTCATATACCTCTCAACTCCATCCCTCCACCTCATCCTCGGTCTACCCCTCCCTCTCCCTCCCTCCACCTCACCTACATACACCCTCTTAGTCAGTCTTTCATTCTCCATCCTCTCCACATGTCCAAACCACCTCAGTGTATTTCTCCTAATCTTTTCAACCACATCCACATCTACCCCACAACGTTCCTTCACTTCTTCATTCGTCAACCTGTCCCTCCATGTCACTCCACATGCTCCTCTCAAGTAACTCATTTCCACTGCTCTCACTCTTGACTTGTTCCCCTCCCGCAAGGTCCACGCCTCGCTTCCATACGTCAGGGTAGGGCTAATAGTACATACCAGTATTGAAATTTATCACCAGCTCACCTAAACCTTTTATTTTCAACTTGAAGGGATAACTAACTTTTTTCTTGAATTGATTACCAATATCATGATGCCAGGCATTTATTTTTACTTTGGGGAGACCTTTCATAATGGAAAAAAAAAAAAAACATTAACTTCTTCAGGTTAATGACATTATTTTTATATTTAGTTTTTGTTACTGTCGGACAGGCTGCCAAGTAGCTTGGATTGAATTAGCAGTTTTGAGATTCCTAAAAGATGAGGAGCGAAGAAGTGTATTGAAAGGAAGGAAAGAGAGCACATAGTTGGTATAATCAGAAAGATTGGATGTTAAAAGTAAAAAAAAAAAAAAAAAAAAAAAAAAAAAATTGGTCAGTGGGGTGTGCCAGCTGAAGTAGATGGGAATGGTAGTGCTTTGGTGGACATCTGTGCTTGTAAGGGGTTGGCAATAGCCAACACCTACTTTCGTCATAATATGATCCACCGGTATACATGGAGAGTGATGAGGAGGATGGATGGTGAACTTGTTGAACGAAAGGCAGTGATAGACTACGTGTGTGTGGATGAGCGAATGAGAAGACAAGTGTTGGATGCAAGAGTGTGGAGAGGGTGGGGGAATGGAGTTTCGGACCATCACTTAGTGATGGCCAAGGTAAAGATGCAAAGAAAGTGGTTGAGGTGGCGAAGGGGAAGACAGGAGGAAGCAGCTCCTGTGAGAAGAGTGGAGAAATTGCAAGATAGTGAGAAAATGACAGAGTATAAGAGCATAGTGGAAGAAAGATTGGGAAGGTATGAGCTAGAGCAGATGGAAGGGGTGGAAGACGTATGTAAGATATTCAAAGAAGAGATAGGCGCAGCGTGTGAGGCGGTTTGTGGAGTGAGGAGGAGATGCAAGGGTGTGCAAGGGACAGCATGGTGGAATGATGAGGTGAAACGAGCTGTGGAACAAAAGAAGAAGGCATATGGTGAATGGTTGGCGAGTAGAGGTAGGGGAGAAGATGAGAGAGAGAAGAGAGAGGTATATGTGAGCAGGAGAAGGGAGGTTAAGAGATTGGTGAAGGAGAGTAAGAAGAAAGTGGATGAAGAGTTTGGGAGGAATCTGAGTGTGAAATGGAGGGAGAGTAAGAAATTGTTTTGGAAGGAGGTAAAGAAAGTAAGGCAGTTTGAAAGGGGAAATAATAGGGGAGTGAAAGATAGGAATAATAGATTGTTGGTGGAGAAGAGAGAGAAATTGAGGAGATGGAAGGAGCACTTTGAGGATTTGTTGAATGTAGAGAGTGAGAGCAGTGTGAGTATAAGTGGTTGGGGAATGGCTGGGAGAAGAAGAGATGAGAGGAGGGAGGAAGAGATCAGTAGGGCGGAAGTAGTGGAAGCGATGAAGAAGATTAAGCTGGGAAAGGCCCCAGGAATTGATGGAGTGTGTGGTGAAATGCTTAGGTATGGGGGTGAGATTGTTGTGGAGTGGATATGGACGTTTTGTAGATTGGCTTGGGAAGAGGGAAGGGTTCCAGAGGACTGGAAATCAGGTATAATTGTTCCTCTGTACAAAGGAAAAGAGGAGAGAGAAGTATGTGGTAACCATAGGGGTATTTGCCTTCTTAGTGTGACTGGTAAAATATATGGTAGAATACTCATGGATAGGGTTAGGCATATGACAGAGGAGCTACTTGGAGAAGAACAAGGGGGATTTAGGAAGGGAAAAGGGTGTGTAGATCAATATTTGTTCTAAGATGTTTAGTGGAGAAGTATCTAGAGAAGGGAAGGAAAGTGTATGCTGCCTTCATGGACTTGGAGAAAGCTTATGACAGAATAGAAATGCAAGGTATGTGGAAGGTATTAAGAATATATGGAGTGGAGGGGAAATTGCTGAGTGCTGTGAAGAGTATGTACGAGGGAACTAGGGCTACGGTGCGAGTGGATGGTGAGCTGAGTGAGTTCTTTGATCTCAATGTGGGACTGAAACAGGGGTGTGTGATGTCTCCATGGCTGTTTAATATATATATGGATGGGGTTGTAAAGGAGGTGCAAGGTAGAGCAGTGGATGTGGGGATGGCTCTAATGAATGAGGGTGAGATTTGGAAGCTTCCGGTGTTGCTGTTTGCTGATGATACAGTATTGTTGAGTGAAGATGAATGGGAGTTGCAAGGTTTGGTGAATGAATTTGGGACAGTGTGTAGGAGGAGGAAGCTGAAAGTTAATGTAAACAAAAGTAAAGTTATGGTGTTTGAGAGGAATGAAGTCACAGAGTGTGCAGTGAGGTTGGATGGTGAGGATATGGAGAATGTGAGTGCATTCAAGTACTTGGGTAGTGTGATGAGTAAGGATGGAACTTTGGGGGATGAAGTACGTGAAAGGGTACAGCAGGGAAGGAAGGTTGTTGGTACACTGAAAGCAGTGATGAGAAATAGGGAGGTGAGTATGGAAGTTAAGAAGTCACTGCATGATAGTATTGTGATCCCTACCCTGACGTATGGAAGCGAGGCATGGACCTTGCAAGAGGGGAACAAGTCAAGAGTGAGAGCAGTGGAAATGAGTTACTTGAGAGGAGCATGTGGAGTGACATGGAGGGACAGGTTGACGAATGAAGAAGTGAAGGAACATTGTGGGGTGGATGTGGATGTGGTTGAGAAGATTAGGAGAAATACACTGAGGGGGTTTGGACATGTGGAGAGAATGGAGAATGAAAGACTGACTAAGAGGGTGTATGTAGGTGAGGTGGAGGGAGGGAGAGGGAGGGGTAGACCGAGGATGAGGTGGAGGGATGGAGTTGAGAGGTATATGAGGGAGGGGGGGGGTGAGTTGGTTGGAGGGTAATCAAATGGTGGGTGACAGAGTGACTTGGAGGCGTTTTGTTTGCGGCCACCCTTTGCGGGATTAGGGCATCGGGCTATAGATAGATAGATAGATAGATAGAATGAATACTGATGGTAGTTGGGGATGCTGACCATCCACATACTCGATGGAGTGGTGCTCTCGGGTGACCGCCCTTACCTCTCTTGCTTTTTACCTTCCTTCCTCTTCTGTCTTTCTTTCTTTCATTCTTTCTACTTCCTTCTGTCTGTAGCTGACTCCACACTGAGTGACAAGCCAAATGGTTTCCTGTACACCAGGAAACCATTTACTATGGTGGGTGGTAACCATATAACCAAATTATGGCTCCTGGTGGTTTAGTGGGTGATTAAGGTACTCCAATTGGATTGAGCCTGTGCAGGTTTATATCCAAGGGATGGTTGGGGTTAATTGCTCATGTAATACCACTCAGGGATGAATGAGGCTGGTCACTCTTATCTTAAATGTCAAGACCAACTTGCCTAGCCCCAGGCTCCTCTGCTCCTTATTGGGCAGCACGGGATTAGATGATGATGAAATAAAGGTACTGTAGGTTTTAGAATAATACCCCCCATTTGTTTAGTGCCTTCATAACTAAGTATCCTTTGGTGTGTATAGAGCAGGTTTCGCCATTACCTAATTGCACTGATAAAACAAAATCTCATTGATGTTGAACAAAAACATCGGCCATTCACATCATAGTCCTCTGGTTTGAATCACCCCATGTATAATAATATCCTTTTGTAGGTGAGGTACTCACATGCAATGGGAGTCTTTTATATATGATACCAATCTATTATACTGGAGTTCCTTTTGAAAAAGAGAGAGGGGAAGTGAAAATAGGAGGGTAGCTTAAAAGGCACAAATGCCATTTAAGACAGTAAGCCCTGGACACCAGCATATGGAGGGTTTTTATTCTGAAAGCCACTTGTTTACCGGCATCTTTATGGTTATTGCATGGATAACTAAGAGTTCCATTTGATGTAGGAGGTTTTTGGGCAAAGGAAAACATGTTCCTAGAGATAACTAAAGTGTTGCAAAAAGACGTGGAGTAAGGTCTGTTGACAGTTTGATAGAAAAGAATGTGCTTAGATGTTAGATGGCATGGTCATACTGGTAAGGAAAGAATGGATATAGGTAGGGTGTTGAAAAGATTTATACATATCTATCTATCTGTATATTGCCAGATGCCTCAATCTCTTAAGGGGTGGCCACAAACAAATTGCCTCCATGTTGCCCTGTCCAGTGCCATTTCACTTCTCTGCTCCCAGCTCTTACCCCCTTCTCTCATATACTTCTCCACTCCATCCCTCTTTCTCATTCTCAGCCTTCCCTTCCCTCTCCCTCCTTCCACTTCACTCATATACATTCTCCTTGTTAGTCTTGTGCTCTCCATCCTCTCCATGTGGCCAAACCATCTCATTGTATTTCTCCCAACGCTTTTTATCACATCCACATCCACACCACAACGCTCTTTCACTTCCTCGTTTGTCAGTCTCTCTTTCCACGTAACTCTGCATGCTCCTCTCCAATGACTCATTTCTACTAAGTTCACACTTGGCTAGTGTCCTTCCAACAAGGTCCAAGCTTCACTTCCATGCATTAGGGTTGGTATTGGAAATACTGTCATGCAGCCTGTGGAGTCACATGGAGAGACAGGCTGACGAATGAGGATATAAAGGAGCGTTGTGGTGTTGATGTGGATGTGATAGGAAGCGTTATGAGGAACACGCTGAGGTGGTTTGGCCATGTGGAGAGGATGGAGGGTGAAAGACTGACGAAGAGAGTGTATGTGAGTGAGGTGGAGGGGGAAAGAGGGAGGGGGAGGCCGAGGATGAGATGGAGGGATGGGGTGGAGAGGTATATGAGAGAGGGGGGTGTGAGTTGGGAACAGGGGGGTGAAATGGCGGGGGACAGGGCGACTTGGAGGCGATTTGTTTGTGGCCACCCCAAACGGGATTGAGGCGTCTGGCAATAGATAGATAGATAGATAGCAACTTTTTTTTTTTTTTTTTTTTTTTTTTTTTTTTTCCCCATGCTCACTTCCAAGTTCCTTATCACTGCATTCAAAGAACCAGCCACCTTTCTTCCCTGTTGTACCCTTTCAAGCACTTCACCTACTAAACTTCCATCCTCACTCATCACACAACCCAAATACTTAAACGCACTTACATTTTCCATTTCCTCCTCATCCAGCCTCGTGTACATTCAGAGGCTTCATTTCTATCAAAGACCATGACTTTACTCTTCCCATTATTCACCTTTAGATTCCATTCTTACACACTCTTCCAAAGTCATTCACCAAGACTTGGAGTTCCCCTTTGTGTTCATGTAACAATACAGTATCATCTGCAAACAACAGTACAAGGAGTTTTTAAACACAGTCCCCTCTCATTAGGGATGCTCCAGCATTCACTGGCCTACCTTGTACCTCTTTTATACCCCATCCATGTACAGAGTGAACAGCCATGTGGACATGACACATACCTGTTTCAATCCAACATTCAAATATAAAAATTCACTCAGTTCACTATCCACACACACTGCAGCATTAGCACCCTCATACATACTCTTCACGGCATTCAGCAACTTCCCATTTACTCCATACAGTGAGTCCTTGATAAATGAAAACCCAAAGTATGAATTTTCGATGTTACGAAAGCGATGAATATACAGTAGGACAAATTCCATAATACGAAAGTATGTCTCGATGATACGAAGTGATACGAAAGGAAATACGAAAAATTCAAAATGGACGCTCCCATGCGGTGAGGAAACGAACTAACCCCTCTCTGGTAAACAATTTTTTGTGCGCATCTCAGTTGAGTCACGGTTTCGAGACAATTCGCCATCAGGACGATTCCCGGTCATTTATTTACATATCAGTTTATTTAGCATGTACAGTATATTATTTTTTGAGTTATATGAGCTATAAAAGTGATGGTGGTTTATTATTTTTATAATAAATGTAAAATATGGCCTCAGATAGTTGGTATTAACGGAAAAAAAATTATATGTACTGAAACGTGAATCAGGTGAAGTACGATGTTTCACTTCATCGTTTAACATAAGGCTACATATGAGACATTGGCATTTATATAAATGACTAATAACCTCAAGTGAAAGATCGACACACTCTAAAATTATACGAATAATCTTCATATTACGTATACATTCTCAGCTAATCAATCTCAACCTACTGCATCCAAAAATTACGGTAAAAATTACTGAAGACAGCTATGGGAGACTCCAGATTATAATTCAAAGTCGACTACAGCGAGGCAGAAGCAAGTTAATTTTTGACTTCAAATGCAAATTATAAATACTGTCCAAAGCCTATGCTGTGGATAGTTCCCCATTAAATTAATTATTATAGGATTAATTAATTAATATTAAATATATTTATAGAATGACGGGGAATCGTCTTGGGTGCGAATTGTCATGATGGCAAATCGTCCATGTTTTGATGGCGATTGTAACTTCACTGTACTTGAGGATATTTTTGCGGCTCTGTGCCTTTTCGTACTGTTTAGACTTGCCTCCCAAGCACTCTGCTTCATCTCCAGCATCTGGGGAGCCCGCTGCAAAGAAGCAGCAGCACCGTACTCTAACTTTGGAGAGAAAATTGGAAATTATAAGATGCCGCGAGGAGGGGCAGGGAGTCTCGGAGATTGGGCGTGCTTTAGGCCTTGCAGCTTCCACCATTGGGACTGTGACCAAGAAAAAGGAGATGTACAAGAAAATGGCCACCTCGTCCTCTACATCTACAGGTATTACTTACTTCAAAATAGGAGGGGTAAAGTTTAGGTGGGGGGGCCGAGGTGGTCCTGGGAGGCATCCCCCCATGTATATTCAGTGGGGAAAATTGTTCCGATACACGAAATTTCGAATTACGAAAGTTTTTTTCAGTCCCTATCCCTTTCGTTTATCGAGGACACACTTTATATTGTTAATACTTTCCACATTCCATGTCTATCCACCCTGTCATATCCATCCATCCATCCATCATGCAATCCTACATTGCCCCATGAGGAGCATAGGAGCCCGGGGCTAGGCAGTTGGTCCCGACAATTAAGATGAGAGTTACCAGCCTCACTCATCCCTGAGTGGCATTACATGAGCAGTCAACCCCAATCACTCCTTTGATATAAACCTTCACGGGCTCAAGCCGATTGGAGCGCAATAATTACCCACTAAACCACCAGGCACCAAAATTTGGTTATATGGTTACCACTCAGGGTAGTAAATGGTTTCCTGGTGTACAGGAAACCATTTGGCTTGTCACTCAGTGTAGAGTCACCCACAGACAGAAGGAAGAGGAAGGAATGAAGGAAAGAAAGACAAAAGAGGGAGTGTAATGTCACCTGTAGGCAGAAGGACAAAGAAAGAATGAAGGAAAGAAAGACAGAAGAGGATGGAAGGAAAGAAGGATGGAGGAGAGAAAAGGGCAGACACCCGAGAGCAGCACTACATCGAGTGAGTGGATGGTGAGTGCCCCCACCTACCATAATCCACCCTGTCATATGCTTTCTGCAAATCCATGAAGGCCACTTTCAACTTTCCATTCATGAGAAACTTTTCCACCAAAAATCAAAGAATGAATATCTGATCTACACAACCTTTTCCCTTCCCAACACCTGCCTGTTCTTCTCCAGCTAATTTCTCTGTTGTTTCCCCAACTCTTTCAGCAAGTATCCTACCTTGTACTTTTCCTATTATGCTAAGAAGACAAATGGCCTTATGATTACTGCACACATCTTATTCCCTTTTCCCTTGTGTGTGTGTGTGTGTGTGTATATATATATATATATATATATATATATATATATATACTGGGTGATTCATAAGTCCGTGAAACATTTTAGAAATTCATCGGCTAGATATCTGCTGCATCAGCAAAGGTGGACACATTGAGCATTTGTACGGTATGTTAAAAAGAACATGGAGAGTTTACCTATATTTCTGTGTAATAAAATGTGCTATCTGTTGCGTTGTTTATTATTGCTGAATTTTTAAAATGTTTCACGGACTTTTGAATCACCCTGTGTGTGTGTATATGTATATATATATATATATATATATAAGTACCCTCGCGTCCAACACAGTAATATTGTCATGCATGGGTCACGTGTTGGACCAAAAATGTGTTGAACTAACAATAGAGCTTATGGGGAAAAATGAATTAAGTCAGCAACCCTAGGAAAAGTCACCCTAAATACCTACCATATACCTATACATATATTGGTACTATTGTAATTATGATAAATGGTACTGTGCTATGAATGATAACTAACCTTTTAGGATAGTGTTGGTGGGCTTGCTGGGAATGGAAGGTGGTATCCAAGGCTGTAGGTAGTCCTACTGGGTCCCCGGAGGATGGCTGCTGGTGTCACTAGCGGGTAATGACTGTTGCTCCTCCTCAACCTACCTCATAAACCCTTCGAAATCACACTCAGAATCACTATCTTCATCCACAGCCATGGAAGGCCCTACTTCTGCCTGTCCTAACACTCTGTAATCCTCGGCAAAGTGCATGCTTCTCACACTGTTGCCAGAGCCCTGTCTCGTGACTGTGGAAAGTGATCGCTGTCGCTGACTCGGTAGAGAATAAGGAGAAGCAACTTTGTTTATAAACTGGTACATACGCCGATGAGAAGGGTTTCAAAACGATTGATATTTATTCTAAAATATTAATATGTATTCAGTGTCAGGCTAAATGTTCAATGCTGTAGTACGATACATTCTCTGTCGAGTCGCCTGGGTTTTGGTCACACTGTTTTGCCTGTCGTATCCTCGGCAGGAATCCATCCAGATGAATTCCAAATGCCCGTGGTATCGTTGGCAATTTTACCACGTTACCGTTCCGATTTACCAACATATCCTCGGCAAACCTGGTATGAAGTGCCGTGTGATAGCCTTCGGCTGCCAGGATCTTGTCTTAGTTTTTTATTATGATCCTCATGTTGGCTTCATTCATGTCGTAGGCCTTGGCAATGTCAACTTTCCTCTCCCCTTTCTTCTTCCTCTCGATGCTTTCTAGCTTGGTGGCCTGAGGGAGGTGCCGACGCTTCTTGGGGTTCTCAGAAGGCTTCCTAGGCATCGTGAGCAGGGTAAAATGCAGTAACAAGGGCAGAAAATGCAGCAAGAAAAAAGCACCTTCCAATGCAAATTATGCGACTGAGTGGCGCTGTGGTGGGAGAAATTTAAACAAAACATCACGTGACAGCAGAGGTGTTTTTAATTGTGCGGCATCACGATCATGTCACGATAGCGGGAGGGGAAGGCTACTTGATCAGAAGTTTTCATTGGCTATCATCATCATGGGAATGTCCAGTATGACTGTTGGACCGGGGGTGATCGTGCTAGAGGTGAACTCTGCGGATTTCGCCCGCTTCTCGGAGCTCTGTGTGTGTTATGCTAACACACTCGTGTTGCAGTAATTAAATCGTATTAAATAATACTAATTATTTGCTTTCCGTGCTGGACGTGAATCGTGCTGAACTAACGCATGTTGGACGCGAGGGTACTGTATATATATATATATATATATATATATATATATATATATATATATATATTGTATGTGTGTATATATATATATATATATATATATATATATATACACAGGGTGATTCATGAGTCCGTAAAACATTTTAAAAATTCAGCAATAATAAACAATGCAACAGATAGCACATTTTATTACACGGAAATATAGGTAAACTCTCCGTGTTTTTTTTTTTACATAAACGCGAGGGTTAGGTTCCTGGAGAGGTTGCGTTAGTTAAAAATACTTTTTTTTAAACATAATTTTCCCATAAGAAACAGTGCTAATATTGGGGGTTATGTTCCTGGGCTGTGGGAGTTATGCTGCTGGGAGTTATGCTGCTCTAAACTTAAAAGCAACGATATTAATTTCAAGGAAAATCCACATAAAAACAAAAACAGTATATTTGGGGAGAAATAAACAAAATTTGAGCCCTAGTTGGGCCGAAGCATTGTTTTCATCTCCCCAAATACATACTGTTTTCGTTTTGTACATGGATTTTATTTCAATTCTGCTTCATTCACGGCATTGTGAAAGTTCCTTAACATTATTAATGCATTTATAGGTCATAAGAACACTACAGTAGATGCAACATTTTCATTACAGTAAGTAGGTCACAAACAATAACAACACACAGCCTCACTTCATCTATGCATCACTCGTCGTCTGCTGCTGTCCCTCCTGACCCTGCTCCCCCACCTCCCACTGCTCCCCACCCTGAATATGTTGTCCCTCCTCGCTCTGCTGTCCCTCCTCACTCTGCTGTCCTTCCTCTTCCTCCTCCTTTGACTCCCATGCTACTTTTGATGAAGATAATTCCCTTAGGTTTTCTGTCTTCTTCATAAAGAACTGCTTTAGCTTGGTCTGAGTGGTTTTCTTCTTTCTGTTCTGCAGCGTCAAGTTGTAACAGTTTAGAGCTGTCATCACTTTCCTGGCCAAATTTTGTCCAAAAATGAGCCAAATTGCTCAGAATGGGGCCAAATTTCATTTTCAGTTATTATAGTTTGAATAAAACGAGTTTAACCAGCAGACAATAAAAAATTGTATTTATGAATAAACTGCCACACACGGTATATCAGCTCGGGACAGTCCAAGGCGCTCACGGCTAATTTGAAACCATCACGTACATGTAAAGTCGCGTTAAATCGAGAAACCCTTGTTAGTTAAACATATGTCCTTAAATATTTGCTCGTGTTAAAATGAAAATGCGTTTTTTTGAACTTGCGTTAGTTGAGAGGTTGCTGTATATATATATATATATATATATATATATATATATACAGTACACCAATATCCGACGTAATAGAGCCATAGGTAGGTCTGGATATTGGGCCCCAGCTTATGGACTTGTACTTATGGACCCTAACTCTGAGAAACACCTATACAACTCCCTCTGGACATGCATAGCACCTATTTAAGACCCAAATCACACCAATAAGGCACATAAATGACTGAAATAAATGCAAAAGGAACATAAAATGAGGGTTTAGAAGTATGTTCATACATTAATAAACATTCTGGTACTTATGGACCCTAACCTAGCCTAACTCAGAAAAACACATTCCTACTGCACATGCATAGCTCCTAACACCCTATTCACACCAATAAAGGACATTAAAGAGTGAAATGAGGTAAGTATAGTATGGAAAAAAGTACAGAATGAAACATTCTGCATACTTACAGCAAGTCCCTGGCCACCTCGATGAATAACCGCCTCCTCTCGGACTCTGACAGTAAGAAGGATTTCCTGAAGCACTTGCAGTACACTGTTCCTGAAGTCTTGCACTGAACTTAGTCAATCACACACAGAAGTCCGTTCTCTTCACAGTGTGCAGTCTTGTCTAAATAATGCTCCATTGTAACTTACCAAGTGTTGCACTTTAACTTTTCCCATTCTTCTAATTTTCCAAAGTCAAAACAAACAAGTCTATTTACATTAAATTTTTTTTCTATTGAGTCTTTTCTCTCACAACTTTAAATCCTTAACACAACACACTGTTTTTTTCACTGCACAGCACTCTGAAATCCCGTGTGGTCTAGTAGAGAAGTTCTTGCTGTTTATTCACTGTCAGAATCCTAGAGTATCACTGGCAGGTGACCTAGGGGTGCATCGCTGGGTCGTGGTGATGGCGTACCCACTGCAGACGACTCTGAAGACAGCCGCAAACTCATGTCGAGCGGTGACTCCACCGTGGCTGATGTGCTGGGCTGTGGCTCGGAGCATGAGGGCCTGTCTTGGGGAGGCAACGGAGTGGAGCCAGGGCTGGGCACAGCGGGGGTCATGGGCCTGAAAAAACCGTCAATGGTTGATTGACACAATGACCGACGATTCTGACGATTGATGATGCGCTGCCTGAAAGCACGCACTTCCTCCACGAGTCCCAAGGGCCCCATCCCCCTGTCGCAGTCCAGGTGTTCCAGGTAGTCTAGTACGAACTCTAGATGTTCCCGGAGTGCGCTCAGCTTGGGGATGGCTGGAGTAGTGTCCTGCTGAGAGGAGTCCGCATCATCTTCGCCTTCATCGTCGGAATCTTCAAGTTCGGTACTGACACCTGCAACCGAAGACGCGATCTCGATATCAGACAATGTCTGATGCCCAGGATCGCCCTCGTCGTCATCCAACCACTCATGAACATTGTCCACATCTACATCATCGCCGTGCGTACGTAGCCGTGCTTGGAAGTCATCCACGTCAAATCCTAGAAAATCGTACTCCACATCCGTTCCGAGAAGCAGATGAGACCAACCATTTTCCAGAGTTTTCACAGGGACTTCCTTCCATGCACTAGTCCAGTTGTACAGTGCAGACTTGATGTTGTAGCGGCGAAGGTTTTCCAAAGTCCGCTTGCCTCGTGTGTCCCGTCCCTCCCTGCACTCGTCCTCGTCCTCGAGAACAACCATCACCTCGTCCAGGAACTTCCGACGGTATAGGCGCTTTGTTGCCACGATCACTCCTTGGTCCATTGGTTGGATGAGAGCAGTAGTATTAGGTGGCAGAAACATGCACCTAATACAGCCATTTTCAGCAACCAAGTCCTTGTCGCACGGGTGGGCAGGTGCATTGTCTAGGAGAAGGAGGGCCTTTACCTGGTTGCGCTGGATTCCCAGTGTCTTCGTCTGGTAATGGATGACCTCCTTGACGAAGTGACAGTGAAACCAGTCTTTGAAGATCACAGCTGTGAACCATGCCTTCAAAGAATGGTACCAGACGACAGGAAGGACATCCATCACCCCACGAAGGCACCGAGGCTGCTTTGCGCGGCCAACAACAACGGGCTTAAGCCGATGCATGCCGTTAGCACTGGCACAACACAAAGTAGGTATCCGTTCCTTGGAGAGCTTGCGGCCAGGTACACGCTTCTCCGTCTCCTCAGCTAGAGTATTCGTTGGCAGCGAGCGTTAGAATAGGTCAGTTTCGTCAACGTTGTAGACTTGACCGAGAGTTAGGCCCTCCCTGTCGATCAAGCCCTTCACCTTGTGCCAAAACTCGTCAACTCCATCCTCATTAGCGTCCAATGCTTCGCCATGTGCTTTACGGTTGGTAAGGCCATGCCGCAACTTGAACGCGAAGAGCCAACCCTCGGAAGCCTTGAAGTCTAGGGTGTCGTGAAGCCTGGCGAACTTCTCAGCAGCAGCCTTCAGCTCCGTTCCACGTACCATCACACCAGCAGCACGTTGTTGTCGATACCAAATCAACGTGGATCAGTTGATTTCTGGAAACTTAGGGGTAAACTTAACCTTCCTTTCCACGTTGCATTTGCTTCTCGACGACAAGTCAGCCGTGTACTGCATGAGTGTGTCTCGGGATCTCTTGATATCGAACAAAATAGACCTTGTAGGTTAAACTCACGGAGTATGCGGGAAGAAGACCACCCCGCATCTACTTTCTCCAATATCTCCCGCTTGTTCTCCAGAGTCAATACCACTCTCTTCCTTTTCTCAGGTGGTGGGGCCATCATCACACACACTAAGAGGAGGCCCAAGAGCAGCAGGAGTGCCTGCAGCAGGTAAGGCACCACCACAAAAGCGATCACGTTGGTAGCCATAACGACGAGCATGCACTCGCGGCGAGAGACAGGTGGAAAGTGGGGAGGATGCAGCGGCGCTCTATCGGACGTCGGAGGAATGATGCGCCACAACAATGCTGTCCCACACCGCGTGCGGCAAGTTCAAATTACGGGCGGGAAAAAATCGTTTTTTTTTTTTTAAATTCGGGGGGTTTTCAGACCATTTTGGGAATATTGGATCCCTGGACGATTATGTCCGGGTAGTGGGGATGTTCGGTTATTGGGCGTCCGGATATTAGAGTGATTATTGTATATATACACACACACACAATGTACTTTTCCTATTATGCTAAGAAGACGAATGCCCGTATGATTACTACACACTTCTTATTCCCCTTTTCCCTTGTGTGTGTGTGTGTGTGTGTGTATATATATATATATATATATATATATATATATATATATATATACATACATATATACAGGTAACTCGCACGGAACACGATCTCACGGAACGCGCTCGCAATTATACACGGTAAGGGCTGGGATACATATAAGACAACGTAAGATTAAAAAAACATCATGAAAACTACAAATTAACGCAGGAGAGGCCTTTGAAAGATCAAATCCTCGAATGTCACCGCAGCGCGCGGTTTGTTTTGATTATGTGACGATCTAGGCGGGAAATTGTTCAGTGAGTGAGACATTCCCGAGTACAGTAGCACAGTATTTGTAAGTTAAATATTTAGAGTACTGTACTGTTCTGGTAAGTTTATGTGCAACTTAAAGTACTATTAAATAACGTTAAAGCAAGAAATAAAGTCTTATAACCAGTTTACCCGATAGGCGTCAGAATATTGCCTTTTTTATTTGTTCGTTTTTTCCACAGTACTGTACAGTATTTGTAAGTTAAATATTTACTGTTCTTGTATGTACTGTACTTGTAAGCACTTAAATAAAGTTAAATCATTAAATAAAGCCTTGTAACCAGTTAACCCAAATTATATGATTACCCATGATCGGCGTCGGAATATTGCCTTTTTTGTTTGTTCGTTAAACTCGTACTGTACTGCTTTTCTACAGTACTGTATTTGTAAGTTAAATATTTACTGTTCTGGTATGTACTTGTAAGCAATTAAAGCATTGAATAAAGCCTTGTAACCAGTTAACCTGATTTATATGATTGCCCATGATCGGCGTCGGAATATTGCCTTTTTAGTTTGTTCGTTAAAGACTTATAATAAGAGAAAAATACACTTTTGTCTTGGTATCTTTACCTGTTTGCTCAGGTTTGCTGTAATGATTTAGATCATTTGATGCAATGCAAATTGTAGAAAACTGTGAAAACTTTCTGGAAGTGAACGAAAATCTGGGATTCCAGTATTATGGAGACTGACCTTGACTTCACCCTCTCGTGTGTCATCTGTCAGTTCACCACCTGATATCGTGATGAGTGGATGTACGATTTTTTCGCTCGTGGCCATGCATAACCACACATGGTTACACCCATTATCTCGACCTAGACAGAAAATACAATCTTTTTCCTCCCTTGCAAAACACAAACAACCACCCTGTTTACGAGACAGCAATATATATTGCGAAAATAACAAGGTAAAATGATAAAGATGAACATGTTATGACGGAAGAAGTACGTTTTCTCCGTCTGTAAACGTATTTATTTCTGCTTTGTATCTGTATTCGTAATAATGAGACTTATTGTTAGTTCTGAAACTGCATTACGATTCTATTTTTAGCCATACTCGTCGTGTGGGAGCTGGAAGTTGTGACGCAACTTCCTTATTGCTAATCGGACTGACCCTTCACTTTATTCTCCCGTGGCAGAGTCTAGCCTTGGAGGACGTGCAGTTTTCTCATTCAGGACTGAAAATTCAACTCTTTCGCTCCCTTTTCCAAGCATGGGCATAACGATAACGTAAAAAATAACTCGAAACTACCATAAACATATATCAAAAAGGTGAAAATGTATTCATAACATTTTTTTTTTCCATCCATTCCTAACAGATTATGTACTGAAATCATTCGATATCACAGCACTGCATTTCTAAATTAAATATGTACTGTTCTGGTATGTGCTTGTAAGTTAAAGCACTGGTACCAGTTAACCTGATTTATATGATTACCTATGATCGGCGTCGGAATGTTTCCTTGTATTTACGTACAGTATTTGTGTGTTGAAGTTTTGCTGTGGAGTACTGTATTTGTGAGTTATAACATTAAATAAACCTTCTAACCACTTAAAGTGCTTTCTAGTGATTACCAATGACAGATAACAGCAAAACAACACATTTGGGGGGGTCTAGGGAGCAAAATATGGAGTAGTTTAAATATAAGCGATTTCGCACCTAACACGACACGAGTAGGAACGAAACCCACGTGTTCCGTGCGAGTTACCTGTATATATATA